>NC_046221.1:107483358-107783358 GCF_009819885.2 Catharus ustulatus | reverse complement strand
GAAATCACATCTCTGAAGTTTATCTTGAACCTTGGTGCCAGCCCTGTCTCATTCTCATAAAACACAGTGAAGATGTGTGCTCCTGCTTTGTCCTGTAACTGGATCTGTATTGCTTCTGTACCAGAGTGAGATTTGAATCCTTACCCATTTCTGGGTTCAGTTTACAAAAAACAGTAAATGACATAGCCAGTAAGCATGGAGGAGAAGACCTGTCTGCTGGTTGTCCTTCAATTAATGTTTGCATTTTTGTGTTAAAATCTATTTGGAGAGGAACAGTCGTATAGTAAGTGTGTGTTTGGCAGTCCTAGGGAAGAGTATCAGCTGCAAAGACTGAGCTGATCCAACAATTGTAATTATTTTAGAGTAGTTCCATGCTTTAATAAATTTCTCATATTTGTTTGACTATTACAAGCTATTTTCTACAGAGCAGTCAAGGAGGCTTCAAAATAGAGACAGTTCTTTTATGTGCTGAAATAATGCTGAGAAACTGCAGACTGGTATAGTTTGGAATTGGAAGGATGAAAGACTGAATGCCCCCTGGTTCTTCTGCAGATATTCCACTTGGAAAAAATTATAGCCTATAGTCTCTTGCATGATGTGCCCACATGTTATCTAAGGGGGTAATTTTCGTCTACCTGAAACTATTCAGGCAGCAAAAGCACTTGGCTGTCAGTGCTGCCTCACTCGAGCAGAGGCTTTGCCTGTAGGTAGTGGAAGAGCCTCAAAGGGTCTCTATAATGGGGACTTGCTGCCCACTGCCTTGGGGAACCTGGCTGGTGCAGATGGCATGTCAAATGTCACCTTTGTTGACCAGGTTTCAGGCTTACTTTTCTTATATGGGGTACTGTGTATGCAAAATCAGAATTAGTGGACTTGAAAGTTGGGTTGGATTGCATGTTGCTGGGTTTGTTTGTGGGTTGTTTTTTTGTTGGTGTGTTTGTTGGGGTTTTTTTCGTAATCCACCTTTAAAGACTTTTGTGTTCTTGCCTGAAGGTGAGGCAGGGCCAGCTGCAGAGGCGTAGTGACTTAAAAGCACCTGATGCATGTTTTAGACAGCACTTGGACTTTTGCTGCTGGAATGGTGTGCTCAGCCCAGGGACTTGTTTGAATCTCTCCCATGTGCTTTTTAAGGCAAATCTGCGCTTCCATGGGCAGGTATTTTTCTAGTGTTACAGGAATTGTGTTATTCATCTAGTGAAAAGTAAGTGCTAGTGCTTTTTTGGTTTTGGTTTGGGGTGGGTTTTTTGTATTTTATATAAGGCTGAAATTTTATTAATGTCGTACTTGTCTTTAAATTCGTAATATTCTGGAAAAGGATTGGGGCTTTAAGTGGCTGGAGTTTAGTTTGTTGTTAATTGAAGTTTGTTAGACTTCCGTGTATGCAGTAGATGATCCTTAACAGCAACTCTTATACTGTTGATTACAGGAACATAGAGAAGTTGCCAGACAGTTGTTTTTGTTTTGCATTTCCTTGAGTATTAGATGGGAATCTAGCCCATAAGATGGACATTGCCATTATGAGTAAGTATGTAAAGTATTCATTGTTTAGATCGTTCAGGAGCTCTGTGGCTTATCTTTGATGTAATTATACAACTTGATTTAATCCTCGATCACTTGAGTGTGTAACAACTCAGGAAAACCTTCTGAGGAGTCAGACAGGAACTATTGTTTAATTCATGTTGCTTCTTCCCCCTCCTCCTTACGTTGTTGCTGTCTGGAAAGTGAACAGACTCACAGCTGTCCCCTTCCCTTGTCCTGCTTTGCCCAACAGCGGAAGGTTATGCTGCGTTTCAAGAGGACAGTTCCGGTGATGAAGCTGAAAGTCCTTCCAAGTTGAAGCGGTCCAAGGGAATACATGTCTTCAAGAAACCCAGCTTTTCCAAAAAGAAGGAGAAGGATTTTAAAATAAAAGAGAAGCCCAAAGATGAAAAACACAAGGAAGAAAAACATAAGGAAGACAAACACAAAGAGAAAAAGTCAAAAGACTTAACTGCAGCAGATGTTGTAAAACAGTGGAAAGAGAAGAAGAAAAAGAAAAAGCCAATTCAGGAGACAGAGATACCTCAAGTGGATGTTCCAAGTCACAGACCCGTGTTTGGCATTCCTTTGTCTGATGCAGTAGACAGGACCATGATGTACGATGGCATCCGCCTGCCAGCAGTTTTCCGTGAATGTATAGATTACGTAGAGAAGTATGGCATGAAATGTGAAGGCATCTACAGAGTTTCAGGTACTCTGGGCATTGACATGCAGCTTCCTAAGGTCTTTACCTGCAAATTTCTTATTTTATCACTTCCAACATCTAGATACACTGTTTATAGCTCCATTAATTATCCAAAAGGTAATCAGATAGCCAAAGTTAAGCAAACTTGTAGGTCTGAAGTACCAGAAAAAATTGGTAATGTGATGTCACTGCTTAATGGCAGTAAAAAACACACCTGTTTTGGTCTTTTGTCATGGGATGGTAGCAATGAATAGAACATGTTAGTATGGCCAACTTTATTCTTTTTCTTCTGCTTTAGAAATGCCATGATAGCTGATTGCAAAAGTAAAGATGAGCTGCAACTATTTTATTGGTTATGCTTCCCACTAAGTTGCTTTTTCCAGTTACTCCCACTGTATATTTTTTCTTGAAAACTTTTTTTCATTCAGCAAGTTTGCTAATAAGCAGAAAATGCAAGTTTCACTGTTTAAGCCTGGCAAGAGCAGCTAATTAACTGTGGTAGTTGTGTAACACCAGCTTACATAAGTGAAACCTCAGTTTTAGTCGCGTTAGACAAAACAGTCCCTTTATTTGTGAGCTGTACCAGAAATGCAACTCCAGTAAGTACTCCTGTGGGTACATTGGAGGGAACAAGAACAAGCAAGGAAAGGAATTTCAGGAAAAGCATTTTGAATCAAGTTACCCAGCACTGTAAGCCAATAATGAAATAATTCTAAAGGCTTCATTAGCTGTCTTCATGCTGTCCATCTGCATGGTGTTTGGCAGGCACACAGAAATACTGCACCACCTTAAGCAGTTGCTTAGTTCTGCCTAAACATTTTGGTTGCTTGTATTTTTACACATGATGTGTTGGGAGTTTTCACAGGTGTGTTTTCCTTATTTCTGCTGTGCCCTTTGTAGGTATTGTCCAGTGCAACAGCTCCCTCTTGTGTGTGTAGGATTGTTTAAATTGAGAGCTTAGTGAGAGCACTGCCGTGCCTCAGCAGCCTGCAACTGTTGTGATGGCTCATTTTGGCCATGAAACTGGGCATGTTTTCCTGGCATTTTCCAGGGGCTGAGTGTGCCCAGTTGTGCTCATTGAGTATGAGCCAAGCCAGAGCTGTGCACCAAGTTGGTGTAACCCGAGTGGGTGTTTGAGCTGCAAGAATGAAATCTCCCCAAGCCTAGTACGATTGGAATATCACTGAGTTTATACAAACACCTTGTAGAAAATCTTGGCTGGGTTGAATGATTATATGAAAACACTTGTATTCACGTGGTGCCTCAATGATCCTGTGTGAGATTCCTCTGCTGAGGAGGGCCAGTTGGAAATCTGGAAATTAAAAAGTGTGGGGTTTGTTTTGACAAAGGAAAGCTGTTACAGGTAGAGCTTGTTGCAAGCTCTGAACTAAAATAATATTTTCTGCCTGGCTTAGGGATGGATAATTGAACAGACAGAAAGAAACTTAATGCAAATACACATTTGATCTTGAGTTTCCCAGTCTTTCCTCACCCTGTTTTGTGTTCCTTGATGACAGGGAATGCTGGCACCAGTTCCGATTCAGAGCTCTGTCAGTGCTTTGGGTTTGCTTCATAGGAGTGAATAGTGCTTGTAGAACCAGTGGTCGTGTAACTTTGAGTCACAATTTTCACTTTGTTACATGTGGATAAATTTTAAAAGGTGTTTCTCGATTATGTTCAATTGTAAGGAGAGGTGAAATAAATGCATCTCAAAAAAAAAAAAAAGTTTAATTATAACTTAAACATTTGCAGTCAAAATTTCTCTTAATTCTTGATCTAACTATTTTAAGGAATAAAATCAAAAGTTGACGAGCTGAAGGCAGCCTATGATCGCGAAGAATCTCCAAACCTGGAAGAATATGAGCCCAATACAGTTGCCAGCTTGCTCAAACAGTACCTACGGGAACTGCCCGAAAATCTGCTTACCAAAGAGCTCATGCCCCGCTTTGAAGATGCTTGTGGAAAGAGCACAGAAGCTGAGAAAGTTCAGGAGTGCCAGAGGCTGCTGAAAGAGCTGCCAGAGTGTAACCATCTCCTGATTTCTTGGCTGATTGTGCATATGGACCATGTTATTGCAAAGGAACTGGAAACAAAGATGAACATCCAGAATATTTCTATAGTGCTCAGCCCCACTGTCCAGGTACGTGCACCACACAGCAATGCTTAGAGCAGAACTGCAGCCCAAGAAAGACTTCTTTGTAGGAATTCTTTTGCAGGTGAGAATTGGGTATTGTCTGACACAGTTTAGCTAAATTACAGCTCCTCTTTATGCCTCAGGAACCCAAAATGCTGGCAAGGAGGGAATAAAAGACTTTCTGCATGTGGGCTTGCATACTGTGTGTCTGATATTTGGGTTATCATCAGAGTATTACAAAGACTGCTATCTTTCAATTCTGTCATGAGAAGTCATTTAATGTTGAATTTGTTCAATAATTCATGCAGATACACATTTTCTGTGGGGTTTTGATTCAGTGACAGTTTAGCGAAAATATTGTTCCTTAGTTTTAATATCAAGCTAATGAACCCTGTCCTGCACATAGATCTTCCTGGTGCAGTAGTGACTTAGGTAAAATGGCTTTGTTGTCTGCAGCCAAATGGCTGGGGATTGACAACTGACTTGGTTTTCCAGTAAGATTTTGTGGTTTCTGGATTGCTTGATTCCTTAATAGACATCTTGGAAATATTTAATTAAATACAGCTCAGAATTAGTCCTGTGCATGTTGAAAATATGGCATTATTGGGTGTGGGCCTTCTAGAGCAAACCCCACAAGTTAGAAAAGCCTTGACTTTATAATTAAGAGTCCAGGTGGAGGCCCAGTAGCAAAAGGGCCGGATGTTACTCCTGGCTCTTTTGCTGTGCCAGACACCTCTCTAGCTAGGAAAAGAGTAACAATTAGGGTAAAACAATACAGACCAAATCATGTTTTGTTGGTAACTAGAGCTTAGCAATTGAAGTGCAGGTAGTGACAGAACTCTAATATTTATTTCAGGATAATTTTTAAAATTTTAATGGAAGATAAAGTATCAAAATAAATATGCTTGCTTCTGTCTCAGGTTAAAACAGGGAATATAGTGAAAGATGCTTTCATACTACTTTTTTCTGCTATATTAAGTCATCTGAGAGAGAAGCTATAGAGAATACTTAAAGGTTGGGAGAAGAGAGAGAAGTGTAGCCAGCCACCAGGTATTACACAGCAGGGTAGATGTTCCCTCTTACCTGAGTACAAAGACATTTAAAGCATTTCTATGTCTACCAGTGATGGAAATAATTCTGGTAAGTTAAGAGATGTGAAGATGCTGAATTTAGTCTGAAAATGCTTCAGATGCACAGGTAAGAGAAACAATGAAGTGATCCCTTGAGGCCAGCACTGCATTGTTGAAAGTAAAGATAACTTTCAATCCAGATTTTAATCTCTAAAGGCAAACTGACATGACTGTGGCTCACGGAAAGGTTTATTAAAGGCTGCTGTTTCTGTGCTTTGCAGATAAAGATGATGTGAATAAATCATCCTAACCAATATCCTGTCTTTCCGTCCTTTGCAGATTAGCAACCGTGTCCTGTATGTGTTTTTTACACACGTTCAAGAGTTCTTTGGAAATGTGACCCTCAAGCAGGTGACAAAACCTCTTCGCTGGTCAAATATGGCAACAATGCCAGCACTTCCAGAAACGCAAGAGAGCATCAAAGAAGAAATCAGGCGACAGGTTGGCAATTACTTGAGTGTTTCTCTGTTTATCTTTGCCCTGGCTTTTATACATTCAGTAGAAAATTCTCCTAAGTTTGTAACATACTCTTTAATTCCATCACAGTTATCATATTGGTGGAGTACACTGGGAAGAGCTTGATGATTTTCTTTCCTTTTTCATGTGTGGAAAGTTGTTATGGTCTTGTGATGCTCATAGTTGTGTCATCTGTGGAGTGCTTTGCTATGTAGGTCAATACTTTTGTTGTGGGAGGAAGGTCAGGAGAGCCCATTAGGGAGGGTGGTTTCTTTAGTACTGCTCTTCAGCAGGGTGTTGATAACACTTGTTCATGGACATGTCAAGGTTTGAAAGCCAGAACTCCCATCCCATTGCTACAAAGCCTGAAAGATCTTCCTTTTCAATCTGCCCTGGTACAATATATGTAAAGACAATTTTTTTGGCAATCTTTCTAGGAGTTCCTTCTGAACTGTTTACACAGAGACTTGCAGGCAGGGATAAAAGACTTATCCAAAGAAGAGAGACTCTGGGAGGTGCAGAGAATCTTAACAGCTCTTAAGAGGAAACTTAGAGAAGCTAAGAGACAGGTGGGTAACTTTCCTGTTTTATTGGCCAGACAGCTAAACCATAGATCCTAATTCATAACAGTGGGTGCAGAGGCACCCAGTTAGATCAAAACACCTTTCAACCTTCTTTGCTGGAGATTTTTTTTCACTTTAACTTTACATGCCTGACAAGCAATTGTGTTTTCTGCTTAGCTGGCTCTCCCTAGGGTCGAGGAGATCTTCACAGCTGTTCACAAAAAAATGTGTGTGTGATGAAAACCGTAGTGTTTGCTAGGGCACGTGCTTGTTACATGCTTAAAACATCAAGTCCTAGACTACCAAGAGGACTTTCTGGAAGACTTGAGGTTAACAAATCTGAGACATGTTTTTTAAACTATTTTATGTCTCACTGATGGGACAGACCATGCTCAAAATTTGGAAGACAACTGTGATGGTGTTTCTAAATTTGGAAAATAATGCATTCAAAAAAATCTTTTTTAGAGTAAATACAGTGACCAGGGAAGCTGTTCTTTTAAATGTTGTTTTCTTTCTCTGGCAGGAGTGTGAAACAAAAATTGCACAAGAAATTGCTAGCCTTTCAAAGGAGGATGTCTCCAAAGAAGAAATGAATGAGAATGAAGAAGTCATAAATATTCTGCTTGCACAGGTAGCTAGCAGGCACTTACCTGTTTGCCTGGTATTTTGTATTTCAGATCTATTTAACACTTCTTTGTCCCTTCTGATGCACAGGGGACAGTGCAGGCTCAGAGGGGTCTCTGTGTCCATTAAAACCACAAGGTTTTGTTTTAATGGTTAATGAAGCAGGGAAGGAATGCAGACTGCAGGAGTGAGCCCAGAGCTGAGGAGACTCTTCTTAACAGCAGAAAGGAGACACCATGAAAGCAAAAAAGTGGCCTTTGTTGTTCATGTACATGGAAAATGCCACTTCCCAATGTAGGCAGCTTTAGTACTGCTAACTGCTTTCCTGCTGATCAAAGGAAATAGGCAACTATTTTGGCTTTTTGCCTTCTGTTGCTTCCCCCACTAGCTTTAAAAATGAATGTAAGGAGGAAAGTACAGAAAGGAGAAGATCAAAGACATATAATTCTGTTTTTCTAGTTATTTTACTGAGTGGTCAGAGCTTTCCCCCATGATTTAAGGAAAGGCAGCCAAACATACCAGAATTTGGTGTGTCATCTCCACAACTATTCAGGATGGTGATTATCTTGAGGATTTAGAACAGACATTGCTGGGTTTGAACTTTTTATTTGCTTTGAGGTCTTGATGGATCAAAGTTCAAAGCAGACATGTTAACCACTGCCACTGAAAGTACTTCAGAGAACAGCATCATTGCATACTTACCCTATGTTCCTGTAGGAAATGAAGTCAGCTAACTGAAGTGAACTAACTGATCATTGCAGGAGAACGAGATTTTAACAGAACAAGAAGAGCTGCTGGCCATGGAGCAGTTTCTGAGGAGACAGATCGCCTCGGAGAAGGAAGAAATAGATCGGCTCCGAGCAGAAATAGCTGAAATACAAAGGTAAAGGAGACAGCTCACAGCAGAGCCCGGCCAGGATAGCACACTGTGATTAAAAGTACACTAATGTTTTGCTGAAAGAATACTCTAAACCACACTTAAAAGCTCACCCAGTGAACATCACAATTGAAAGCCACTTTTTTTTATGGAAGTCTTGACAAATTTGAATCTTACAGGATATTTTCTATTGTTTTAACAACGGAATTATGATCTAAAAGAAACTTGACCCTGTGCACTAGAAGAATCTCCCTAGGAAATCACTGCTTCATTAAATGAAGCTTTGAAAGGAAAGTCTGATTTTGCTCTTTAAACCATTGGCAATGATTGAGGGGATGCAAGTTAAGTCTTATGTTGCTACAGTTGTGGCAGACTCAAGGAAGTGTTTAAAGCGGAATTTGCCCTTGGTCTTTCAGTCGCCAGCAGCACGGCCGCAGTGAAACTGAGGAATACTCTTCCGAGAGTGAAAGTGAGAGTGAAGATGAGGAGGAGCTGCAGGTCATCCTGGAGGATTTGCAGAGACAGAACGAGGAACTGGAGGTAGGATTTAGTTCTTAGCATTCACTGGTTCTCTCCCGTGGTGGTGATGTGATTGCACAGGTGCAAACTCGTTGCGTGCATCAGTTTTGCCCAGGCTTGTGACCCACACACAGTGTTGAAATCACTGCTGTGTGCAAGTCCCTGTTGCTGTCTGGGCCAGCAGTGCTAAACACCCCTGAGCTATCCCTGACATTTGTTTCCCTTCCTTAAAAGATCAAGAACAATCACCTGAACCAAGCGATTCATGAGGAGCGTGAGGCCATCATCGAGCTGCGGGTGCAGCTCCGCCTGCTGCAGCGCGCAAAATCCGAGCAGCAGGGGCAGGAGGAAGAGGAGCCAGAAAAGCGCGGGGGCGTTTCTCAGCAGCAGAGAGACACTGTCCTGGAGACAAAAGCAGCCAAAGAGCAGCCAAAAGCAAGCAAGGAGCAGCAAGTCAAGCCATCGCCAAGTAAAGACAGGAAAGAAACTCCAATTTGATCCGGCTCCTTGGCTATGCATAAAATCAACTGAACTGTGCAAATTACTGTAATTTGAGTCAAACTGCACAAATTATTGGTGGCTGTGTACATTCTGTAAAGAAACTTTTCTTTTAAGCCCTGGAGACTTTTGTCTCTAATACTTGTGGCTTCTACTCATCAGACTCAGGTGAGTTTGGAGAGGCCAGAAGAGTTTTCCAGTTAGTATCAGATTATTTCAAGACTGGTTTCCTTCAGGTGATTCAAAAAAATTCAGTAACAGTTTTATTTCAAACCAAAATCATTATTTACATTCACTGGAGCAGAATTGGAAGATCTCATTTTCAGTAAACAAACAAAACCCACCCACACTTACTAATGATTTGCCTTGTGGATCTGTTCATCCTCATTCACCATTATTTCTGCTTATTAACCTAGTCACTTCTTGCTTGTGCCTTTGATACCTTTCTGATGCAGATTATATACAAGGGAGCTTTAAATTTATTCTGGGTTGGCTGAAACGGTGGGAGACTGTGGGGTATCGTTTTTACCTAACATGCCCTTAAGCTTCATTTCTGTTCTGAGATGTACTGAGTAAGTGTAAAAACTTGAGAGATGTTATTTATGTCCCCGTGTGATGGAAATGTCCATGTCCTTTAGCAGTGTAGGTAACCCACTGACTCATCATTAACCACCCTCATCACGCCTGTTGAGACAGGCCCTGTTCACACTGCTGCCATGTAGCCAAGAGCTTTGTCTTCATCCATTTTAAATGTCTCCATCTCTTGGAAAAAGCCACTGCTTGTAGGCAGGGATGGGAGTGGTTATGTCTTTAGGACGTATCTGCCTGACCAAGCAATACAGCATTTCCCCTGCACAAATCCAGTCACTTGTGATTCCAAATGAGCCCGAAGAGCCACGCCAACAGGAGGCACCGGGGGTTCAGCAATAGCCTCTTTCTGTTGGTGTTTAACAAACCAACCAAACAAACCTGGGACTTGGTTTTGGTTTGGCTGTTCTTAATGCTTCTACCCTGCAAAATCCTCCACACACACTGGCATTTAAGGGCCCTTTAATGTTTCGGATACACTCATTGGACTCAGCCCTTAATCCATATATAGACAGAAACTCCACAGAGTGCATATAGGCTATCTTATTTTTTAATCTGGATATTTATTTTCAGCACCTGTTGGATGTGGTTGTATTCTTTATCTATTGCACTGTTGTGAATCATTGGCCATGATTTGATTTTTGTACAAATAATGCTTTGATATGTTATAGAAAAAAACAGCATAGTATTTTTTTAAAATTTGGAAAAAAGTTTATAAACACAGAAAATGTGATCAGATTACAAATGTAAACTAAAGCATTCTCCCTTGCCTTCGTTACATACATTTTATATTTGCTGGCAATATTTAAACTTTTTGTTTGTTTGTTTAATTCACACTAATTCCTATTGAATTGTCATGAATTTTTCTAATGTTCTTCAGACAAATCTCTTAATATTGGTTAACTTTTATTTTGTTAGGATTGTATTTATCAAGCAAATAAATTCAACAGCCATTTGAAAGTAGTTTCTCCTTCATCTACTTCTACACTCTTCTAATCTACACTACACTCTTCTTGGGTGGGTGCCTGCAACTGAGAAGTTTCTATGAAAAATTAATCAAGTAAGGTCTGAAACAGAGGTGGAGCTGCTGCCCCTGCAGCAGTGCAGCTCCTGTAAGCAGAAGCTTGGTGTCAAACCACCTGAAAGAGGTTTCTCTGAATTGTTCTGTACCTCAGTACAGGTGGGGCTGGGGCTGGGCACCTGCTCTTCCTCTGCAGAGGGGCCTGACTAGGCCAAGCACAGAAGCAGCTTCCTCACCCCAATATCTGCAGTGAAAAAGCCACAGAGCAGCCGTATGAGAGCCTGCATCTGGCAGTTGTGAATCATTATTTAAAATTAGCTTTGGCTTTTTTTGGTTAAAGGGAAAATTAATTACAACACAATAATCTGAGTGTTCTGTTCAAATCACATTATAAATGTCTCAATCCCAACCTCCATGAAGCACCTACATGTTCTGAAGGACCAGGTTATCTAAATCAAAGTATCATTTTAGCTGACTTAAGGTAAGCCTCTTTCCAACACCTCAGAGCCTGTATGTGCCAAGTGCAGCAGCAGAATCTCTGTCAAACCCTCTGGACAGAATACCAGACTGATCTACATTTACTGAAAAGAGAGAAGAACAGGCTCACAACGTTAATTTCACTATTCTGGACTTAACGTTTGTACGAGTGATTGGCCCGTTGGCTTCCTTCTTGGAAATCTGAGCATTTCCACTAGAGGTGGCACAGGTGATGGGATGGGTGACAAGGACACACCTTGCTTGTTCTGACAGCCCTTCCAGCACAGGCCTGGAGCAGATTGGTCACATCAGACAGCCAGAAGCCCAAGGGATCAGAAGCACTGTATGAACAAATCATTGGGACTCCTGTGCCAATGTGAGCTAGGGCGTTTGCCCACAGCAGGTTACTGAAATCATGACAGCATTTATACCCACTGAAATAGTGCAGCTGTACTTTGAACAGCCTCAGACATTTGGCACACCAAGCAGGATTTTTCCCTCCCAGTAACTTTTTGCCCTGAAAAACAGCAGCCTGAAGTGAACTCGTATTGTCTGAACAGCTGAAACGAACTGGGGTTGGTTTATTTTCTGAAAGACCAGAAAAAATAAACAGTGAGCAGTGCTGCTCTCAGATCACATCCCCACCACAAGTCTAAAAACAAGCTTGTGTCCAGGGCCTTACCAGGTTTCCTGGGCTCTGTGATATCCCCACAAGTTTCCAGCAGCAGCTCAGCTTCACTTTGACCAAAGCAGAAGCCCCCTGTGCTGGTGTGACTGTAGAGCTACTTGGAGAGCCCTGATGGGTAACACAGGGAACCATAAACAGGCCTCCAGGAATACACTGTCCTTTACCATGGACATAAAGGACCCCTGCACAAAAGGTTTCCACCTCTATTCATCATTCCTACACTAAGCACTGGGGGGATTACTGGGGGGAGGATTCATTTTTATCTGTCTCCTCAAATTAATGAGTTAAATAGTAATTTTTTTAATCTATGTACTGAAGCCAAGAATTACACCTGACCATGTAAAGCTAATTTCTTTCAATTAAAAAAAAATAACAATAAAAAATAGATAACACAATAAAAACATATAAAACAATAAAAATAATTACAATACAATAAAAAATAACAATAAACAATAAATAACAGTAAAAAAAAGATAACAGGTTCAACCTGTAGCTCTGCCAAAAAGGTCTGACCAAGTTTCATCTAGCAAGGTTTTAATTTCTCAGCAAGCAGCTCTTACTCCCAACGCTTCATCTGCACAGGGAAAAATGCCTCATCCAGACCAAACATGGCTTACATCCAACAGCACAAGTTCTCCACTGCGCTCTTTAACACACATTCCAACAGCAGAAGCCACAGCACTGTTCCCTGTGCCAGAGCATGGCTGTCTGTCCTCCCTGTCCCTCGGACGGAGCCCCCAGCTGCTGCCCCACGCTCTCACAGAGCTGGATATTCACAGAGCATGTCAGGACAGGCCCCTCCTGGGGCACTCGGCCTTGGCACTCTCACTGCTGACACAAAGGACTTGCTGCCACGTTTCCTCCAGAGTTTCTTGTGTTGCTGCCTTAACAGTGTGAGCTAGGTCTGCCAAAGGATCACACTGCACAAACATGATTTTAAACCAGACAACCCCACTCCCACACCCTGGAAGGATTCCCCATCCGAACCACAAGAGTTCTCAGTAGGGTCATGAGGGATGCACTGAGACCACTGGAGGCAGGCCAGCCCTACAAACCGGGCTACTCAGCATGGACCTTTCTCTTCCCAAATCCCTTTTCTCCCTGAACTCTCTAGTCCAGGAGAGGAACCACAGCTGGTCCTAAGGTAGCCCCTTGGAGGGGGGAGCCTTGAGCACAGCCGTAGCCCTGTTCATCTACAGCTCAGCAGATCACCATGGACGTCTGCAATCCCAGCATTTTAATTTGAGAGATGGGAATACTGCAGCCCACATTTATGCACCAATGAACACCACTTGCTGACACACAGATGTGCCTGGGAGTCCAATGAGCTCCTGCTGCTGCACACTCCCACTACTGAGAGCCACTGCCTGGTGCTATCCCAGTGCAGAGCCTTGAAGAAAATGAGGGAAAGACATTTCTGCTGACAGCACTGCCTACAGGAAACAGTGTCAGGCTCAAAGATCCAGAAGGTGACTAGAAAAAACTAAAAAAAACCCCAAACCCCAAAACCCTCAGTCAAGAGGCCAGAAGAAGAAACCCTGAAATAATGACCAGTACAAGAGAAACGGCCTGGCCCCCATTTGTGCCTTTGTCGGCACCTTACTCGAATTGAGTTTATTTGGGCTTTTCTTACACTACAAACCCAGACTGAATGAAAAATAACAGAAATTCCTTTTGATGTTCAAACAGTGCATGTCTCCTCCTCTCAGCCTTGCTAGAAAACACGCAGAGAAGTGTGCTCAGTACCTTCACTTGTCACAATCCCGAGCACCTGCAGGTAATCCCTTTAAAGCATTTCCCACACAGAGACATTACTACACGTCTGCAGAATTGGGTCATGGAATTTCAAGCAGACAATGATCAGAGAGCTGTAAGATATTTAAACATTTGGTTATTTATCTCTGCTAAGTGACAGGGTATTTTAATCAGCTCGATGTAGTCCAACCTCAACAGTAACTGAACCCTAAAATAATCCCATTAACTTGGGCTCTTTATTTATTTTCCAACCTAAACAGAATGTTAATTAAAACTAACAGGCAGAATCTGAAGGCACTCAGGCTGGGGGAGAAGATCATGCACACTTTAAATGAGGTTTTCTGTCACACTTTCATATTTTAAGGCAGTCTATTAGTAGGTCATAACTCTGCACATAAAGAAGTAATTAATCACTTTAAACACCCTTTCCATGCTGGCACAGACAGGGAGACAAGCCTTTCTCATCAGTATCAGGGAGGACAGAGTAAGTGGAATACAAAACCCTTGCCCACCTGCCTGCCTCAGACTCCTCTTCCCACCCTTCACAACAGAAAAGTCCCTAGGCTGAAACCAGGTCAGAAAATGTGAGCAGCGCATCAGCTTCCCCAGAAAAAGACAAGGGACCAACAGGAGACTTTGCCAACAGGAGGGAACTCAGAGAGTGCCTGAACCATGGGACAGACTTTGCCCTCCTGGCCCCTCCACTACCAATTCCAACCTCTGCAGCCCGACCCTCTGGCAGTGCAGGGACAAAGGGGTGAGCACTAACAAGGCTGTAACAAGTACCCTGCTGTTCTGCTGTCCTAATGAACCCACGAGGCCAGGAATTTGTGCAGCAGCCATCTGGGACATTCAGAGCAGTAAAAAAAAAAAAAACAGTCTCCAAGCCTTGCTCGTGTCTTGGTTATAAACAAACCCCCCCCTACAGAGTTCCAGACATTTGCCAGTTTTATTGGTGCGAAATCTGCAGGGAAGTGTGGCGAGGCAATTGCCCTACCAAATCCTGATAGGTCCCTGGGGAGAAACAACTAAGGGAGAGAACCTGCTGTGGAAAACAGCAAGTGGGAATAAGGCAGTGCTGTAAGCAGGACATGGGAATAAAAAGACATTTCCTGTGGAGAATTCTCATGAAGAAGATGCAAGATGAGTGAGCCAAAAGATTAAATGGCAAACAAAGATAATTGCGCCTGTGAAGTATCAATCTGGTATTCTACCAAGCAGGTGGAGGTTGAGTGATGATACAGCTTTTGAAAACCAACAGATGACAACTCGGGAGACACCTCCCTTTCTGCTCAAGAAATCCTGACCAAAAGGGAAATTAACTACGGTGCAGAGCTCAAATCTTTCCTCAGCAAGGCACCCAGGAGGGATTCAGCAGGGTCTCTGGCAGCACACCCAGAAGAAACAGTGCCCTTGAGCAGCACTCAGAATAAGGATGCACATTTCCCCATACCCATATCCTTAGAGACATGATGAAAACTGAATTATTAACACTGCTGGCTGAATCAGAGTTCAACAACAGAATCCACATCCCTCAGGCTGTAGATCAAATGCTCTTGGGAAATGCTGAGAATAAAGCAAGTCTTTCCTTCCCCTCTGCTTCTTGGGAATCTTCAAATGGAGCAGAAAAGAAGGGGATGGATCCATGACGTGCTGAGTGGAGGAGAAAGGACAAAGCCCTTTCTCCTCTTCACTGGAGATCATCTTCAGTTGTTACATGAAAGGGGAATTCGGGCACTCAAACTGAAAACATTAGAGTCTTTCTAAGAAAAAGCTTCAATCTCTCCCTCAAATTCCTAGGCCTGCACCTAAATAAATAAATAAATAAAGCACCCAGAAGTTGTCTCATTTTTCAACACAGAAATGTTTTATCTTTAAGTAACTAGAAAACACCTGAAGGGATCAGATATAACCTTCATTTCACTGGACTAGTGGAAGAGTACATGAGTATAGTGATGGAATTAGGCTAGGCCATGTTAATTCCAGACTCCAAACACTGGGATTTAAGCCCCAGTACTCCTCCAGCAAATACTGTGCTCCATTCAGTCAGGAGGATGACCTGAACCATCCTCTGGTCTCAGCAGGTCCTGTTCACCCAAGGAACTGCACACATGATTCAACCACAATTTAACCATCATGACACTCAGGCAGAAAAGATGAAAGGATTTATATTCTCTGAATAAAATGCAGAAATCGACTGGACTTCAATGCATATTACTAAAATGGGAATCATCTGGTCTGGGAGAAGATGAGGCACTTTCAGGTGCTCTCCTTAGGGCAGCAGGGAGAGCTGCACTGCTCCCTGCTTCCACACAGGCTGCTGCCATCCACAGCACTGTCACCCTGCCGAGTCCTCCAGGGATTCTGCCAATTTTGAAAAGAAAAAGGGACATGCATGGAACAAAAATACAAATATCTCTCTCTCTCTCTCTATATATATATATATATATATAAAAAATCCACACAAAAAAAAGCAGATGAAAAACACACACCTACAAAAAGTAATTAATAAAGAAATCCCACAAAAATCCTCAAGCCTAAAAGAAAAAAAACCTTCAATTATAAAAAATCAAACCTACCCTAAATCCACCACACTTCAAGGCAGACAGAGATGACTCTGCATCTTAACCACCTTCATGGCTGTGCTAACGAGTACAAAAACAGCCTCTGGGGAGTAAACAGCAATGTTCTGTTTACAAGAGAAGAAACTGCAGAATAATCTATTTTCCTAAAAAACAGGAGATGAAAAAAAGATATCCCCCTAAGGCTCAGCTACCAAGGCATCAGGTACCTGACTGATAAGTGAAAATGTTCTGCTAAAATACATCAAAGATAAGCTGCCACAGCCATTTCTACTTCCTCAGGGAAAGAAAACTTCGCACACTTTGGGTTCTGCAGGCTGGAAGAAAGAATTTAAGGAAGTTGTCCCTGGCAGACACAGAAGGAGATACTGGATCAGTAATTTTAAATGAGAGGAAAGCAGACAATGGACTGCAGGCAGGTTAAGGGCAGTTCGAACTCACAGTTTTCTGTAAATCTGACTGAGGTGGATGTTCAGATTTACACTTCCAGCCAAGATGCCGTTTCACGCCAGAGGCAACAGGTTCCCAAGCAAAAGGGACACTTGGAAGAATCCAGCAAAACCTCAACAACATAGTCAAAGTACATCTGTGCTGTAACATATTCCATCTCAAAAAGCAGAGTTCTTCATGATCATTAACCAAACCCCTTGCCCCTGAAATAGCCACCAAAGTGCAGAAAACTGAAAGAAAAACTCCACTTAAATTTCAAACTTGTTTTTTTTAATGTCTTAAAAAGGTCACAAGATTTCTTTCAATCTTATTAATAAATTTTATTTGGACAAGTAGAGAACAACTTGTATCACAACAGCTTTTAAACAACATGATTAAAGACTGCAGCACTCCAAGGAGGCTCACAGATATGTACAGTATATGAAGAAAAAAGTTGCACCTTCAGAGCTGATCATGATCAAGTTAAAAATACCTGACTTAAAGTACATGTGCTAATAAATTTCCTTTAGGTCATGACCAGCATGAAAATAATTAGGACACAGGTACTCAGCAAAGTTTTCTGCTAATGGGTACAGCAATATGCTGCATTTAAGGATTAAAATCAGATTCTAGTTTAGTGTTAGCACTGAGCCCTTAAGAGAAATCCAAATTTCTACTTTTTCCCATTTACAAACATCAAAGCTATTCCCACTTAAGGGTGTGCCCAGCTGCACACAAATCAAGTCCTTGACTGATAAAAACTTTACCGCTAATACTGGAGGTCTCAGTCCCTGTACAAACTCGCCTCTCTGGCCATCCCGCCTATCAGCTGCTACAGAAAATACTTGCTAAGTTAACTCCTCAGGAGAAACAATGCAGGTCTCTGGAAATCATCACATCCTCTCTACAATGAAAATGATCTGCCAATTCAAGTTTCATTTGTTCAGGAAGACAGAAGATTTAAGGCTTCGGTGGCAAAAATAATCCTCTGAGCAGTGTTTTCTAAAGTCAAGCTGACACAGGTATGTTTACTTTGCCTTGACTCAAAATCCCTGGTTATCAGGTTTAGATAACATCCACCTGTTAAATCTGGCAAGAAATCCCTCCTTCCAAAGAGGTTGCTCTAAATCAACCATTTTAGAAGCATTTGAGGATAGCTTAATTTTTTTTTTTAATTATAGCAACGTTCAGAACTTAGTAAGTTGATGAAGCAGTGCTCATGGCATCATCTGCAATTTTGGTACTGGCAGGGTGGATGCTCGCAAAATACTTGACATCACTGTCACCATCCATTTGAAGAGCCATAATGGTTTGTTCCACAGCTTCTTGGTGAGAGTTGGCAGAATTCAGGAAATACTCTGTAAGAGAAAATGCACAGAACTTATGGGAAGCAAGGACAGAAGATACTGCAGTGCCAACCTCAGCATATCCCATGAGATACAAAATTTCAGAGGACAGTGCACTCTTACAGTCCAACTGGAATATCTGAGCAGGCACACAGGACACACTTCCAAATATATCTATAAATTCACCCTTAAAAATAAAATCATTCCATGTTTCACAGCACAGTTGCTCTAAAAATGCTGTTCAAGTACAGGATTTCTACAGCCCTTCAATATAACAGGGGTGACAAATGATGGCCAGAGAGGAAGGAAAAGCCTGGAAGCAACTCCAGATGAGAATGCTTGTATTTGTGACAGAGGAAAAATACCATCAATCCATGGCCGTGTCACTCCATTTCCCTGCCAGCCTTGCCAAGTAATAATCAAACGATAGAGCTAAGATAACATGAAATACGAGTGGAAGAAGTTCCAACATTTGACAGTTTCAATGAACTACAGAACACAAGGTGCATAAAAGCAGTGTAACTACAAATGGTTCACAGGAAGATCAGTTGAAATCGAGGTTTAAAAACTCCTGAACTGATTTTTTAAATCTGCCTTTCCCCATCTATCCACTGTGCCTTATTATGCACAGAACACCTGTGAGGCAGAGACTACCTGTGCCATAAGCTTACGTAGTGGCAATGCAGAATGGAGGTGAACCACCCACGTGGGGGACACAAAAACACCAATGCCACAGGAGAGTAGGAAGAACAGTGACATCTTTGGCCCAGTTAACAGAGGATAAATCACTGCCCATCAGCTGATCCATCTCAACTGTCCCCATGTGCTTCCTCATAGTCAGCATGCACAAGGCAGCTCCCATCAGCCCAGTGCTCACTGTGTTGGCATCCTTGGCATTGGGACATTTTGCACCTTCCTACAGCAGTCCTCAAGCCACTGCATGGTGTTGAGTGGGAGTGACCAGAAGAGGATAAAGTATTCCAAGCGTGGGTACTCTGCTGTTTTACAAAACAGCCCAATAATTCTAATACTATTTTCCTTTACAGTGCTTTGGACTGCAAGCACTGCTGACTCCTCTGGCACCTGTGATGCACCAGGGATGCTTTCCTAAGCACAGTCTGCAGTTTGAGAGCTGCATGTCTTATTTCCCTGAAGAGAATCTAAAGAAGCTTTCTTCCCACTGCTACCATAAAATATAAAGCCCAAACAACAGCTTCTCCCCCAGCGAGAAAACAAATGCTGGTTTGCATTTTTGTATTTTTTTCCTTTCTTATTCTTATTACACAGAACATCAACTATTTTTTTTAATTAGACAAAGGGCACTGTTCAACAACTTCACAGTTGCTAGCTGCTCACCTGTGCTTTCTGATAACACCTCTATGACAACTCTAGCTCACTCATGGAAAATGACACCAAAACAACAGGCTGGCATATGAGCAAGAACTCATTTGCTCAGCATTACACAACAGCAGGTCAGATAGCACAACAGGGTCATGGCTTTATGTCAGCCAAGGTAATATCTCACACCAAAGAGATGCTAAAAGGAACAGCAGCCCGTATCTGATGTTGTTTCTTCTTTTCCAGCTGAATTTAGGAAAATTGAGGGACAAAAAATCCCCATGCAGTCAGCCCATTGCAACTCCTTCTGCCACTAACCTTTCTCCAAAAGGGTTTGCTTCAAAGTTTTTGCGAGCAGGACACGAACATTTGGAACCTTGTCAGATGCCAAGTGTAGTAAGTGTGGCAACAGATGCACAGCAAACTGGTCCATGGGCAGGCAGTCATCTTCACTGATAGTCTGGCAGGAACACAGAGGCAATTTCATCAAATTTCAGCACAGGGAGGACGAAATCTCAACACAAAATCAGAGCTAACAGATCTTATTACTTTCATCACATCTACACAGTAGGTAATGTCCAAAAGTTTTAACACACAGTACAGCATTTTCTAGCACAAACCCAGACACAATGAAGCAAACCAAAATTTAGGAAATTCAGGTTCATTTAGAAGCCTGCTTTATTTTGTATGAAATCTAGAACTCTCCTTTTCCCCCTTTTTTTTAATCACTGTACCACTAGAAAACAGGAGAGAAAAGCAGAAGACCTTTACAATCCTTCTCACAGTTTATTTAGTCTGTGTTTAAACTAGGTACTATATTGAGACCAAAATGGTTCATCTCAATAAACACCTCTTATACCAAAACGTTTCTCTAAATAAGCTCAAAGCTCACATTTCCCCGAACACTTCAAAGAACTGTCCACCTGGGCAGCAGCCATGGTGGCTCTGAGGCTGCACCTCAACTGCAGCCTCCAAATTTGACCATTTTCTTGGGATGCCAGCTAGTTTCAACTCCTGTTTGTTTTGTTGAGAATGTATCAGTTTTGACCAAGCTGCACAAGCTGGCTAAAGATGTACAGGCAGCAACTACTGATTGATTTCTAAAGATTTATTATACAGATCTCACTTCACGCTGAGCAATAAAGCAGCTTCCGAACTCAGAGATTATTTTGCTACACTTGTGCTCTATCTTCAATATCAGATTTGATGACCTAGTGTTAATATGCTGAGCTAAAGATGCATTCAAACTCATCTATGGAGAAACAGAGAAAAAAAAGCCATGAAACTATTCCCTTGCAAACAACATTCTCAAATATTCACCAATACAGCGTCAGCAGACAGATGAAGAGTTCCAGTCCCCTTAATTCTGATCACCACCACTCTCCAAACCAAGAACAAAACTAAACAAACAAACCAACCTCCCCAAAACCCCCAGAATATAAGTGAAGACATTTCACCTGGCAAATAAAGACAAAAGTCTGCCGACCAGACCATTTGTGGCATCTACAGAACTTTTCAACAAGTTCATTCATGAGGTCTACCACGAGCGTTGGTGTTGAAGCCATGTACAGCTTTTTTACCATTTCACTAACCTTGAAGAAACGAGAACAAAAAAGAAAGTAAATACAAAGATTACTCCTGACCACCACGACTCAGGAATTTGACACCCTGAATTTATTTAGATTGCTTTACCAGCTTGTAGGAAATCCAGCGGACAGAGGACACTTTGTCTGCACAGAGGCTGAAGGCAATAGGCCGCAGGTAGTCATAGATGTCCCTGGCACTGTACAGGTCCAGAAGCAAAATCAGCTGCCTACAAGATGGAAGAAGAACCAAAGAGAGGACATCACAGTAAGAAAAGAGGCAGCTTAACTGAATATCATCATTTATATGACAATACTTACCAAATATGCAATGTGGCCATAATGAAGTTACTGGAAAGAAAAATCTTCTATTTTTCAGTGCCACCAGCTTGACTGTGGGTCACTTGCAAATATTAAACTGCCACTTACTCACAATAATGACAATACAACTACTGGGAATTTTTAAACAAGGAGGACATGTGGAGGAGGAGAAGGACCAACTACTAATAAAAAATGAAATTCAGAATATCACTGCAAAACATCTATTATCCAATTTTCACATTTTTAAACATCCACAACAAAAAAAACCCAGTAATTCAGAAAACCACATACTCAGCCAGTTCAGCACGGAAACGCCAGTTCCTGCTGTTATCAGTCACCAGGAATTCCTGAAGCTGATAAAGATACTCTCGTCTTTTGTCAACATGAAGAAGCTGTAACAGTAAATACAAACTTACATAAACAACTACAGACTACAATCAGTAGATAGAACAAGGGCTTTAAATGCAACTAATGAAACACTCTATTTAAAAAACCTTAGATCTTTAGCAACAGTGCTGCTTTCCTGGGTTAAACCCTGTAATGCTTAAGACTGTAAAATCACATGGGGCACTACTGAAAGGAAAATGTGATGAGTCTCTCCTTTTACACTAAAGAAGGAGGCATAAACAGAAAAGATAGTTTTAGAATTTGTGTTTCCCAGCTCCAGAAATGAGGCAGTTACAGAGAAACTTCTACAGAAATTTGACAAGTTGTGTAGGCAGATTAGAGCCCTCAAAAAAACCCATTCATATACTGAATAAACATGAACAAAGTTCTTCAGAGAAAAAAAAGTAGAAGCAACACAGATCTCCTGCAACATATATTCCAATATTCAACAGATATCTGCAGAGATTCCCAGTTACATGGGTTTTATGGTAAAAAGCAGGAGCATACAAAGAAACGAAGCAAAATCTGTCACTGCACTTGACCAGAGCCGAACACAGACATACCTTCAGGAAGTCATGCAAGTGCTTAAGCACACCTATTCTCACTTCATCTAGGTCCTTCAAAAAGCCATTGAAGACAGGAACTAAATCTCCAGCTGTAAGCTGGTCTCCAAGGATGACAGCAAGTTCATGTATAGAAAATGCCAGTGTCCGCCGAACCTTCCACTGCAACATAAATAAATCAATGTTACTGATTCAAAGTGCTCCAGTCGAACCTGAGGGCTGGTATCCAAGCTAGACTCCCACCAAATTTCACTACTTACAAATATCTTTACAGTGTGTCTCATGAAACAACTGAAAATTACACTGGAAATTTAATTTTTTTTTAAAAAAAAGAAAATGGAAGTGAAGACAAATGACAAGGCACCATTTCTTCCACCTGAATATCAAGGAACTATTCAAATACAAGTCATCAAAATATTTTAATCTTCCAGGTACCAGGAAGTAAAATAGTATTCCTGACATCAGTGCTCTTGCACACATTTCTTTTTGCTTTAAATTCTTTTGCATAAATTAGTTCCACTCTCTTTTTCTGTTTTTAATATTAAATGAGTAAGATATATATCCAGTATTTCAGCTGGAATATTTTAGTTTCCATAATAGATGAAGTTTCTTCCACACGTAGTGCCCAGCAGCCCAAGGACCAGTGGAGCTTTCAAACACCTTAAATTGAGGGCACATTGTTTAATTTGAGTAACTATTTCAAGTAAGTATTTTAAAAATAAAATAGTGTTTATTCTTTAGCCAGCACTTTCCAATTAGCATGGGCACTGTCTTTTTGCCCTGGTTTGGCGATCCAATCTTAACTCAGATTAGACTGGTGATAAATTGTGGACACTTCTGAACACAGGGTAATTTGTTTTTACTTATGTTTTGAATTTATTAGCTGGTTGTTTTTAATGGTTGTAAAGGAGCCTGGAAAACATGAGCAATAGCCATGTATAAAATTACTCACTATGTATCACTGAAAACGGCTGCTCTGACAGAGCAAGCAGCAAGTTCAAGAGAGGTGAATCAGTCTGAGAATATTTTAAAAAATAAAAAGAGCATCTCCAAAAAAGGAAACAAAGGAGGTCTGGGAAACAACTGTAAACTGACAGCAAAATGCAAAAGGCTCCTTACCACCTGACAACAAGGAAAATGCTGTTATTTCCAGGATTTGTTTTTAAAGCAGCAGTGCTGCTGCGCGGTGATAGCAATGTTATTCCTGTATGACTAACTGGATGTGGCACCAAGGCCTGGTGTGAGGCTGACTCACTGAGCTCCAGACATGCCTGCAGGGGCATGTCTGCTCACACAGCAGCACAGCCCAAATTCTCAAACCTAGGAGACTCCCAGACACTGCCACAAGATCTCAAGCATGCACAGAAATCAGAAACCCCTCCTCATTTTCCTACTGGAGATCCACCTCCCACTCTAACTAGCCCATTTCTTTACTACCTGAGCACCACAGACCCCCTGAAACCACTACACCTTCACTCCTTACAGGATAACACCAGCAATGGAAGGCTCTGTGTAAAAAGGACAGCAGCCCAACACCCAATAAACATGAGAAACCACTACAGAGGCTCCAGTTAGTCTTTGTCACATCACAGGATTTCAGACTGCTCACTGCTCCAGCTCACCTGCATGTCAGATGCCAGAGTCTCATAGGTGTCTTTCAAACAGTGCCAGTTCTGCCTGCCCAGGGTCAGTGCCACGCCAGGCAGGCTGTAGGCGCAGTGCTTGGCAATCTCGGTGTCGACTGTTTGTGCGCGGGACGGATCAGTCATGGATAAATACTGATCCAGCAAGGCTTGAGGTACAACATCCTGCAGCAAGAGAAAGGCAGAGCATCCACACTATTTTCACTTGCTCCTCATAAGGCTCACTGTAATTCCAGGGCACTTTTTCCCACAACTATGGAATATTATTTAATGTCTTCTTTGTCTTTAGAAGAGCACAAGAGTTTTGTATCAGCTAAGTTCCACCAAAAGGTTCCAAAGAAACAATAACATGACTGGGGGCTATTTGAAGATATACAGAACAACACAGGAGCAAGTGAACCACTCTTCTTAGGGAGTCCAGGAAATGGAAAGACTGCATTCTACCTTTCTGCAAACATTCAGGCTCACGTGAGTTGTAAACTGGCTGTTTTATGTCATCCATAAAGATAAGAGGAACAACAAATTATGTGACTTGCTCAAAAAAACCTTTCCTAATTCTCTCAAAATCTTGAGAAGGTGGAGAGAAGAAAACTAAACTAAAATGCCTTGGGGAGGCAGGGAAGGGGAGTGAGCAGAGTACAGTGTGTTCAATATTGCTTCCAAACTCCCCGAACAGTCAACAGGGAGGAAGAGGCTTCTGCAGAGACAAAGAGATCCCTGGTGAAGACCAATCCTTCTGTCCACTGAGGAATTAAAGCATCTGAACCAAAATTCTGTGAAAACCTCTTTGTGCTGACATCACTACTGCCTTTGCTTCTGCTGTGTCAGGGACTGACTCTATCAAGGGGTGCACAAGACCATTTTCCTAACACAGCTGTTGAATAGCTCCACTGACAAGAACAAGTGAGGGATCGAGGTTCCTACTCAAGGAATCACATTGATGCACAATAGCAACGTAATACTGGACTATGGAAGAGCAAACATTTGATTCCATTGGGAAAAAAATACCAGAGGCAGTTCCACCTTAATGAAACACTTTCAAAAATGTTCTACAAAAAGCTATCAAGTGGTGGGGGTGGTTTCTCTCAAAACATGCAATTAAAAAAACATCCTGTTTCCTCAGTAACCTAATTCCCAGTATGGCTTCCACAGAAAAGTAAACCAAATGAAACAGAGCCTGAAGATCTATGACAACTGTTATGTCAAAATAATATTGTTATCTCTCATGCATAAATGTAACAGAAGCAACTGCTAAATGAAGTCGTTAACTCTGGAAACAAGGACTATTTTTAAACTATTTAATTAAGAGGTATTTAATAGAAACTGTATCATGTCAGAAACGACTGAATGAAAAAGGGGATAAAGGAAATCCCCATATACATGAAAAAATTTCATTTATCTGCAACATAAAAGAAAACCAGAAGTCACTGTCATTTACCTGTACTTTGGATTTTCTTTCTTCTTCAGGGCTGAAACTACTGTTGGTACTCAAATCTGAATCATTATGAATATAGTGAAGTGTAGAATCCATACTCTGTTAAAAAAAATGAAAATAAAAGGTCACACAAAACACACTCTAAGATTAAACACAAAAGAAATACCAACATCAAGAAATACTTTCCTTGCCTCGGAGCCTATTTCTTAGATTAAAGGAATACATGTTTTAATATCAAATACAATTTTGCTGCAGCCCAAAATCAAAAGGTCCGCAAGATAAATCTGCTTTCAATTTCAAACAGAAGCTCCTCTTACTCTGCTCCATTTTGGTTCTTATGGAATGAAAATCATGGGAGAGGAGTACCTTTGAGACTGTATTAAGAAAAATATAACCAACATGTGGGTCCCATTGCTTCTCCCCTGAATGAAAAATGAGGAAACACCTGTAGCTGATTTTGCTGGATTTCTTGCTTTGGATTTGTGCTAGAAAAAGGTCAAAACAAAGCCACCCTCACACTCAAGAGTAGAACCTGATGAGACTTATACTGTTGTACCCTTCCTGGGGGTGATTATTCTATAATCTTCTCTGGATAAGCTTCACCTTATAAAACCGAGTCCTACTTGGCCTTAGCTGCTGACAAGAGTCATCAGCTCTCTCAGCAGCCCTACTAAAATAATATTCAGCAACAATTTTAGCACCCAGGCTACACATCTGAGCCTTGAGGATAAGAGCTGAGACGCTGTTTGAGAACAGTGGCAGAGGTGAGATGGGCTGCAGTAAACTCTGCTGCTGGGGGGATGCAGCACCAAGGCTTTGGTTACAAATACAATGGGCTTGAATTTTTTTACATTAATTTTGAGCAATATGTAATGAGTATCTGAAAAGCAGATCACGCTGTTGTGTGGTGGAACAGGACAAAGGCATTTGTGGCAGATTTGAGCCAAGGTATCTATCTATCTATTCACATATGCTGCAGGGGATGCTCCTAGGGTTAACACAAGCAACAAGAACATGCCTACTTCCACCAGCTGTTCAGATCGTTTTGACAACAAGAATTTTCCAGCAAACTACAAACTTCTTCAAAAAAAAGGCTCCAGGATACAATCTGTCTTCCTTGGTTTGGCTTCAGACAGTTGCTTTTTCCTTCTCCACAAGCTGCTTTCATCTAAGCACTGGGCTGCAATTTTAGTTGCCGAGGTATAATTACAGGTGATAAAGAACAGGCAGAGCTGTGAGGCAATTGCATATCTCTGGCACAGCAGTCCATGTCACCTGTCAGCTTAGGAAGCAGTAGCAAGAAGGTAGTAAAGAGCCAAGGAAAGAACAGATTTGCAAGCAACTCCATAACTAAATGTGTCCAGCAGCACACAGCTTCAACTATAAAACCTCCGGAGGCTCTGAAAACGATCTCTGCAGGATTTTTAGCTTTGACAGTCAATTCCTCCTTCACTCTTTTTTAGCCTTTTGTTTGTTTGGGGCTTTTTCCTCCCTGAAAGAGAGATTATTTTCAGCATTGCCAGTCACCAGCTTTGATGTCTTGCAAATCAAGGAATTAGGAAGCAGCCAGTACACCCTAGCCACAGTGCTTTCCATGAGTTGCCAGTCTGCATGGGACCCAGAGATTAGTCATTCACTCTGTTACAATAAAAATGAAAGGACTCCATCGCACATTCCCTGTTACCTCAGTTACAAAAGTTTCAGCTTAAAAAAAAAATCATACTTTGTTGATTGAACTAAGTCAAACAACTGAATATAATGAAGGGTGTCACAAATGGGAACATTTTTATCCAGCCACTTTTAAAGTCAAATATGCATTCCAGAGAGGAAGAGCTTCAGTAGAGAAGAATGACAGCCATGAGTCAGTATTTAGGTTATGCTGTATCTCTACCCCTGAAAATGAAGTTCTGTCTGTACTTCTTCCATGCACACACCCAACAGCATTGCAGAGAGCCAGGACATGAAAATTCAGCAGAGTTTAGCCTGAAAGCTTCCTGTGTACCAAATGCAAAATCTCTGTCATGGCCTTATAGATCTCTAAGGTTAAGCTTCCCTTGGCTGTGTAGTAAGAGCTCTGGGGTTGTGCTCCCAAGATCTCTGCTCTGTGTCAAGGGTTACACATCAGGACAGGTGGTGCTGGTGACAGGGCAGCTGGCCCAAACAAAAAAGAGGTCAGTGTCAGGAGTCCATCTCCTCCTGGCATCCATCCTATTCTTAGAGAGAGACAGACAGGAGTGGGAATGTTTTAGCCCAGTTTCCTTTCTCCCTCTACCTCCAAATTAAAACAGACTCCAGTACCCATCCTCCTTATCAAACCTTATAGAGAACATACAACCTAAAGAAAATAAAACAGCTACTCTCAAGAAACAAGCTTCATCATGTCCCAAAATCCTACTGGTCCATGCTATTACACCATTTATTTTCATTTAAATAGCAAATCTCTCTTTAATATGCAGCATTAACTCCTTCATGAGCCAATACAGCTGCCAAAGGACAAGCAAACTGTGGTTTTGCTTAGTGGTCTATGTGCACAACTGTGCAAGGTGCATTCAAATATGAAATGCTGGAGAGTCTGATTTCTGTCAAGTGTCCAGTACCTTACTGGCACACTGCTGTGCTGAGACTTAAAAAACCCAAGAAAAGCCAAGAAGAAAAAAATCACCACAACAACAAAACCCCCACTAAACTACCACCTGTGAAAATCAGTGGTCTCTTCACTGCTAGAGGCAACAGGCTACCTGCTCAACAGATCACAGCTTGATTGCCAGAATTCTAGGTCACCAATATAATATACACTCACTTGTAAAACGAGGACTTGACTCAGTGCCAGTAACAAACAGGAACTGACAGATTAAGAGCATCCTTTTAAAGCATAAAACTGAAAGATGTAAAATCAACATAAACCAGCTATGTGACTGGTTCTTAAATTTTCTGTCAGCACTATACTTTGTATACAGAAAGATAAAATGCAGGACATTTTATGGTCACTCTGAACAAACATCACCCTCACCACCTCCCAAAATTCTTAAGAATGGAAGATAAATGTACACTGTCATTTTAGGTTAGCATTAGAAAGAAGAGATCTTATAATAAAAAAAGCATATTGGGCCTGACAAAGAAATTTGGGGCTGGCTGTTGTTTTTGAAACAAACCACATTTGTGGAGTTAAATTAGGATTGTGTAGAATCAAGTATCCAAGTAAATGTCACATTCCTGAACTCCTCATATGTTTTTAGTCTAGATGGTAGTCCAACAGCTTAGAGAAAAAGTTAATTAAATGTCATCAAGAAACACTGCTCTAATTGAAGAAGGATGAAAATGTTTGCACTGAACTGATATTAACTTCTAAACATTTCAAAGATGTTTGTCAAAATTTCATCCGGAAAACACAATTTCAGTAGTGTGATTCAACAAATCACTTGCTCTGGTTTTATGGAGCCTATTTTGGAACCACTGCTTTTTGCAACAGCAACAGCTTTTAATACCACCTGAACTTGTGGCATTACATGCAGTGAATGTAGTGGGTCTGACCTGACACAGCAAAGAACAGAAAAGATTATCACATCCCAGAACTACAGTCAGGCAGGGAATGGGGAGGGGGGTTGGGGCTGAAGAAGCAAACTTTAAGATGTTACTGATTTCTAGAATAACTTTCAGCAGTCCACACAACACCTCAACTGCAGGTCCTGAACTTCTCTGATGCAGACCAGTAAACCTTAGTAAATCAATTCAACAGGGAGCAAAGGGAACAAAGTATCTCCTTCTCCAGATTCAGGGAGGGGCATTGGAGAAGATTCACCCATTATCAGCAGGGCCTGTTTTAAGCATTAATAAAATGTGGTAGCATTAAAACATGTTCAAATGTAACAGTCACAACAGAGATTTTAACAGAAACAGTTTCAAGAATTTACATGGACAAAGAGAAATGGCAAAAACAAAGGCACCCAACACAACTCATTTTATTTTAGTAGCTAGAACTTCAATACCATCCAACAAAAGGGAACACCACACCAGCCAAAAGTAGAAAGCATTTGGCTGCAATCCTCACATGAATGCAAATTACTGTTACTGGAGCCCTGGAAAGCCTAATGGGAAAAAAATTAAAAGCATAAAACTCTCTTCTTACCTCAACAGTGTCACCAATTAAAGGCACAATATCACCCAGTATAGGCTTAAAACTTTGCTGGTCATTGATGGTTAGCTCAGTCTGTGAATCTGTTCCCTTGCCAACACTGGCCATTGTCTCTTCTTGAGGATCCAAGCTGGATGCTCTGAGTGCAGCAGACAACACCTCCACTTGTGCTGCAGTACATGAAAGAGAAATACATGAGAGGCTAAACTGCAATAAAACTTTCAGCAAGTCCACGTATCAACTTTCAGACAGTTGCTAATTAACTGAAAGACGGCAGGAAAGACCACAGGAGAGGTACCAACTCAAGATCATTAGCTGTTGGTAAATCCCAAACTAGGGACCAATTAAGTGCTGGATTAATACCCCCATCTTTTCCTAGGGTACTCAACCAAACCACAGTTCAGTGAAATTTCTCCCTAAAGCTGAAATAAACAAACCCCATAACCCAAGAGGAATAAGGAGAGTGCTATTATGGCAGGATCGGTTCTTTAACAATTTTAGTAAATATTAACGGTGCAAATAGATTTTTTTTTTGCAGCAGAACAGCCCATGAATATTAACTTACAGACTGGGTCATTTGTGGGAGGTGGGCTAAGAGAAAAGAGGGACAAAGTAATTCAAGTAATGATTGTGAACAGGTTTAGTAATGCACAAAGGATTTCAGTTCTGAGAGGTTGTTTCTCCCCCTGTGTATGTTCATTAAATTTAAAAAGCAACTCCAAAGCAAGATCTATATAGAAAGATGCCAGACCCGATACTTCAGCCTCCTTGGATCCTCCAAACAAATAACAAGGTTACACTGTCTGATGTTCTCTCACTCATCTAAAAAAGGCATTAGCACTTCATACTCTGCTATCCACTCTTTTGAAAAGATCCAGCAGTTCTGAGGTTGCTCTGCTTTCCATCCCTCTGTTTACTGCCAATTAGAAAAAGCTTTGTTGAGTAAGCTTCTTGGATATAGCCCGACGTGAGATCAGGTATCAGAGGCAATCTCAGCTGCAAGTGACACAGAATTCAATGCAGATTAATCTACCCTGCAACTCTCCTCCTCCAGCTCTTTCCAAGAAGGCAAGGAGGAATAATCTCCTCACTTATTAAATTTACCCAGCCATCCAAAGGTCTGTTCCTCACAGATTTTGTCTTTTCCAAGGTTTCTTAAATGTTCACTGTAAAATTACATGACAAACCATATGCTTGTTTTTAATCCCATATTGCCATACTAAACTACAGAATTCTGAATTTCTCCCTCTGGCTTTTTGAATATGGTTGTTAACAAGAACTAAACAAAGAAAGTTGGACTCATTTGTAGATAGAAGAAACAGATATGAAATGCAACTGTTACAAGAAACAGAAATCATTAACTCAGCAAAATCTTAGATCAGAAGCCTTAGCAAAATCTAGCAAAACCTGGAAAACACACTGTGGTTTCACTGGTTTGTCAGTAGAGTCTGATGAACAGGAATAAAGACAATTCTTTACAATATGCAATTCTAACTCTCTGTGTCCAATTTCTGATAAAATAACCCAAAGATATTCTTGCTGTATTACTGCAGTTCTCAACAAGAAACAGGAAAAATACAGTTAAAAACTTACAAGTATAATCAACATTATACTAATACTTCCACTATAAAACATGTGAAACACAGTTTAAATATATACAATACATATTATACTTTACATATAAATATATAAAAATAAGGAATTTTACAATTTCTAAGATTAGTAAGAGACTGCTACAACCTTACTCTTAAATTTTACTTCACTGACAATAAACTTAAGTATTTTAAGACCTTTAAGACTATTTGAGAATAAAAAAGATCAAGGTTAATAAATTTAAATAAATTTAAATAAATCAATCACCCTCAAAACCAGGCAAAATAGGTGGCTATGCTAAGGCAAGAAATGTCTGGCTTATTTCCAAACTCTTTTCATTTTGAGAAATCAAACAAGAAAATTAATTTTATTCTGCTGCACATTAAGGAGACATTTTTCTTGAAGACCTCTTTCATGAGCGACTTCATGAAAAACGTGCATTCCTCTCACCTTCACTTAAAAGTCAAGAAAGCTTACCCTGACTAGATAAACACGTACTGTTTCAACACTGTTTATGTATTTCCTGAAAAATCCACACAGAGCAAAAAAGATTATTTCTAGTAACAAAAGTATCTACAGCAGTAATTGGGAATTTTCCAAGACATATTGCCCACCCATGCCCCACTGTCAGCCTGCACACCTAGACCATTCTTGCTTAGGGGCTTAACAGGATGGAGACAACACCTATCCTGATTTCCTCTGCCTGCCCAAGAAGAAACATGAAAAATTGTGCATTTCCTCAGCTTCTTGCCAATTCTACAATCTCAAGATTTGGGGATGAAGGATGGGAGAAGATAAACTCCCAAGGATTTCACTGACTGGCAAGTGCCTTCTTTCTTCTCTCAGGGCTTATTTGTGACTTCAGTGCTGCCATTCACTGAAAGGTGGATGACCTAAAGTCCATAAAACATCTTAAGGTCCTCTTCTTTGGAAAAGCCAAGCATTGCTGCTGCTCCTCATCTCTCATGAAGAGATTTCCTACTGCCATGAGACAGGTCATGGTTTTCAGAAAATCATTTGAAATTCAAGCAAAGGATAAGGCTCCCATTTAATGAGTGACAGAGAAATGCTGCAATAAGGGAATCTGCTGGCTAACCAGCTTTCACAACTACCATCAGTAAAAATTGGAGTGTAAAGGTCAGTTTTGCACATAGTACAGAACTCAGGTAACTGCATTGCTCAGATAAAGTCAATGTTCACTGGATCTTAGACCATTAATTAACTCTTTCTTCAACTTTTGCTTCAGGTGAGATGTATTTTTAAACAAGAAAGTATTTAGTCTTGGCTACTGTACCTGCATCCTAAAATAACTGGTACAATTTGTAAATTCTAAACCACATTTTATCTGGTCTTACTGAATTTCCTGGTTTTGAGGAGTCTCTGTCCTTTCAATAAACCTTATTATCGTTTTCTGTTTCTCCTGATGTTTCACTAGAAAACACTGATGTTTCGTGTTTGTTTTTTTATTTTTTCCTTTCTTTCTTTTTTCTAAAGGAGCTGCCTTCCTCACCCTCACTTCTTACTCAGAGGGAAAAGCTAGGGGCTGCAATAATGAGTGTAGAGATGCAGTAGCTGAAACACAAGAACAGAGATTCTTCTCCACTTACTCTTCACCTGTTCCATTAACAGCATATTTTAGACTTTTATTGCAGGGAGTGCCAGTAATCTAACTTATAAATATAGCTCTTTTAAGGGAATGGGATCAATAGACCCCACATTTGGACTGGTGGTCCCTGTTAGGTCTGATTTTGGCAAAGCAGCTTTTAACTGGCTTAAGCCACAGTTAGCCTTAGCAGCCTGCAAGTCAGGCTTCCTCTGCTCCCCCAAACAGCATTAAGGAAAGCTGACATTACATGATTCAGCCCTTTCTATCCAGAATGTAAGATAAAGCCAGTTGAAGAAAGTGTCTGTGGAAAGAAAAATAAAGAAATAAAAATATCTGAGGAAAGAAAAGCAATCTCTGAAGGAAGTGAAGACAGCAGCAGCCTCAAGGAACTGGAAAAATATGACCTGAAAAAAGACCCTGTGATAATTTTTAAAAAGCTGGCATACTTCACAGGAACATGCAGGTTCCCATCTCCCAGTCTGAGACCTTCCAGATGTCTGGCCAGTGGACTGGAAAGGTCCTTTAAACAGGGATTACAATACCAGTGCTTAACTTTGCACAGCCCATGTAGCTCTGTTAGCCAGCAGTTTCCCTGCGAGAAGACAGGTTGTCTTTATCTTGCTTGCTGACTGCTCAACTACCTATAACTCACTCAGATTTACTGCTTATTGGCAATAAGTTAGTTCTGCAAGGAAAGCCCCAAGGTAAGGAGTGAGATTCAGGTGAAGCAGTTCATCTTTTTTTGAGAATGAGATTAGGGAAAAAATATTCTATGATGGTTACTGATTACTTTTTGCTGGAGATCTCATCAGTCTCAATGCCTTGAAGGCATCTAAGGCTTGAAACAGAAACTGCTCTACTGAGGTACACTGCAGAAAACCCCCAACAAATCAATACCACCACCACCCTGAAAAAACCCGAAAAACCAACACAAAACACCAATCCAAAACTGCTTAACCATGACCAGTGTGTATGTAAACTAACTCCTTAGTGTTTGGCATCCAAGACATCTGGAAGATGGGGATATGCACTGAACATGCCATACTCTGGGTTGCACGATCTGGTGATGATTTTCCTTTGACTCTTCCCATTGGCATGGTACACTCAGGTACTCCTCAGATAAAAATTGAGTTATTATTTCTCAATACTTCTGCTATAATGATGCAAGCAGGTGAGGGGAGAAGCAACTCACACAACACAGAAGGGTGAAGTGAGACATGTGAAGTAGAGGAATGCCAAACCCAGTAAGAAAGAGAAATGAAAATAAAAAAGGAAATAGGAGAAATACATGTGGAGGGGAGGGGACAGGGGTACAAAGCAGAGGGTGGGATGGAAGGAAGGAACAACAACAACAAACCCACTAAGAAAACCCCAACAAAACCATATTTTTCTGACTCAGAAAGAATCATTGTTGGTTGAACTTCAACACCAAATCTCTACATCTGCCTCAGCTGTCAGGGACTGGCTGAAACCAACTAGCAAAATACAAATCATCAACCCTCCTCTGACTGAACAGTGAAGAACACCCTATTACCAACACTACATATTCTGCAGAGTCAAATAAAAATTTAGTATGATCTTAAGAAACTTCAAAAACCCTATGCCATTATGGTTCCACACAACAGGAATTCATTTGCTTCTCTTCCTCATAAATTTATACAACGTTTAAAAAAAAAAACCCAAAACCAACAAACGATGAAAAACCCATGTCAAGAGAAGGCTGCTGAATTTGCAGTCAAGCATGGAGAGGTGAGGTACAGCCACAGACAAGGTCATCTGAACAACTTAATCTTGCTGACACATGCAAAACATCATACACCGCAGTCTCATTCCCAAACCACATTTCATCTTGTCATGCCTTCAGGATGCTTGGCCAATTTGCTATAGAAGCCAGAAGATGTGTCCCATGGAAGCTCTCCAGTATGGCAGGCCTCCACTTACCCACCACAGAGAACACAGCATCTTCCACTCCCATCCCTTGGCTGGGAATGCAGCAATAAAGACAGGAGCACAGCATGGAAGCAGGAGTCCAGGACTTAGGTGACAGCAAGCCAATGAAGAAAATAAGTGCAAGAAAAAGATCACAGGGATTTAAAAAGAAATAAAGAGAGGAAAAAAACCTCCTAGCTTGCTCAGTCATTGCTGTCAAAGCAAAGCCTACTCACACTACAAGATCAAAAACACAATGGCCAGCTTTGCAGAGAGGGGAAGTGCAGGCAGGGAAAGACCCTACGGACCATTTGGGACCAAGGCTGTTTGGCATACATTTGTAAGCCATGTATACCAGAGACAAAATTATCTGTGAAATTAGATAGTTTCATAAAATTTCTACGAAAACAAATTAAGATAAGCTTTTGACTGAATATTTATACCATCAGTTTGTTACAACAGTTTCAGATTATATCGCTATGAGCAAAAAGACAGTCAGGGTTCTGATCTTCTGGGTTACCCCCAGAGCAAGCCTACCTTTTGTCACAATTTAGGAAGTGTAAGATTCAAAACATAGGCATTAAGTCAGCTACACAGAGACTAAAGTCTGGATATCTATCACTTCTATGTGTGCCAGTGTTTGAGATAAGCATGCAAAATTAATACTACTTGCACTTTGTGCAAAATTAAAATTGCAACGTTACTAAATCGAAACAGGTGTGTTGTTAAATTCCAGCTTCTCAAGTATTTAGACCAAATAACAAGAGTACAGGCAAGAGGAAGAAGAGTAGAAGATTTAAGAGGAGTCTTTCATGGGGCTTCACTGCACAGCCTTGACCAAGTCAGAGTGGGGAAACTCACAGTACTGACAACCTAATAACAGTTTTCTTCTACTGAAATGCACAAATGTTGGTCAACAACTCCACAGAAAACCTCCTGACACCGTCAAGAAAACTACAAACAAAATGCCAGAAACCTGTTCTGAAACAAGACACGAACACACATGATAAACAAATTCTTAGCACAGGACAATTCTGGATGTACAACTACATGCTTACATGATCCACTGTAATTGATGTGTTAAGGCATGTTCTCTAACTACAGACAGAACAGTTTTACAAAATAAACCTTAACAGCAGTGCAAGCTTCTGCAGTTGGCTTCAGAGATGGGTTATATGAAGACTGAAGTCATTAACAAGGGTGAAATTTTTTTCTTACCTCTTTCCTTAGTGCCCAAAAGCACTCCTAAAGCAAAGTTTTATCTGCTGACTTCACAAGTGATTAAATAAAAGTACAAAATGGATTTAAGAAAAGTTATTAGCATATCAACCTACTAACAATAAAAATAAGTTGAAAGCAGTATCAGTTTATTCTAAAACATTTTTTCCCCAGCTTGCTCCTTCTTTTCCTCCTATTTTTTCTGGTATGCTTTTCCCCTAGAGATTCTTCATCTCCAAAATAACATGGTTTCTTCCTTAGTGGTAACTCCAGACTTTCTGACTGTGACACTTGAGCCTTAGAATTTATTCAGCATATGAATATGAAGAAAAACCTACTTCCAGTAAGTATGTGTAGAAGAGCCAAGTATTTTAGCTCCAGAGGTGTCTCTGAAATGCTGCTCCACCACCTCATCACACTTATGAAACCCTTCTCCATTCTTCAAGAGCTTTTTAAATGGAGAATGTGTGTTCACTTCAAGAACTCAGCTTGGATCAATTATCAGTCTGATCCAATAAACTTGTTGCATTACAGCTGTCAACATGTGACTGCAAAAACAAAGCCCTTGCAGAAAAAAGGAGATGATTTCATCCAAAATCAAACAGATAATGAGTATAAAGAAAACCATTATTCACACTGATAATTAAAAAAAACCCACCCTTTTAATCTGTCTTATTTTGCATGAATGCTAATTAGAAATAAATTTGCTTATCAACAGCTTATGCCTTTGAACCATCTATTTGATTGTAATGTCAAAACAGCCAGTCAGAACTTAATACTGCTACCTGAACATGCATTCAGTTTATAAAAGGAATTTCACTCCTCTTAAACATCTTTACATAAATGCAAATTCCCTTTTAGTTCACTATCAATTTTTCTCAATCTTTCTGAGGACCAGGAGAAAACAGTACTTCTGACTTTTAACACAACTAAGAGGTTAAAGCCCAAACTGCTGAAGCAACACATGCACATCTCCAAATACTAAAAATGCTTCAGTATCTTTACCATACCTTTAACATCTGGATCATCTATATGGGGTTCCAAATTTTCTATCATTTCTTCTAATTCTTTCCTTGTTGCCATAGGAATGCTTGGAGACACTGGCATAGTGAGTTCCTGAATTTCTCTATCAAGTTTTATATCAGAAGTCTGCTGAAGCTCAAAGTCAATATCTATTTCAGGAAGTGGAGTCCTCCAGAAATGGAAAGAGTTGTATAATTCCTGCTCTGAAAGAGAGGTTTCCTGTGAATTCAGCCCAGCTTCCTGCAGATCTGTTGTACAGCAATGAGAACTTTGCTTGTTCTCATCTGCCATTTCCCCACAAGATTGTGAAGGCAAAGTGCAATGGAAGGATGATTCAGTCTGGAAATCACTTTCCCTGTTGGAGTTATTTGACACTGTAATTTGATCTTCCATGACATTTTCAAGTTTTGCTGCAAAATCATCACTATCATCACTATGTGAAGACAGATCCTCTGTCCTGTTGTGCTCTTCATATGTTGTGACATCTTCTGTGGTCCTGACTTGTTCACTGTTGAGTGGCAAAGAAAATGGACATTAAAAAACCAAAATAGATTCATTATGCTGTTGAAAATTCACACACATGCTGTCAACTTGTTATTTGTCAAAGCAAATTTACTTACACCATAACAAAACAGAAACCATAGAATCACAGATGGGTCAAGGTTGGAAGGGACCTCTAGAAGCCACATGGGCCAATCTCCTTGCTCAAGTAGGGACAACCAGAACCAGTTGCTCAGGACTTGTGTGCAGACAGGTTTTGAGCATTTCAGAGGATAGATATTCCACAGCCTTCATGGACAACCTTTGCCACTGCTTAGTCTTCCTCACAGTAAAAAAAAAAATATAGGTTTTGATGTTCAGAGGGGACCTCCTGTGTTTGGGGTTGTGGCCATTGACTCTGGTCCTGCCACTGGGCACCACTGAAAAGAGTCCAGCTTCTTCCTCTTTTCACTCTCCTCTCAGGAATTTATGAACATTTTAAGACACCCTCAGTGAGCCCTCTCTTCTCCAGTCAGAAGTTCCAGCTCTCTTAGACTCTCTTGACAGTAGAGATGCTACAGTCTGTCATTGTGTGGCCCTTCACTGCACTCTCTCCAGCATGCCAAAGTCTCCCTCTGGATGGCAGCATGACCCTGCAGGTGAAGCAGCCACTCCTCCCTCCCAGTTCTGTGTCACCAGCAGACCTGCTGAGGCTACACCCTGCTCCACCATTCAGATTACTAAAGATGATGTCAAACAGGTCTGGACCCAATACTGACCCCTTTTGCACATGGTTAGTGACCTTCACTTGCCCATTGCTGACCAGTGCCCGTGGGCCCAGTCAGGCAGGCAGTGCTCAGCCCACCTATCTCCTCATCTGACCCAAACTCCAGCAGCTTCTCCATAAGGATCTTACAGATGATGCCAAAAGCCTTTCTGAAACCCAGGTACACAGTATACACTGCTCTCCCTTGTCTGTCAAGGAAGTCATCTCACCATAGAATATCCTAATTCTGGTCTAAGAAGATGAGAAGATCCAAATCTTTTCATTTACCAAATATTCAATTTATCCAGGAAAGTTATTTTTCTAAGGTGCAGTTCATGCAGAAGAAGGACAAGGAGGCAAAAATAACTTGTAGATTAGCTAATGTACCTGTTTTCCTGTGCAGAATCACCATCTTCTGGGTTTTTACCATCTTCCTCTTTAAAGTACTGGCTACTGCTGGATGGATTAGCAAAAGTTGATATAAAAGGCCCCAGAGACTGAAAAGCTGCTTGGCGAACCTAGCGGAAAGAGTCCAAGGTGAAAAAGCAAAATTTTATATATAAATCTTGCTGTCCTATAAAACATAAAATTCCTGCTACTAGGAATTGAAAGGGTCATAAACCTACTAAGGAAATCAAGACCAGAGGCTCTTATCTGGAAAGAATCAGCCAGATCTATACAGACTGCCAAGTTTAAAAAAAAAATCTTAAGAAAAAAGAAAAAGTAGGGTGAAACCAGTAAAATCACCAACTGATAGGCTTATTCCCCACAACCAAAGGAGGAAGAATCTGTTTAGATAATAGAAGCAGGTAAATTTGAGAGCTCAGCTCAGAATATTAACAACTTGAACGGAAAAAAAATAATGTACAGTAAACAGACATTTCACTTTCAGAAATTTGACTGATAAGCATTTCTTTCCCTTTCCTGTTTGGCTATGTTGTGCATTTGCACTTCCTTTCTCCTCCTATTTATTCTCTTCTTCTCAAGAATTCACTATATCATTTTTTATTATTTGGACTACAACTTGCATGACTTTCCAAGATCCACGAGCTCATGCTTCTGTGCAATGATCCTTGGCTCTTGGAAGTAGTCTACTCAGTAACAAACTTAAGATTTAGAGTAAATCTTTAAGATGGCAAATAATAAAAAAACCCCAACCAAACAAAAAAACAATCTACCATCCCCCAAACAACAACAAAAAATCCCATCCAACCCCCTCTAAAAACAAAAACCCATCACTTAAGAGACAGTAAAAATTGTATTAATAAAAAACTCCCCGCCACCAACATCCAAAACACACACAAAATCCAAAACTAATCAACCTCCAAACCAACCACAAACTCCACCACCCCTACCCCAAAAAATGTCATGGTGGTAGATGATTAATGATTAATGGTTAATGATTCTCAGCAATGTTAATTCACAGGCAATTCTGTAGCTGAAAAAAGCTACTCCACTGACAGAGTTTTTCTTACATGCTGCAGTGAAAATGTGAGGGACTCTACAGCCATCAATGAACTAACCAGTTAAGAACAATTCTGCTTGAGGAACAGGTGAGATTATCCAAACCCATAAGAAGTTCTACACAGAGTACTGCAGCAAAATCCTTCAAATATGACAGCTATTCAAAAAATAAAAAGCAATTCTTACCCATCGTGAAGGATCACTAATCAAATTAATAAAAAGGGTTGACAATTTTGTTCTCCGGACTTCCTGTGATGTTGCACAAGAAACTGCCATGAAGCACTCAGCACAGGCTTTCCTAACTCCCCACACGTTATCAGAGCAGAGCTGGAAAAACCTCGGCAGCTGTTAGGAATATAGGGAGTGAGTTTGCAAGTCTTAATAGGCAGCACTTGTTTCAAAACAAGTTCTCTTTTCACATTCATTTTCTTCACCTGGTTGTCCACCTTCATATTCAGATGCACAGTTTAACATTTGCAAGACAAAGAACACACATTCAGTAGCACCATGCTTCTAATCTGCTGCTTTCAGATTACTTAAGGATATAGATGAGGAAAACTCACCTGCCTGAAGAATAGCAAGAAAGTACTAACTCTTAAACCTGATTTACACCCCCAAAAAACGCCCCCAAAAAGCCCAACTTCAAAAATACACCCAAGACCAACAAACCTATCATAAGACAAGACCTCATATCTACACCATTCGTTTAAAGCTGGGACAAGAAAAATAATACTGGTGGTACTACTTGGAAGCAATTCTTTACTGCGAGGGTGAGGCACTGGAACACATTGACCAGGCAGACACTGGATGTCCCAGGGCTGGAAGTGTTCAAGGCAGGTGGATAAGGCCTTGAATAACCTGATCCAATGGAAGTCATCCCTGCCCATGACAGGGGTGGTTGGAATTAGATGGTCTTTAAGGTCCCTTCCAAACTTAAACGTTTTTTGATTCTATGAGTAACATTTTACCTATCAAAGACCACTTCATATTTTTTAGTAAGATTCTTAGTGAAATGCAAAGGAAGAGCAACTTCAGAAAGAAAACACTTCCTTTTCTACATGCATTTCTCATTGATAAATTTATCAACCTCTGCCACCCTCTATCCTACAATGAAGGATATGAACTGCAAAGAAGAACAGGGGAGAGAAAGACTGACCCTGATCAAGAGAAAACATGTTTGAACAGAGCAGTGGTTTTACTAATAAAACTAAAAAAGCATTTTGAAGGTGCTCAGGTGCTTGGACTTTTTGAAAACAGAAATGGGAAGGGTGGGACAGCGTGCAGGTGAGGCACAGACATGCACGGTTGCCTTGGTTTGCAACAGGCACAGTGACAAAATACGAGTAATCCAATGGCTGTTGCTATGGCTTTGTTCAGTTATTGACGTTCAGCTGTTCCTACTCTCTGCAGCCAAGTTTTCTGGATTTTGCCTCTAATTAAAAAAAGCTTTTAGATTAGAAAATAAAGTTTTATCATCGAACTTTTTATATCCCTCCTTTTTCTTAACAATAATCCAAGAAGAGTAGAAAATGGCATTTTCTGTTACAGAAAGAGAACCCCAGCTGGCCTGCCACATGCTATTGCTTTCAAATTAAATAATCATAATTTTTTTATTTCATAGTAGTTCTAATTGCACCCTCTACAAAGTTTTAATCCAAATTCATTATGCTAATCACTAAAAAGGCAATTGTACGAGGGAATCAATTTACATCCTAAACCAGGAAGCATATGGGATGCAAATTCACACAACTAAACTTCACTACCAAATGACTTGAATCACTCAATAGCTAGAGAAAAACAAGCTTTAAGAGTTAAGAAATGGCATGAGAACCACAATAGGTCTACCTGTCCCAACACCACAACTGTAAAAAGCTGAAGAGCCTCTGGCTGAAGTCATGCCTGCATTTATACTCTATCCATGTAAGTCCCTCACTAATTCAGGGCATTGATTCATCAGCCCTCAACAAGCTCACTGTCCACATTCGCAAGAGGAGAAAGCTTGAAAAGGGACCCCAGAGACTGCCAGACTTCTGCTCTCTAGCACTGTTGTGTTTCCAAATCAACATCCACTAGCTGCCCAGACCCATCACGGGAATGTGGGCACAGTTAAGGATCCTCTTCTCACCACTCCATCCAGTTCCCTGCTTTTCCATTTTAAATTTGTCTCTCTTCCCTTTAATTCATTTGTTATTTCAATGATTCACTTATTTCCTTTACATTTCTTTCTCTTTCCCTCCTTTCCAGGAGGCTGTTTGAGGCAAGAAAACTGACTTGAAAAGATTAAATCAATACATAAGCCTCATCACTCCCAGCACTTTATCCCCCCCTGCCACATTCCCTCTGTATCTGCAATCTCTCATGAACTGTCCTTCTTCTGTAGCTTGTCTGGCTGAATTGTATTAAGAAAAAACACCCTTTAAGAAATGGCTTACCAGCATTTCTTCAGTAGCTTGCTGTCCAACCACACTGCAGATATCTCCAAAATTGGCTGCACACACCTTGCAGACAGAATGCAAGAAATAAAGACTAAGACCACAGATTTTAATACAGCAAAATACAAGGGGGGAAAAGAAACCAATCAACTTTTAAAATCAGAAAAATGTGTTTTGGTGCTACTTTCCCATTCTATCCATTTCCACGGTTTTTAAAAACAAATAGTTTTCTTTTTATTCAAAATTAGTCAGTCTTTGTTAATCATAGAAGAATCCCAGAACTTAAATGAAAAGAGAAGAGGATAAAATGCATTTGAAGTGCTGTCAAATTAAAGAACATACGCAGCTATCATGGGAAATAAGCTATTCAATGGTAGTATGAGACCAAAGCACAGCCTCCACACCTAAACATCATGATGGAATACTGGCTTACTTCATCTTTAATGGAGATGAGCATCTTTAATTCCACATGTGCACAGAGATATGAGCTCAGGTGGCTGATGCTGCACCAGCCACAGTTGGTTCATGTTTTCCTGGCTACCAACATAATCTTAAGGAGATATGCCCAGTCACACTGCAGCTATCTATAGCATAAGGACAAGCAGATTCATTCTTTGTTTCTAGAATAAGGGTAGTAATTAGGGAAAAAAATCACAGTGTCAAATATTAAAATCTGTGGAAATGCAAACTACAAAAACCCCCACAGCTTTCACTTGTACAAGTCACAAATGAGATCTACCAGGAAGGTTTCTTAGTCACATGCAAGTTCCAAGCACATGACACGTTTTTCACAGATAATCTAGACCAGATGCTCATAATTTATACCTTACGGACATGGAACATCCTGCAGTCACAGCACATCTCGCAGAACCTGGGAAGCACAAGTCTTTCCGTGATGTCCTTTCCAACCATGGAGGCCATTTTGCACATAATCTAATGACAAGACAGACACTAATCAGAGATGCTTGCACAACACACCACTCCGTGTCAGCTAAGCACAGGCTTTTTACATCTACTCTTCATTCTGATGAACATAATTTTACTGAAAATTGTGAAAAATACTGAAAACAAAACCCCATCTGAATCGAAAAGTTTTGGCCACTTTTGCAAAGAACTGTGTTTCTCATTTCATTGTCATGACATGACACAGGTGTAGAAGATGACATTGATCTTCCAACTAACTGAATCAAATTCCCAGCTATAACAAAGATAACTGGACTCTTAGAAATTATTCTCCTATGTTACCCAACAGACTTCTAAAAAAAAAAGTACATGATTCTTTTACTCTTTCAATATGAAATGCATATATGTACAATTAACAGAAAATTACTGACAATTAATATGCTTAAGAGACTTCTGAGTTCTGTATGGTTTAAAATTAGTTACATTACACTGCATATATGCAACTCCCAAACATAAAATTCCTAAAGAAATGAATCGCACCAAAAAAAGAGCTCTTCCCTCTAACTGCTCTTTAATTCTAATTTGTACTGAAACTTAAAAAAAAATTGGCTTCAAAAAGCAAAAAGAATTTTATGTTTACCTTTCCCAATCATGTCAGAAGAACTATTTACACATTCCCCTATAATAACAAATTAAGGCTTTTCTAATCTCTAGGGGGTTGATGAGGTACAGAAATTTCTGTCAAGTTTCAATACCTTCAAAACCATAAAGACAGATAAAACTCATCTGCTTATACTTTATTCCCTTATGTGTTGTAAGCTTCATCAAGAAGCACTAGAAATTTGGTGCCAAATGCAATAGTGCTGAAGCCTTTTTACTGTTTATCAGTCCAGCCACTGTAGGAAAGTAAAATGTTAAATGAGGTCTCTCTCAAGCAAAAAATAAAAGAAAAAAATTCACCCAGTAGAAAGCATCAATATAAATTGGAAAAAAGCACAAAGGAAACAAAAGGGCATACATCTGCCATTTCTCCATTATAAATTAACTAATCTGCTTACTATTTTAATTCAACACATACATTTTAATTATGAAGGTTGTGTCTAATGCAAAAAAACACCCCACCAACCAACCAACCAACCATGAGTTAATCAACTCAGACGCTTATTACTTACTCCAATAAAACACAACCAAATCAATAAAGAGAACAGACAAACAGCAAGAAGCAACAGAACTGAGGCATTAAAGCTTTTGAACTGATGGAAATTTTCCACACAGGCAATTTAAGCCTCCATAAAATAAGCAGACAAACCTTCAAAAACCTAAAAAGCCAACACAGCAGATGCTTTAGGAGTCAATAAAATGAATCCCCTGCACTGTCTTGTCCAGCTGGAGGTTTTTTTACAGTATATATAAGCTATTGAATTTAAATCTTAACTTGACCAGAGTGTGCAGCCCTGACACAGCACAGAAGTTGTTACAGATTTGTTATGGAGAGGGAAGACAGATTTGTTACGGAGAGGGAATATATAAAGTTTTCTTTTTAGTAATGGCTGTGCTACTTAGAAACACACCACCACCACTGCACTATCAAGCATTCAGGCAAACTTTTGGCTGTGTGATTTGATATTGCTGTTACTTACAGCCACAGCTTCTGTCTTCACATCATCATTGCTGTCTGGAGCTGTCAGATCTATCAGCACAGGGCACACTTTGGTCTCCACATCGTATCTCTCAATTAGTTCCTGCTCCAACAGCACTAACAATGCTGCCTGGCTTGTTTTTCTTACCTGCCATAAAAAGACAAAAATTTAACCAAGCAACTCAAAGAGAGTATTATTTGGTGAAATACATGTGTCCTGCATTTTGGAAGCTGTACCCATATACCAACACACAGCAGCACTAACTGCACACAGTGAGAAGACAAGGGCTCCACAAGGGCTTTTGCAAGCACTTCATGTTTACTGTCCTGTGTTTTGGGAAGTATGGAGGTGGACACCTGCCTTGGTTGACAATGTGCGGGTGTTTCTCAGGTTCACACACAATTTATTTTAACATCAAAAAGAGCAGTCATGGCAAATCTTGTGCAAATGTGTGAAGAAAAAGCAGCACAATTAATGGAGAGCAACAAATTCCTGAGGAAGATTAATTTTACTAAACAAATCCTCTTTTTCTGAGATTAACAAGAAATAGGCTGGCAAGGAAAAATTGAGTTTATTTCCAGTGCTTTTAAATTCTGAGATGCAATTTTGCTTAGTTCCACTTTTTAAAAATATTGTACAAAAATAAGATATCATTATTGACTTCATAGCTGGCTAACCCCTGCCTCTAAAAGGAGTAATTTCATCAGAAGAGAAAACATTGCATACAGTAAGAGACTACATATACTGCAATGCAGCAATTTTGGAAACACCTTTGAGCTCTTTGTTTCAGAGATATGCAGCCCAATGAACTATTCAACAGAGGTTAAAACAATGAAAAGAATCACTGAATCTTCTAGCAGGAGAATATCAAACAGAAGCAGGGTTGTTGCATTATATGTGAATTAGTAAAACAACTACTAAGAAAAATAGGTTTGGGTAGTTACTTTTAACAATGGAAATTTTGAAAAGGGCAAGGAAAAAAGTGACAAATTCAAGAAGCCTAAAATGTCAAAAATAATGTATCAACTAGCATTACTCAGTCTGAAATGACTGGAGAAGCCTCAAGAAAGCTTAGGACAAGCTAACTTATGCAAGCAGAGAAATAAACTACAGAAGTTCAATCCAAAACTTTCATTGGACTGATGTACAAATAACTAGTAATGAAGGTACATCATGGTGCTAAAAAATCAAATTATACAAAAGGTTCAATTCTCATTACTACCGTTCCTTTTTTCAGAATTTAAATTATGTAAGCCTGTCCAAATGACTGATTTTGTCCATATGAATATAACACCATAATAGGCCCCAAATCAGTACAGATCACATTAGATGTAAAAAACTGTCATCACATTGTCTTTAAAAGTTTTTCTTTACTATTTTTTTAAAATAAATTCATAGCACTATGTATTTCATGATCATTCCAAACCCTTATATCCCAAAATATAACCCTCCTGTACAATGTTAAATTTAAATAATTTGGCATCACAACAGCATTTCACCAGCTAGTGAACTACTACTACAAGAAACTTACCTGGTTGTTCTGGTCTGCGAGGTATCGCACCACAATAGGTAGCAGGTATTTGGAAAAAGCATAAGGGATCGAAGGTCTGTTTTCTTGACAGAACATAGCAATGTGAGGCACCTGTTCCATCAGTTCTGCCCGCACTGTTGGCTCTGTAAGGGTCAAAACAAAACCAAAAAAAGGCACAATATATGTTTACAAGCATGCTCTCAGGTCCTGCCAGAGTAAAAGTTTCTTACAGTACTCTACATACAAAGTATGTTCTAAAGTGTTCATGTCAGCATGATTGTCAAGCTTCATTTTGACCATCTTTCTACAAAACCAGGTAAAATTACATACTGTGTCTCATCTCATACTCTTAGTAATAAAACAAGAGGAGGTGTAAGACAGCCAGCCACCAAATATAATGAGTATCAGAACTGTCCAAATTCCCTTATAAGCATCACCTACTTCTCCTATGCAGAAAGTCAGCCCAGAACTGGCATCAGTGTAAGAAGAAAGGAACTGAGGGGGAATCTGGACCACTGAAATTGGAAAAACCCCACTAAGCAGGACAACCAGCCATAACCACAGATGCTGTTCTTTGCATTTTAAGGCTACTGATGTCATTGTCAGACGGAAAAGGTCCTGCATCTTTCCAGCTGCTTCTGTTAAACCTCTGAGATGTGTTTCTCACCAAAGTTGGTGAGTATTTTAAAAGTACCTAATTCAATTTTTAAATTCAAGAAATGGAGCACTGGCTGGATGAACCCTAATCCCCACAGAACGTGCACATACATCTGGGGGATGAGAGAAGAAACAAAAAAACCAATACAGGTGTGGATTAAATTTCAACTATTAGAAAAACAGATTCAGTTTAAGAAGCAGGACCTTATATTGTGCCTAATTTCTCCAAGGGAATAAAAAAATCAGAACTAAGTACTTCTACCCTTTCAGGATTTGCTGACATATGCAGTTACCACTGGGCTACTGATTACCTACAAAAAGGCATAACAAAACCCATCAATTCCTCTCAAATTATACTAATTTGATTTACAATATTTTAAATAGTAAGATATGTATATCACAGGACAGATACATATGCCTTACTGAATTTTTACCTAAAAGTTGTTCAGGTAAAACTTAATGGTATAACCTGAACCATCTTCCTTGGAGTATTTGTAATTAACATGATTCATTGAAAATACAACCTTTTGTTAAACAGAAGCATACAGCATGTATTTATATTTAACATGGCAAATGTGTGCAGCACTTGGCTTTCTTGAACACTGGCTTACAAGCGTAAACTCGGGCCTGAATAAAACATAAGAAAGACAAAGCAAGTCCCCTGCTGTGTGCAGTCTTTTCTTCACTGAGGACAATGAGAACAAAAAAGATCACTGCACACAAAGTAATTAAATGCCTATGGGCTCCAATTCTTTCACTAAAGACTTAAATTACTTTTCCTACAGAAAAAACAGACCAAAATCAGAGCTGGAGGGGGCCTTATAGATCATCTGGTTCCAATCCCTGGGGGTAAGGGTTGCTCAAAGCCCCATCCAGCCTGGCCTTGAACACTCTCAGGGATCTTCTGGAAAGTTTATGAGCTGCTGACCAAGTTGCAAAACACGAAATGAAGTCTCAGATAAATCAATATTGTACAGGTTTGCTGTCCATGATAATAAAGTAAAAAACGTCTTCCAATCTCTCTGTATCTCTTCCCAAATGTTATCAGGAGCACACAAGAGAAAAGTGTTCTTATTTAAACTTCAGATGTTCTGAAACATGTGCAGGTTGAACTCCATAAGCAATACAGGCATCCTGAGGTTCGTATTGAAGTCAGATCCCAAAGAACGCTACACAAACCATGTGCAAGTTTTAGCAGATCTAACATAAAAGCACACCTCAGCAAAATGCTGAACTCCATGTTCAAACACTACATTTATAGCACTAAATGTAACTGCTGACCAAAATATGCACCTGTAACTGGGACAAACTAATAGTTAATGAGATTATTAATTCTGAAAGTTGAGTCTCCATATCATACCAATGTGCTTTTTTCCACCTGAGTGACAACCTGCCCAAAGGTGGTTGAGTTACAGAAGCCCGGCAAACATCCTCCATTTGCAACTGCCCAGTATCCACTGAAAGCAGAGCAATGACAAATGGAAGAGTCCTTCCTTGCTGAGTACATTTTGAGATAAAGAAAGACCTTATCTCTGCAGAACAGGCTGTACACAGCCTCTCTCCAAGAGCAATTTGTTTGGAAAGGGTGTAGATGGCAAACAGAGCAAGATGAGGAACCACCAGGGAAGGGCAAGGAGGATGGGAACTTGATGGACAAGAAATGGAAACCAGTGCCCAAAGCCAGGAGGACCTCACGCCCACCTTTCCCATAAGGCTGTTATTTCAAGACATGCCCTGGACACAATCTAGTGGTACAAGAGACTTCTGTAACAACACCTATCCCTAGGATCTTGTTCTCCCATCTTAGGACCCATGCCTTGTTTCTTGTGGCAGACAGAAGATGACTGGGGGCAGGGAGGGGGAGGGCAGAGGTTAAAGGGGATAAAGTATAAGCAAAATCAATCTGACTGAGGCTGCCTATTTGGCAGCCTCTTAAATAAATGGCTTCTAAATTTGCTTCAGGCAGTTCCCACCCTCCCAGACACAAAACCCACAGCTTCCATTTATGCCAATGCTACTGTTCATGCAGCCAGACAATAAACCCTATCAAAGAACTGATCTAGCTGATGCAGCTTTTGCCTCGCCACAGCAGCATCATTAAACAGCAAGAACTGGCACTTAATATTGACCTCTCAGTGCAATCACACAATTCCCTCAAGTAGCAGAACTGTCTGGTGATGGAAGTAAGCAATGGTAAAAGAAGGTCCTAGAACTGAGGGAAAGAAGCAAAATGCTGAGAAAGCCAATTTATTCCTTTGCCTAGTGTGAAGTTGTATAAAATGTTCAACGCAGGCTCTTCACAAAGAAACTGCACACTACTCATTTGATTGCAATCCAAACTCTGTCTTAATGCTGAAGAAATACCTCTGCAATCAAAGCCAACAAGAACTCGGTATTAAGCATATCAAGAGCTCTGCACATACTTTGGACACCAGGCACTCAAAATGGGGAGACTGTTTCCATAACTCTTTGGCACCTCTACAGTTTGCCCACCCACTGGTTCAGCAATGGCAACACTCCCTTTCCCCAAATTGACAAGGTTTGCTGTGAAACTGGATTAATACATTTCTTTATGAAGCACTCCAATAGAAGTGCAGGTCCTTCAGAACAGGGTTCATCTATTATGCAGCACTTATGTCAGCCGCCTGACAATACTAAAGACCTGCAGCTTGTAAAGTGAGCCCCTTCCTTCCTGAGCTACCAAGTCAGCCCTGGCTTTGTGAAGAACACAGGTAGATGAGATGATGCAATTAAAGATTTGAAACATTCATGCCCAGGAATGAATTAGAACTGTAAAGTCACCTTAGTTCTTACGTTCCCTAACTTTTAAGTACACAGCTCAGGGATCTTTGTAAGGTCAATTCAAAGCAGCAAACAAGGAGCGCTGTGTAGGGAGCTGGCTGTGTAACACAACACCCTAATTCGCCATCAAAAGGCATTTGTGCTGTTCTGGGGAATTACTGCAGCTATGCAAGAACCTGAACCTTAAGCTTACCAATTTAGATAAGAGCTCAGTTCTTCCAAAGGCTGAAGCATATGTTCCAGTGTGCACTGAATAGAGCCTAATCTCGCAGTCTGATGCAGTTACAGTAGAGCTTTTTTTTGCATTATGTTTCCTTTAAGACCCAAGTAACAACGCCCAAAAAATCCACTGAAGTCAGAGAGTTTTCTCATTGCCTTCATCTATTCCTCAGCTTTGTCTTTAGCTTGGTGGCAGCTCCAAGCAGGGATTCCAGGAGGCTTCAATACATAACAGTGTCTGCCATTTCAGTTTAAACTCCCCTGCTGTTTAAAACCAAATGCACAGCTTGGTCATTGTGTTGGTTTTGGCTGGGACAGAATTAATTTTCAGGGTAGTTGTTTGGGGCCATGTTTTTGACTTTTGCAGGAAACAGTGTTGATAACTCAGGGATGTTTTAGTTATTGCTGAGCAGCACTTACACAGAGCCAGGGCCTCTTCTGCAATAGGCAGGTGATGCACAAAGAGGGGACACAGCCAGGACAGCTGATGCCAGCTGACCACAGGGACACCCCAGACCATGGTGTCATGCAGATCACATGGAGCTGAGGGAAGAAGGAGCAATGGGGAAAAGTTCGGAATGGCGGTATTTCTTGTCCCAAGTCACTGTCAGGTGTGATGGAACCCTGTTCTCCTGGGGATAGTTGAACAGCTGCCTGCCCATGGGAAGTGGTATATAAATTTCTCCCACATTTGCAATGAAGACTTGAGTACTGCCTTGCGTTATTTTGTTCCCTGCTCATAAAATTAAGGCAGTTTAAACACTGTTTCCAGCACACAAATACAAAACATGGCCCAATATTAGTTACTATGAAGAAAAATAACTCTACCTCTGCCAAAACCAGCAGTTATCAACACAGTGAATAGTACACAGCAGTTACATGTTGCTTCATGAAGCATAAGCTTGTTCAGCTGGGGAATATGTCTGCACTCTGACTTTTTTGCACTGTACAGTATAGTCAGGGAGCAGGCTTTCACACAGTATAAACAAAATCCATGAGGAGAATTTTGCTTCATGTCAAGTTTCTATTTTAGGCAGTCTGGAAAAATCTCTGTGTACAGCTAGGTTCTACATCACATTTGCCTGGAACAGTATTTTTCCATTTGGCAAAGGAAGTATTTTTAAATGCTGATCTTCTCAAACTATCTCTTGAAAGTATAAGTCTATCTATTCCTTAAAGTAGCAATCTACTAAAAAGAAGCCCTGCAATTTGTTAAAACAAAAACGTTGAAAATAAATATTAATATAAAAGACTAGATTTCTTACTCAGTAGCGTTTTGTTTCATTCTGTCATATCTTGTATGTTATCTAGATACAGAATTACACTGAACTGAGTTTTAGGAACAAAGCAAAATTAAGAGAATGATAGAAGGCAGTGAAAATAGCTTCCATTTCTTCTGTTCATTAAATAATTTTGAAAAGAAGTTTCCAGAATAAAATGGCACAGTTCTACCTCTCTTCATTTCCAGACCACACAAAACCATCAATAGGTTCAAATCAGCATCTCCAGAACCTAGGCAAACTTTTTTTGCATAAACAAACCCTCACTTTTAGATATTTCACAAATGACCATTCAAAACAACATCCTAAACTGACTCCAAGATCATGGAAGCAATTAACTTCTTCATCTATGGAAAAAACCCACATTTCCCCTAAAATCTGATACCATGTCTCATGTAAAGTGCCAGGATGCTCACTTGGCTACTAGCACATGCACTCAGCTTGGATATATAAATGTGTAATGTTGACTTCAACCCTGCTGAGGCTTCAGTTCACTTTCTATTCCACTTCAGCTATGAGGAAATAAAGCACCATCAGCTGCATACTGGAAATTAAAAGGGGATTATTTTAGAACTGCAGAGTACAATAACAACTAATTGCTTCAGAGCAGTTATTTATAAATAGAGTCATTATTCTAGAGCCACCCCACAACTAGATTTATTTCACAATGCTTTATTCTGCAGCAGTGTACAGTATTTAGAAAAAAGTCTGCAATGCTTTCATTATCCCACTATGACCATTATGAAGTACAAGTAGCAGTGAATTTCCACTATAGTTTTGAGGATTGAAAGGTTTTTGTGTCGTAAAACTGTATATGAAGAACAACTACTGATGTTAAAGCTGCTTTAACTGACAATTTTTATGAATGTTTTAAGTACATCTGAATATTAATAATATTGCCCTTTGCTCTTATTAGGGGTTGTGAGCAACAGGGAAAGGTGTAACTGCATGGTTTTTTATTAATACTTCCATTCTATAAAAGAATAATTCACAGAATCACAGAATATTCTGAGTTGAAAGGGACCCAGAAGGATCATCAAAGTCCAACTCCTAGCCCTGCAGAGGACTACCCCAGAGTCACACCATGTCCCTGAGAGCCTTGCCCAAATGCTTCTTGAACTCTGTCAGGCTTGGTGCTGTGACTACTTTCATGGGAGCCTGTTCCAGTGCCCAGCCACTCTCTGAGTGAAGACCTTTTCCTAATGTCCAACCTAAACCTCCCTGGCACAGCTTTAGCTATCCTCCTCTTTTCCCAAAGATAACTTCCCGTTTCCTTCTTTTTTTCCTTCTACAAATGTACATATGTTCCCTTTTGATTTCTACCATTTCCCATTTCAGCTTTGCCTCTGACTTTCCTACCTCTTTGGAAGATAAAAGAAAAGCTAGACAAGTGGAAACAGACTGTAATCAGAGACTATCCCTTTTAGCTTAGGAGTCCAGCAGAAAGGCTGATGTGTCTGACGCATGTGCTGCTTCAGTAGTCAGGTTCTTTTCTCCTACTAACCAGAAATGGATTTCATTACTGACTGGCAGAGCAATAACTGAAACACAGACTAATGACGGAGGGTAAAGTCACCATTAGTCACTCATCAGATGCATGGAGAAACAAAAGAAGTTCACATCAAGCACAGGAAAAAAATTCTTAGCGTAGCACAAGATGAGTGATTAGGTATGGAAAATCCTGAAACATGAAGATAGGTAAGGGAAGAGAATACAGCTGGAGATACTGGCAACTGAGAAAGGCAAATATTAGCATTCCCATTAATATTGCTTACGTAGGAAGATTTTTGTTAAATGAAATGCTGCAGTATGTGCTGTTTGACAGGTAATGTTGGCATGTCTCAAAATATCAACAGCAGTAATTGAAGCTACATTAATAAAACCATTTAAGCACACTGTTAAGTAATTAGGGTTGTGAGGCCATCCACATTAAGCCTGATTATAGAGCTTCAAAACTTAATGACCAATTAGCCTAATAATTGTTTTCAAAATCAGGTTGTTTTGGAAACTGCATTTACAACTGATTCTTTGCAGTAAAGAGATTACTTTTCATTCAGAAGAAAAACATCTCAGTTTGCTATATTCAGACAAATAAGCATCAGCCCTTCAGGATGTCATTTTATTTTTCCCCCATCATTTCTTTAAAAAAAAATCTATGTGTATCTATTTCATAGTAAGCTAAATTACACATGTATTTTAGAAATGAAGTTACAGACTCTCACTTTTAAAGAAATTTCAGAAAGTAAGATTTAAAGCTTCTGGAGCCTCTTGCACACTAAGCAAAATGCCAATAATGCAGTAATTGTGGCTGAGGCTAACTTCCAAAGCCAGTTAATCACACTTCAGCACACAATGATGAAATTTTGTATCATCTAAGCCACTCACATGCTGGTACAAAAAAAAAAAAAAAAAAAGAGTTTGAATTATACTAATTTACTTAAGTGAAAAACTCAGACATGAGGCCCTTGTTCACAAGCCTGTGGGTAGTCTGTATTTGAGAATGAAGAAGACCCAGCTGTCTTAAAACAAAGATAAGCATGTTTAACCTAACAAGGGCTTATGGGGAATAATTTAAGATTTGCCAAGTGCTTCTTGGCTTGTATAGATTCAAAGACACCACAAAAACATCTAAATGGGAAATCATATTTAACATCCCTAAAAAACAGAGAAATTATAAATTGGTTGAACAGCAGATTCAAAACCAGTACAAGGTATCTTTCTTAGTAGTCAGTACTTTAAGAAACTCGGTACCAAAGACAGCAGGGAAGTCCAATTTAGGACTGAAGAATACCCAAATTCCACAGCAGAGTCAGAGATTTAACAGCAACAACCAATGAAGACAAACATTAAAATCTTCCAAACAACTCGGATTCAGAGAATAACCTTTTTTTGGCAAGTAAGGGCCTTGGGGGCAGGAGATTATTCCCCAAATGCCACCGATGGGTTTCCTCCATCGTACAGCTATTCTGTGCTGCCATGTACACGTAACAGCAGCACACGACACCAGGGCAGAGCAAATCCCGTGTTCTGCCAGCACTTGGGAGCAGCTTATTTCCTGTATGACCTGAAGTGGGTATTTTTTCCCAGTAGAAACACAACAGTGATTTTAAGGCTACAAGTGTAAACTGGAACTAATTGATTATCCACACATAAATGTGAATTAATTCATTAGAAAGAGTCCAAACTACCCTGTCAGGAGAAGGCACTCTATATCATTCGTATGTGCAGACACAATGGTAATCAAAACTCTCTTTCACAAAATACAATTCAATACAACTCTACTCAAAGGGTCCAAATGAGTTTCCATTAAAAGCCATTTCTTTCAGATTTTTTTTGACAAAAGCTTTTATAAAACCAGTTTTGGAGCTGACATTTGCTTTTGCCATGATGCCTCAAAAAATGTGTCTTGGCTAGCCAGTTGTTATCTCAAGATATGTATCAATCATAGTAAACCATACTGTCATAATTTTCTTTCATCCTACAATCATATATTTGGACCCAGATATGTTTCTAGTAAAGATTAATTTTTATTCCACATTAATACAGTATTTAGTGAAACCAAATAAAGTTTTATCACACTGGATGAAGTATGAAAATTATTGGAAATTCTCCTGCTTTTAAACACAGAAATGGCTGTATCAGCATAGCCCCAGCTTACTAAAAGGTATTAAAAACAACCAAAACAAACCTGAAAAAAAGCTAAAAAAAAAGTAAACCCAAAGGACCAAACCACAAACCCAAATAATTTTTAAAAAACCATGTCTGAAAAATATCAACTACAAGACTTTTGAAATTGCAAGGTATTAACAGGACATGAGGACTCCCTTGGCAACTTTAGGATAGCTGGCATTTCTAGTTCACTGTTGCACCTCTACTTTAGAAATCAGCATCAGTAGCCCAGAAAGAGACCAGATATTGTGCATCTTGAGTATATTCTTCAATTTCAACCTCACTATACCAACTACTGAGAAAAAAAAAAGCAAAAAAAAAGTACCTTACTTTCTATGACTTGGTTTGACAAGGGAAGACAAAGAGTTCTAAACGTTAAAAGAACTGCATAAGACTGACAGTTAGAAATGAAAAGACTTGAACTTAGTCATAGTTTAGTTTGACTTCTAAGTTTGTTTTTATTTTTATTTATTTAAATATTTAAACATGAAGGTTTGACTCCAGGATGGCTTTAACCATATAAATACCTTGCTCTAACCAAGCAAATTAAAACACACAGGCACTTTTACAATGTTTTCTTATTCCAAATTCAGGGGCTTTTACATTTTACGGACAAATTGGAAAAAGAAAAAATATTGTAAATGGAAGGAAGCAAGACAAAAATTAACAAGTCTAATAGTAATAACCTTAAACAGAAAAACCTTAAACAGAAAAAAACAAAAAACCAGAACCCCCACAAGAAAACCAAAATGCCAAAACAAAAAACATAAACAAAACCCACTGTGCTGCAGTATGAATAATAGTCAAGCTCATGTATTAAGCAGATACAAAGCAGATCTAGATCCCTAATGAATTTTCACATGGTTTAAAACACAAGGATATTCTAATAACCTGTCTTACCGAAACCAGTCAAGTCCAATACTGCAACTGCTCGAGGCACAAGACTCACAGTTAAGTTGCAGAAATTTAATTTGTGGGGCAGCTGCAGAATCCAGCACTACGAGTTTGGCAGATCTGAGACAACTTCTACAATGCAGGAAAAGCCTGAACTGCTGCTTTTACTGACGCTGAGAAAATATCAGCCCTGACTAAAAATTTACCCCACCCTTGTTAAAGGCAACAAATTGATTTGAGCTCAACTCTTGGCTTCCACTACATTTCTGCCTAAATAAACTTCAATTTGACACACTTAGTTGGTCACCAATGAAAAGCCTAAGGCTACAAGTTGCTGCAAGAGGCCATTTTCCCTTGGACACATCTGTCCTATTTTCTAAACTGAAGTGGAGCTTCACAAAGTTTCTGATTCTCAAAACTATTCACAGGGCCACACAAACAGGCAACTGTATACAGATTTCAGAAGCAGAGCTTTGCTAGGAAAGCACTCTATAAACAGTAGCATGCCACTGTTTTCAATTAAAGACACATTTCATTGTAAGTGAATGGTGACTTTTTTTCCCTTTTAAAGAATCCTTGGAGAAGTACTCAATACAATTATGTAATGCTTACAACAGGCTACTTTTCCTGGCTGAACAAGGACAATCCCTCAAAAAAAAAAAAATACCCAAGCATTTTAAATTAAGACAGTAATGACAGAATAACAGAACTCGACAGAATATATTTTTACCCTTGGAAAGCATTACCTTCTGGTTTCCAGAAGGGAAAAAAAAACTAACAGACATTAAATAGAAGAAACATTTTCTTCTCATTTGAGATTTATCACAAATTTCTCTCCATAGCACTCCAACAATAACAAAGAATGACCAGATCTCTTTTCATGTTTTGTTGCTAGACTTTCTTCCTTCTGGCGTGTCAATTGTATCAGTTACGTTGAAAACAAGTCCTTAATTCTTTCTAGACCATCTTTAAGTTAGAATTTTGTCACAGCTCTGTCCACACCTTTTTTCCCTTCATCTACTCCCCATCACTTTTTAAACAAATATGAAAGAAAAGGAGCGTTTTTCACTCTTCTCTTGTTTTTGTCTTTTATTACAAACACTCTGCAGCCCCAATATATTGATTAGCAACAGACACACTGGATCTACAGAGTCCTCCTACTTGTAGCAAAGAGGGTGCAGAACAAGCTGGACTTTAAGAGCAGACTTCTGGCATCTTCAGGGATCTGCTTGGTGGAGTACCATGGGACCAAAGTCCTGGAGGGAACAGGTGCTCAAGAAAGTTAGCTTATGTGCAAGGATCACCTCCTTCAAGAGCAGAAGCAATGCATCCCAACAAAGAAGTAGTCAGGTAAAAACACCAGGAGGCCTGCATGGATGTACAAGGAGCTCCTGGACAAACTTAAGCAAAAAAAGGAAACCTACAGAGGGTGTAGGCAAGAACTGGTAGCCTAGGAGGAATACAGAAAAATTGTCTGAGCTGCCAGGGATTGGGTTAGGAAAGCTAAAGCCCTCAAAGAATTAAAACTGGTCAGGAATGTCAAGGGCAACCAGAAAAAGTTCTATAGGTACACCAGTGATAAAAGGAAGAATAGGGAAAATATGAGCTCACTCTAGAAGAAAGTGGGAGACATGGTTACCCCAAACACGGAGAAGGTTGAGGTGACGTGAGGTAAAGAACTCAATTATATTTTTCCCTCATTGTCCAGTGGCAAGTTTTTCCACCTGAGTCCCAGAAAGCGAAGCTAGGGATTGGGAGAATGAAGAATTGCCCACAGAATAAGATCAGGTTCAAGATCATCTAAGGAAGTTGAAGGTGCACAAGTCCACAGGACCTGATGCAGTGCGTCGACAGGTCCTAAGGGAACTGGCAGAAGAAGAGGTTAAGCCACTATCCATCGTATTTGAGAATTGTGGCAGTCCAGTGAAGTTCCCACCCAACTAAAAACACAACTTCACAAAGCTCAAAACCATTCCTGGAAAATTTGTTGGCTTTCTACAATGGGGTTAAAGTGTTGGTGGATAAGGGCAGAGCAATTGACATCACATACCTGGACTTATGCAAAACATTTGACACTATCTCATTATGTCCTTGTTTTTAAATCGGAGAGACATGGATTTGACAGATGGCCACTCAGCGATAAACACCTGGCAGGATGGTTCCACTCCAAAAGTTGTGGTCAACAGCTTAAAATCCAAGGGGAGACCACTAACAACTGGAGCTCCTTAGGGGTCAATACTGAGATCAGCACTGTTCAACATCTTGGTTAGTCACATGGACAGTGGGATGGAGAGCACCTTCATTAAGTCTGCCCACTACACCAGGCTCTGTGGTGAGATTGACGTGCTGGAGAGAAGGGAAGGCATCCACAGGGACCTTTAGGTGCCTGAGAAGCAGGCCCACGTGAACCTCAAAATCAACAAGGCCAACAACAAGGTTCAGCACCTGGATGGGACAAACCTTGGTACAGGGTTAGCAGAGAATGGATTGAGAGCAGCCCTGCGGAGGAGGATACGAGGTGTTGGTTTATGGGACGCTCACCATGACCTAGCAATGTGCACCTGTAGCCCAGAAAGTCAAACACATCCTGAACTGCTTCCAAAGTAGCATGGCCAACAGGGCAAGGGAGGGGATTCTGCAACCGCCCTCCACTGTGGTGAGACTCCATATGGAGAGCTGCATCCAGCTCCGGGGACCTCAAGATAAGAAGGAAGCAGACCTGTAGCAGTGAGTCCATATGAGGGTCATGAAACAGAGAGAAGGCTCTGGGTAGACCTAACTGCAGCCTTCCTGAGGAAGCCTGAGAGCTGGAAAGGGACTTTTTACAAGGCCATGTAATGACTTGATAAGGGGTTAATAGCTTCAAACTGAAACAAGGTAGGTTTAGATTAGATACAAAGCTGAAATTTTTTACTATGAGAATGATGAGGCACTGGAACAGGTTGTGGAGTTGTGGATGCCTCATCTCTGGAAGTGTTCAAGTTCAGGCCTGGATGGGGCTTTGAACAACCTGGTTTTGTGGAAGGTGTCCCTGTCCATGGCAGATCCCTTCCAACCTAAACCATTCTCTGATTCTACATTTGCATCTTTACCACTCTTGCTGATTCTCTTACCTTCACACCTGGCTGCCCAAAAAGGTCTAAAGGAATTTAAAGGAATTTAAATTCTATCAAACCTTATGGGAGTTTTGCACAGATAGTTTCCAAGCTTATTGTCAAAGCCAGAAGCTAATCTTGATTTACAAATCAAAAATAATCATGTAGATCTCTTGAGTAGCAGAAAAACATAATAAAAGTTACTAAAAAATGTACTGCTGGAAAGCTGCAGTCCTACCTTTTGAAGGGGTGTAAATCTGTTGATGAAAAGAGTAAGGAAAAAAGTCATCTTTGGGGGATGATTAAGAAAAATTACATTTTACACTATATTATTGAATTTGCAGAAACCTAGTTTGAATACTGGAGAAAAAACATACTGCCCCTGTGCTAAACAAAGGTTCAGCAGCTCTAACTTTCCCACATCAACCCAGTAAAATGTTTAGTGCTACCTACCTGAATCATCAGCTAATCTGCTGATTCTCTCCAACACAGCAATACAATCTCTCTCATCATCACTGACTTCCTTCAAAGTGTCCAGCAAACTTCGAGCCACCATTTGCCTAGTTTACAAGAAAGATTAAAAATCAGCATTATCAGCATTACAGTGTCCAGAAATACAGCTAAATCAAAAAGTTGTACAATCATACAAGTTTCTTACACCAAACAATTATATATCTAAATATATGTATATATTCACTTTAAAGTCAGTAAATTTATTTAGTCCTGCTTTGGGAATTCTTACTTCTGATACCTGTCATAATCTCAAAGAATTGTAAGCTTTAAATTTAACATTAAAAGTATCCCTTGCATTTACAAGGATATGAGCAACCAGCCACCAAGACCAGAAATAGTAATCATCTGCTAAGTGGGCAAACAGGAGCTGAATGTTGGGAAGTCAGTATCAGCCTTCTATCCTCACCTATGATGTCCCTAACTTGTTCCATACAAAGCAAAGTAACACTAGTATCATTAAAATGTTTTTAAACAGAATCCTGAATTTATTTCGCAAAGCATGAACACTCAAGCCAAAGATTTTCATACCTATGGTGACATATAAAAGTCAAACTCATTTGAATGCTATGGGTACATACTGTGAATGGTGGGTACATACTGTGAAAATAACACCTACTACCCAACCCATGTGTACCTGAGACGTACATCAACCAGAGTAGATACATTAAGAAAATATGAAATAATAATAATCAACTCAGTTACTACTTCGAATGCACAAGAAAATTTTCTATGGATTAATTTATGAGTGATGACATATAGTCAGATTTGGGATTTTGTCCTCCAAGGTTCTGTCACAGCCTATGCTACAAAGCCATACTCATCAGGTACCTAGACAGCCCTAAATGCAGCTGGGAATGTGTGGCAATCAACCTTTCTCCTCAAAAACAGCCTGCAATGGCATAATTCTTTTCTCACTCTATTGGATAATGCTGGTAACATGTCAGTTCAGAGAGCTAGCAGAATTACCCCTGGATAATGGAATGGGAACGGGCCAACAACAGCATCCAAGATACTGGTAGATCTGGTAATGCCCTGGAGCAACATAACAAAATGCTGAAGTAGCAAGTGTCAAGTGCCAGGTATTTCCACAACTGAAGGACAGAAACACTCCTAGGGTGCAGCCCAGGTAGAAGCACTGCTGACAAACAGCAGTGCTGTAGACAAGAGCAGAGGCATACCTAAACTTTATTATGTTCACTACAAGTACTGAATGTGAGCAGTGGTCAACAACTGATAAGAAAACAGATGGTTACATTCCTAGTGCACACAGGAAGCTCAAGAACTTCACAATTCCATGCAATCAGAGAAAGGCAGGAGGTTTCCATGAATTCCCAAAGCTAAGCACACATTTTCTCCCACTGAAAACCAGTAATTTAAGTATTTCACATTGGCCACTTGCAGAACTATCTTAAACTAAACTGTTTTGACATAAATGTATAAAATCTTCTAAATAAACAAAAACTGAAGAAACTGTTTGTCTTTAATAAATTTCCTCTCCCTCACTCTTTTCAACTCCACAGAAGTACATCTCCCAGCTGAGATCCTGATGCACAGTTAAAATTCAGCTATCAAAACCCTAGTGGAGTAAAACAGACTGCATGACACACTAACCTAGAAGCAGAGTTGACTTGGTCTTTTAAAGGGCTGGATACCTCTGAAAAGAGAAGAGGAACAGATGAAGCAATTTCATAAACCAGCCTGTGTGGACACGTGTCTCCTACATATTAAATGTAGTCTTGGAAAATGAGAGACAAGTCAACTAAACCACTGAGTCTCAGCAAGTAAGGAACCACAGTAAACAGCACTACAACCCATCTAATAAACAGCTCAAAAATCCATCTGACTCCTGGGGACTATGGAATGCTCTCTACTATGCTGGGAGTTTTGAGAAGACCCTCATCTCTTAGAGCTGGACTGTAGTGGTTGACTCACAATGTCTTCACTGGTTCCTGTGGGTTGGACATGTGGCTATGCAGAAAGCCATAAACTGGCTCAACAGGAGGAGATGAAAACAGAAATCCTAACGTGAAGCAGACCTGACCTATCTATTAAACCCATTCAACTTACTCCATGCACTAAATGTAGGATGGCCCCCATCTGCATCCAGATGGTATTTCCCTCTTTAGCTTGTAAAGGAATCAATGGATCTACTTTTACAACAAGCAAATTCTGGTAAAGAACAAAACAACAAAGGGCACCAGAGTAAGCTAAACTCACTTCAGCAAACCTAACAGGGTAGGCAGCCAGTATCACAGAGTTAACACAAAACTCACTCACTCCAGCTATCCAGTCATCGTTCTGGGAGGGGATGGTCACTCATGTTCTCCAAACACTATAGGTTGTGATCTAGTTCTGCCAAGGTGTGCTTGGTCTATGACTGCCACCTAAGCAGCAATACATCTATTTATCCATTCAATACTTTACACACCAAAAAAGGCCAGAGATCAAAGGCTGCAATGTAGCATGCAGTACAAGCACTTCAGTATTATGTGCAGAAGTGTGGGATATTTAGCAAAATTCTAAATTTCATGAGCCTGTCCAACATTAGGAAAAACTGATAGGATATACTGTAGGTACACTTAACTGCAATTAGCAGAAAGACAAAATGGGAATAGATTACAAACACCCTGCCTTTACACTCACATGCAGGTGACAAGTATTTTTAAGACTGTACACACAGACATAATATAGGATGTGAGAATATACTCTGAGAAGAACTATAAATATCTTTGCTTTGCTTATTTAAGCTCCTTTGAACATCATTAGCTCTTTTATAAATTTCTACTTTAGAATTTAAATTACTTCTGCACAAGGACTGTATTTAGATAATAAGCATATGTTCAAAAAACTGAAACAGAACCAGAGAAAAATAAAAGGAAAAAAGATACCTTTTTTATTTTGCCCATTTTTCAGAACTCGTAAATCAAAATTTCACAGAATCACAGAATATGCTGAGCTGGAAGGGATCCATAAGGATCCTTGAGTCCAACTCTCAGCCCTGCACAAGACATCCCAAGAGTCACAGCACGTGCCTGAGAGCACCAACGACATTTTGTGTTTAAATTAATACTGGCAGTAGTAATTGAGCTTGGCAGTGTTTTCCCCAAACAAGCTCACAGAATACTCACAATAACATCTTTGTACTCTTAAGAAGAAAGGCTAAATATGCAGAGGTGTATTCAAGCATTGTTGAAGCAATTTGATTTTTCTTAGTGCTTTGGGAAAGTTCTGTCCTTTGTTAGTTCAGCTTAAATCATTTTAACATACATTTAAAAGGCAAAATTTCTCAAGCTATATTGTTATATTTAAGTAATTTATTTGGTATGCACAGACCTGCAAATTTATGAGCAAAAAACCCCGTTTGGAGGTTTGTTTCATTTTTTTACTATATATTAATTTTTGACATACAGTAGGATCAGAATACCAGGATAGTAGGATCAGAAACCCAGAGATGAAGTTAGAGACCAGGATTAATAATCTAATTTATACTAAAATTATGAGAAATGTCCCTGTCAGAACAAAGCCAGTATAGTTTCACCTATATGTCTTCAGCGTGAGTTTAGCATTTCCTTACTGTCAGTACTCAAATACCCAAAAAGAAACTACACTGGGCTAGGCTGCAGAGACAGAAGGGAAGAGGAAAAACAACTGCAGCTGTGGACAATCAAATTATCAATTCACTTCAATCTGATCGTATGTAAATGAAAATATGGCAAGGTAGTCTCGACATCCCACAAAACTGTCAGAGAGGTTTTTCATATACATTATAGCAGGGATCTTGTAATTACAGCATTCCTCTGTTTTAGTGGGGGTGCTTCCTACATCCAAGTCCCAGCTTTAAGATACATAGTTGATGAAGTTCCTGTGAAAGCGTTACTTATAAGCTGTGAGTACACACATGTGCTCATTCCCTCTTTGAGACCCCTCACGTACAGCTGTTCTATGAGCATTTAAAATTCAACTGTTGCCAAAAAACTTTTTTCAAAGGGCATCAGGTATTCTCCCAAGGGAAAAGCAAAGATGTACTCCTACACACAAAGAAGTCTGGCAAGAGGATAGCTTCAAATTATCCACATCCATATGCAGATACAGTTGATAGCCAGGACTGACCACACTCGTGAACAAGAGACTCCTGCCAAGACGTGCTTTGGTCTGAAGAGAAAAAGCAGCAGTAATTCCTCACAGGATTATGAAAATGAAGGACCTGTGTTCAGGAACTGCCTCACTATTCAAATAGATTTATTGGTGAGTGTTCTACATTTCTGAGCCTTCTTAATGAGGAACAGAAGCAAGTTCACGGCAATAAAGATTAGAAAAACCCACAAGGGATTTTAACATGAAAAAAGAAAAAAAACAAAAGCTAAGCTCCAAACTGCACCAACAACTAGCAATTGGTTTTTAAAGCAAGCAGCAAAAGGGAATCATCATCCCTGTATGTATGTACACACACCAGTGCTACCAGACACAAGAAGACTTGTGTCTCAGGGTGATGGCTCTGGCTTTCTGCTCAACATCTACTCTTGCTGCAATGTGATGGATGTTGGATTATTACGGCATATGCTGGAGATGCTTCTCAAATCTGGTCTGGAAGTTGCTTCTTCAATAATCACACCACAGCCAGACTCTCACTTGCCTTATTTTACAGACACAACAGGGGTAATTTATTGTAATACTTGTCAGTATTACAATACTCACTCCATTCTCATAGACTAAGGCAACACCTGAGGTACTCACGAGCAACACCTAAACCAGTAAATGTAAACCATGACATACCAAAAGTTGTCACAAAGCAACTCCCTTCCACCGCTTGGGAAGCTGTTAAAGGATTCCCTCTCTCTCTCCCCTTTTCAGTTAATTCGATCAAAATTCTTATATATTTAAACAAAGAAGACATTCCTATTTTTAAGCCCTATCTCCTGAAATTTTTTATGGACACAGACAGAGATCCATTTCCATCTCAAAACAAGTGCCTGAGAAATCATGAGTGCTCAAAGAATGCACTTAAAGGGGACTAGACTTTTGCAGCAGTTATTAAAAATCCCTTCACTTTAATCCTTCAATACAGACATTCATTTGCACAGACTGCAAATATGCTGCCCGAGTTGATGATTAACCAGACAGAAAACAATAATGAAACCAAACTCGAAGATAAAAAACTGTCATGCTAAAAGCAAATTCATCCAATTAAAGGGAAAAAAAAAATCTTACCCTAATTTACCCAGATTTAATGATTATGTTTCAAGGGTTTGGAATGTGTAATATGAAGCTTCCACAGAAATGCAGGTTCCAGGTCACAGAAACAATCGAAACATTATTAACTCAATCATAGTATTTTGAAACTTTTAAACTACTCATTAATAATTGTATATGCTGATACCATAAGACATAAGAATAAACTAAGACATAGGAATAAACAAATGTAATTTAATTAATCTTTTTCCAATTAAATGCTTCAGTTCCTCTGCTTAGCAGAAATCCCTCCTGTATTCTGAGACTGACTAATGCTGAACTTCCATACTGAGAAATCAGACATAGTTTTTTCTTAGGTGGGCAAGTAAAATATTAGGACCAGCATTCTTGATTAAAATTCAAGACACACAACTTGAGTTTCTCAGCTTGTTCTCCTCCCTACTAGCTTTTATTACATAATTGTCACCTGGAGCCCTCCCTGAAGGCTCCTCTTCCCTCCCTCCCCATGAAAAGTCAAAACAAGCAAAAAGTCTCAATTTCATCTTAAATTGTAAAATTCGGCAAACTTTGGATTTCAGGAAAAAACAAAATTTGAAAATGAAGTGTATTTCAGAACTCATTTGTGCATACAGGTTTACACAGGTTATAACAAGAGAAACCATTCTGCAATTTTCAGCTTCAATTCAATGGTATGTTCACACATGTAATGTGGAATTTTAAGTAGAGTTCACGTGACTAAAGTTAAGAACAGGGTTAAATCCTTTCTGAACCCAGGCCACCAACAACAAAACAGAGGCTATCCTACTGCGTGGCTGATCACAGACTTTGCTTCTGCATATTACTTTATTAAGCATTCAACATTAAAGCAAACACACTTAAGTAAAAGCTTACTTGAAGCCCAAACTAAACCATCTTCAAATAAAATACCAGAAAATCTCAATGTTAACATATTTCATACACTTCCTGTTACTGTTTACAGTTCCAATTAAAATAAACCATGGGTTTGAATTTCTCCATTCAAGTGCAGAGCATCTGAGTGCAAGGGGATGGGGTGGGATGTGTGAGAGATGCTATAATATCTGTGCTTTTAAATGAAACAACCATCTCAGTGGCATTGAAGAAATAAAAAGGGAGAAATGAAGAACAGTGTTAACTGGGCAAGTTCACTTTCAATAACCAGAAGTAGTAATACTCAAATTGTAAACTACAGAGGAGATTGATTCTGTAATAAAGTTCTTGGGTTTCTCTTGGCAATCTCTAGACTACTCATTATGCTCTCCTGACCTTTCACAAAGTATTTTCTTAAACTCTCTGGATGGAGTTTACCATCACCTTACAGTCCTGTGCCAACAGAAATGTTAGCATCTGCACAAAAACCTAAAACCTAAACAATGTGCTCCAATTAATGAAGAAGCCCTTTACTACAGTTGATTAAAAGGTAAACTTATGTTTTTCTGTTATCATTAATATTTTGCTCTCTCTAAGTAGGAGGCACATGAGCAAACAGAAGGAGGGGTGGAAACTGAAGAGTTTCATAAAGGTATTGGGTTTCTGAAATTATCTGTATTCCATGCAAATTTACTTCAGTCAGATTTGAACCAGATGAATAGCTTGAATACCATGAGCCAGACAAGACATTTAAATAGCATACCTGTTAAATATGTTCTCACTTGCAGCGTACTTGTCCAATCTTCCCAAAGGCGTCAACATTTCATCTTGTGAGACAAAGTCCAGGGCTGAAGGTATAATAATCACATCAGACTCTGAGCTGTAGTCATCCACACCAACTATCAGAGACATCAGAAATATTCCTTATAATCACAGTAGTTTGACACTAAAATGATGTCTGTTGTTGGTCTGAAATACAGAAGTCTAGGCAAGGTCCCACTGACAACATATTTAGTAACTGCATCACATTGTTCCCACCAGCTTCCCCAGCCCCCATAAAGTCCTTTCTATACAAGTGTGACTGATAATGTATAAATGGATTTTGAGTCATTTTCTTTAAGTTCCCAAGTAAGATTCATCACTAAACTTCCTGCGTATTTTTATACCTTATGTTTTTCTCAAGCAAATGACTTTTACCTATTTGTAAAGTCAACTTTTTGAAGACACATATCCCAATCATAGCTGCATGTAGCCCAGAGTTTATACAACATGATCTAACAGACCAAAAAGACTTTGTTCTAAAACAGAAAAATATAAATTAAGCATGTAAAAAAAAAATCAGTGCATTGCTAGATCTGACTACCAACTAAAATGGGCACGATTCACCTACTACATAATTATTAACCAGCAAATCATCAGGGAACTTCACACACTGACCGCTTTATCAACACAGAACCAAAGAAGTGGAAAGAAGTCCAATCCTGTTCTGCAGAGCTGCTTAAGAATCAGGATTTGAATTACCACTTTTTCAGTTTTCATATGCCCTCAAAACTGCTCTAAAACTCAGTCCCATAGCAAACACACACTTCTGGTGGCAAATAAGATCACCTGTTTGAAAAGTCACTTCCATTAGTCCTGTAAACAGAACACTACAGTAGACTACCCCAATTCTTCAGTCTAGCCAAATCGCTCTCAAATGCCTTTTCATAACTTGCAAATAGAAAAGATCAGAAGACAGGTCTACAAGTCCAATTTTTTTTTTAAATGAACTCTACAAAAGGAAGAAAAAAGATTCTTGTCTTCTTACTTTGCATACATTTATGCTGTGCTATATAAATTGCTTGCCAAATAGTGTGTCCTTATTTTCAACATTCAGAATACATAAACAGCAGATGCATTTACATCTTCCTTAATGTCAAAAACAGAAACACTGAACTCTAGGAGAGTTATATTTTTAGACATAAACTAAGTTAATGGTACCCTTTTACCAACTAATTAAGTTTCCCATTTTCTACACAGAAAATCCACAGACACCAACTGGTCCCATCCTTGCACAAGGGACCAGATTTTGCAGTTGCTGATAGGATATTAAATTCTTGCCAGAAATCAAATGAAAAAGTGATAGGGAAAGAGCAAGTGTGTAAGAACAATCTGAGATGTGAGAAAAGAAGAAAGTGTACTAGGAGCCAAAGGAAATGGAAGAGCAATCTGAGAAGAGGAATTAGCGGTGTTAGGTATGTCTAAGGTAGAGGATAGAATAACAAACTGCAGAGGGAGGAAGGGAAGGCTGAAAATAAAGATCAGCTGCAAAAAGCTATTGCAACATAAAGGGAAAGTGTTTAGCAACTCCAGGTTTACATAACTGTTTGAACTTGTGTTTGGTTTGAGTTTGTGGGTTTGTTTGGGTTTAATTTTTGTTGTTTAGTTTGGGCTTTTTGCAAGAATCAGTTTTATTTTCACAGGAAGTGGGAGGCAAGTAAAAATGAACTCCTAATGCAAGCTAGGACTTTATGCCAGGTTAAGTTAACAAGGAACAGGCTACATCCTTTCACAGACTCCTAGACCTTTAATTCAACCCATCAGTCCAACACAGACCAAGGATTTTTCTGTGTTTTTAGTTCTGCCATCTCACACTCAGACTATTTCAGTTGAAAGTATCTTCAGCTATCATCCAGTTCAACTGCCCAGCCTCCTCAGGCCTGACCAAAAGCTGCATCACTTCACTCTCCACTTCCCATTCTCAGGAATCTACAGAAAGTGATGTACAGCCTCTTTCTCTCCAAACTCAACAGTGAAATGAGTTCTGTGACAGGTCCTATTTTCTATTTCAGTGTCTGTTGACCATACTGTAAGTTTAAAAACATAAATTGAAGAAACTATGTTAAAATACCAACATAAAAATAACTATACTGCTGACAATAATTATTTAGCTATCAAACTCATGAATACAACAAAATAAAATGCTGACCATTACATGCACCACCAATTTTACTCACTCCACTTCTTTCTCCTCAACCTCAGCTTTGTTCCATGTTCCTCCTTGTACCCTCTACATTTATTTTTCTACAGTTTTTGCCTCATGAAACCGGTTAAGTCAACCCAACTGCTAAATCCACTCTACATCAGATGTAAATACCAATGATAAAAATACAAACATATACAAGCTTCCAATTTATCCATCTGATGTCTCCTACTAGTTCAAATAGTTATGTGGATTTGGCTCCACTGAATTTATGAATTGTAAAATCAGGCTTAGCACTACACTGAGCTTGATGCGCCCCTGCTACCAAACAACGTTTATCATTTAAATAATTCCAGCATCTCAGCTCATAGTCACAGAAGAGATCATTTAAGTGACAGCACCTTGATTAACACAATTATAATACAGGGAAGAAAAGGGTGGTAAAAATAAATCAATCAGCACATGAACAGTTTATAGTTCTAGTAAAGTGCTGTTACAGTTATATATTCATTTTCACTTTCATGACACCTATCCAAGTCAAAAGACCCAGTCCACTCTAACAAAGAACTCCCATTCCAGCGAAGCCCCTCAAGTGGATGCCTGTCTTCAACCTGCCACAAACATGAATCACCAACATCTAACCACTCCTCAAATGAAATGCTTAAAGGACTTTGCATTATTCAATAAACCAAGTCGCTTTGCTATTCCCTTCACATTATACCAAAACAGCTACCAAAAAGGCTTTTAACTGAACACTGTATTGCCTCTTCAGCCCTACTCAGCTTTCCATCCAACTTTGAGCACTTGACTAAGTACCACAGAACCTTCTGTAAGTTTTACAAATGCAAAACACACCCTTACACAACTTAAGTGTACTGGTTTTGGCTGGGACAGAGTTTAAGTTCTTCATAGTAGCTTATATGGGGATACCTCGCACATTTCCAGCCTATTCATGGGAGGGCACCATGAGGAACAAAAAAAGCAATGTTTAAGCCCCGTCTTCAACAGTAACACATCAGTGATTTATCAACACTAGTTTCAGCACAAATCCAAAATACTGTCACATACAAGGTATTACGGAGAAATTCAACTCCATGACAGTCAAAACCAGTACAAACTTTTGCTAATTCAAATGCAGAACACACAAATTTCTTCCCACTTCAGAATGTAGACCAGGCAACAGGACCACATACTACTTAACTACTGCAAAAAAACTATGGGTCAATTTTCTTTTCAAGCAGGTACAAGTATGGACCAAATCCACAGAAAGCACATAAGCTACAAGACACCACTGAAAACTAATACAAGTGCAGAGCCTTAACTACCTTCTAATCTCGTTTTACATGTTCACACCAGCATGTAAAGCACAGCTAGAGAACATAGGAGTTTCCATAAGAACACACTGTCCTAGGAGTTTAAAGTCACTAGTTGCGTCAGGAGAAGAAAAAGCAAATGCACAATGATGTCAAAACACAAGGAAGCATCGCATAACAAGACAGGCACTACCTTTTGCTTCCATGTCTGACTGTCATTAATCTGTTGTATTACAGAAGCCAAGCAATTTCTCCTCTGTGTACCTTTATTTTCTTGTCAAAACATTTTTTGAGTGGCTTTTTGTAGAAGTTCTTCAAGCTTGCCTATCTTGCATCTGGTCCATAATGTACTGTGTGAAAATATATGTTAACATTCCCTGCTTTAAGCTCTCCTGTTTCCCTTAAGCACTCCTCTTTTATGGCAAGGATACAACAGTAACTTGACACAATTATTAACTAACATGAACTATACAGCAATCTTGCTGAGGCAGACTATGTTTGGAGGTTTAGTCAACCACTGCCAAACTTGGCTGAGCATACGTCAACAAAACAGAGGTCCATTTAAAACTCAGTCCTCCATAAAACCACAGCCTCTAGGCCAATTTTCAAGAGAGTTGGTTTTTCTACTAGATATCTCATCCTCACAGTATGCTTCACACAGGTCTCTCATACTGAATCTTTTACAGAGAGACGCACAGAACCACATTTGAAAAAAAATAATGACAATTTTTTCTTTCTTAACAGTGCAGGAACAGTTCTCTGCCATAGACTGTTCAGTAACAAGGTCTATATGTATTCTTTTTGTTCTTCTGTATAGGCTATGAGATCCATGGCAGAAACATATTCTTCTTTGTTTTGGTATAGAAACTCAGTGACAAGAAGTGTATTTTAAAAAATAAGCAATTTTCAATTCTGAAAGGTGAACAATAAACAGTTTAAGGATTCAAGATTTCCAGTTAATTTTAACAGTTCTCTCATTTTATATTCTGCATCCCCAAAGACTTCTCTTTCAAAGATATACTGCAAAATCTGTATGGCAGATATATCTGCTAAAATGGACTAATTTTATTCAATTTTAGTATAAGCTACTTATTACACTCTACATCAATTGTTATCATATGGATATTCAGGACAATACAGCACTTCTATGTAGAAAAAACTGAGTTCTGTTCTGCTGTTCAGGCAAGTAATTTTTCTGCTTAACTGTAAAGTAAGAATTGTAATCTTATGAGCCCAGACATTTGATATCATGACCACAATATAACAGCAGCAGGTTTTGTTCTAAATTACTGCCCTCCATGTCACAAAAGAATACATTCACGTTAGATTCAGACTCCTGCAGAATACAAGAAGTATTCTCAGCCCTTCGATATTGCAAACACATTCATTTCTATGTAACTTTCTGTAAGAAACCTCACTTTGCATCTGATGTGCTGCAAAGAGAAATTCACCTCAGCCAGTAAGAGCACTAATGCTTAAATATCTGCATTTGTTCACAGTTGAACTTACTACTCTTAACCCCTTCCTACTGCACACTGTCCCAGCTCTGGTTCAACACAGACCAAAGCATCTGCAACACTATTTCAGATTCATTTGTTACCACATATTTACTGCATGGCTTCAGTAACATTAACCAACAGCTACTGCAATGGCAATCACGTCAATTTTACAAAATGTGCTTGTCATGCTGAATCCTACCACCCTGGCCTGTCCAATCCAGGCATCACTCACTGGTCATCACAGAACCCACCATCAGAAAGTAGGAGCTGTTTTTTCCATAAGACACTTAAAAACTACTTTCTCTGTTTTCCTCCTGCTGTAGTTTGAGACTGGAAATGCAACTGAGATACCACAAGGTGTGAGACCCTACTCAGCAAAAGTCATCACTGCAAGTGATAATCTTAGAATCTAGCCCACCTACCATTTTAGCAGAAACAAGAACCACCCTTCGTCTTCTGTTTCTCACCTAACTAGCCCTTCAAACCATGGAACACTATCAGACTTGAGCCTCTTATGAATGTCAAGTTACCACACCTGTATGCACAGACTTTGTTGTCTGAACTCCTAGTTTGGTGGGACTGGGTTTAGGGGTGGGGCAGAAGGAGTAGAGAGGCAGGAAGAAGATAAAAAAGGTGGAAGTGCAATGCAGCTCTGATGCAATTACCACATTAGCCCCTAAGCAGTACTTTGACAGCAGAGCTTGCTAACAGTGAAGCACAGACACAGCAAATCTTTAAAAATAAAGCTTCAGTATAGATTTGGGGGAACACTTAGCAGATGAAAGACACACGAATCAAAACATCAGCAGCTGTTTACACACAGAACTGATGCAAGCATGGCATGGCAAATTTCGAAGATCCAGTAGTCTAAATGCAACAGGCTATGAGAATATTTTCATTTAGCAAAGGCCTTCATATAAGGATATCTATCAAGCTGCCACAGAAGTTGCATTTCACATCAAGCATCAGAGGAAACAAGAGGCAGTACAAAATTCTTTAAGCAAGGAGAAGAGGTGCAGCTAGACACAAGTTTGTTTCTTGCAGCATACACAAGCAGCATTGAAAATCCTGATTTGCTCTGAAAGAAAAGGAATAGTTCTATTTCATATTGCTCACTAGTCATTTATTTGCACAACAGCTGAATGTACCTTCTACTGGTTAACAGCTTGACCTGCAACAAACGCTGCTCCAGAGGAAACTGAAACAAAGAGAAGGACATCCAAGCTACCAGTTAAAACAATCAACGGTTTATATTCTGCCTGCCTATTTCCTGTAGGGAGCATGTCACACCCATCACCAAGGCACTCAAGTTCTCTGCTATTTAAGTCCCTGTCTTCTACCCTTTCCAAACAACTGCATGCACTTAAGAATCGTGGAATGAGGTTGGAATGAAGCAAAAGCCAGCTACTGCAAGCAGGAAGTTTCTCTAAGGTACTTTTTTCTCCTCTACAAGGTCATTACTGTCAAAGAAAGGTATTCCTTTTCTCTCTGCAGAGCACTGCTGTTCATGGGATTTTTAACGGACCTCATGACTGGCTGAGAATTTTGTAGCACTGGCAGGAAAATCCTACTTCCATCTTCAACCAACGCGGTCCTACCACAATAGGATATGTGCATTCACTGTGCTCGGGGCAATGCTCAAATTCTGCAGTACAGCTGGGTATCTGATACACACAAAACCACCAAGTTCAAACTGTATGTGCCATAATATTGGACTAACAAGAAGGAAGAGAGATATGAAGCAAGCAGCTGAAGCTCAAACACTCCCAAGACTTGCGCAAGCTATGCAATGCTTGATGCGACACCGTAAGTTATGATATCAGCTACCAAGCGTTGCTTCGCTGTGCAATGACTTCATCACAGTAACTAAAACACACTTACTTAGGCTAAACACTGCAGACAAGGCAAGCTCTACAACTAGTACATCCATAAGCTATAAAACATTGCTTTGCAACATAAATCCCTTTCATCTTCCTAACTGCACTTTTCCTCTCCCCGCTTAAATGCCAGACAATGTTCTTGAGATGCTGCTTGACAGCTTTCAAAACTCTTGGTGGAATAAACCTCTGTGTTTTCTGGACATACAGATAAATTCTTGCTGCAACTCTCCATACTCTTCCTGTCTGTGCAACGTATGAAGTATAAAACTGGTCTATAGGAGAAGAAGAGCAGTATAGAATGCAGTGGACTCAACCTTAGAAAAAAGTAAGAACAGTCATGGGTGTTCATTTCAATGCAATTTAATGTTTACATCACTTGTACAAGCAAGCATCCCTACAGACTAATCAAGCTGTTCCTCCTGTAGGCTAGAGAGGAAGGAAAAGGTAGTCTCTCCCCCATTCAAATATTTGGGAACAGTTTAGGCACTATGGCAACATCACAGAAAAAATTCCCTAAGCAGATTTGTTTATCAGAGAAAAATGCTTCAACAGTCTGCAATATCATTCATATAGCATGTCCATTTTATACATTAATCTATTTAGCTTTTCCAGAAATTGTACAGAGAATAATGCATATTTATGGTACTATTCGCCTCTCCGTTTTCTTTACCTTAAAAGCAGTAAGAAAAACCCACCAAACCAGTGGTCTCAACTGTCAGTGCACTTGTTCCGCTGTTGCAAACAAACATCCTTCACAAACATACTCTGACACTTTCAACCTACCCAGTAGGGTTTTGACACCCTACTGCCAGAAAGGACTGCAGCATCCCTCTCAAACCAAAGAACAGCCACATTAGTTTCTCTTATACTGTATCTTCTAATACAGACAGAGGAGCCCTGATATTCTGGGAACCTTTAGGGGCAGATGTCCCTGCCTCGCTCTTCCAAAGATGGAACTGTTCCTCCAGCTCTCAAAGCAGGAGCTATCCTTTCATCCAGTTCTGCTCATGTTATAACTCTTGCAATGAAAACTTCCTGCCCACACAGAAGGAAAGTCTTACCAGCAAAAGGCACACACAGGAAAGAAAAGCATTTTATCTTCAACACACTGCAGTCTGCCACCTCCACAATAGGTCAGTAGTCAGAAATAACTGCAAGCACCAAAGTTTCGCTATCCTGAGCCTAGGATTTTGAACATTTCCAGTTCCTTCATGACTCTTTCACTCCCTCTATCTTTTAGCTGCAAGTGCGAAAGAAAGGGAGAAGAATACCCACAGCCCCAGAAGATAAATCATGAGACAAGGAAAAAAAAAAAACCTTAATTGAGAATCCCTGCCGGAGATAGGATAATAAAAGGTGGCTGGTGAAAAGCACATTCCCACATCAGAAGCGATGCTAGTGGCCTCAGAAAGCTGAAAGCCTAGAAAATTACTTCTTCAATCCTCTAGGTGTAATGGAGAAAAAATGTGCAGCTGCATGAGGAAGGTTCATTAGCTTACATCAAATCAAGCACAATCCTTTCCTCACATCATCTTCTTTTCTCTAGGATCCTAAGAGGTTGCTGGAGAAAGAGACTAACTACTACCCACCTGAGACCACTAACACCAGAATTCCATGGGGAATGGGGACACAGCCATCCACCTGAGTCTCCCAGTTTCTATGAGGGTCAATCGCCACATTAAAAGACAACGAAATGAACTGAAGTGTTGGGAGAATTAAATCCCGATCCCCAGGGAAAACAATAGACTTAACACATGTGCTTCATTAGCATTAAGGAATGCTTATTGGATTCCCAAAGGAACAGAATCTCAGTCACACCAGAGTACTGATTCCAATCACTACAGAAAGTCTGCCATTAATTTCTGTTATTACTTTTTTTGCAAGGCTGAAATGCCAACCCAGTAACTCAAACTATCTCAGCACTCTTTCACCAGAGCTCAGACTCTGATGGGACCAAAAGGTCAGTACTGCAACAGGGCATTTGAACATCATGTTGGAAATTCAGCTACACTCAAAGCTGGAATTAAGTCTAAGAAGTGACATAATATGCAGCCTTATACAAAGTAAGTACCAGCATAACAAAATCTGTCAATTCTTATTCTGTGATGAAGGAACAAAGAAACCACAGTGCAAAAGCTTCTGATATTACTACATACAGCTGTGGGAAAGGGAAGGTGAATTTTAACATACTGAACACATGTTACGCCAGCATAATTCACTGCCAGAGAATAAAAACTACAACACAGCATCAAGCTGAGACAGTGATTTGACACCACAGGGAAATATAGACTGATTTTGTACAAACAAAACAACAACAAAGAAAAAAACCCTATTTTTTACTTAACTATAATTTTTACTTAACTATCATTAAAACAGGCTGAAAAAAAATTAAATTTAAATTAGCTTCCATTTGGAAAGAGACTTATGCCCTACTCAAAGTCTAACAGAATAATTTAATTAAAAGCATTCAACCAACACAAGCTCTCTGCTAATGCCAGATGATTTGCTCATCACCTGGAAAAAGAACATAGCATCAATGATAAAACAGCTTTTGACATCTGCAGATGCACAAAGAGAATTTTCTTCAGCTCAGCTAAATAAGTGTTTCACTCACTGAGAAGCCTGCTGGGAGGAGAGGCTAGAAGACCTGTCCTGCCTCTTTAATCAATGGAAAAGAACTCAGTAATAAAAAAAAGCTATGTTGGATCATCACTACTGTTTTTAGTTTTTAGAACTGTTTCATTCACTAATAAAACCCAAACAGTAACATTAGATTTGCCAATTGTAAAAACTACCTTGTTGTTGAATTTTAAATCTATCATACCATTAAACACTTGCATTAAAAGAAAACAAGTTTACACATAGGTGTGTGTATATATATATCTGTAAAAAATAATTTAACAGCTCTAAACTAGAACTGTCTAAACAACGCACAGATATTGAAAATTAATTTTCTGCATTTTTAGTTAAAACATCTGTAAACTAAGTATACAGAAAAAGGAAATTCACTATTGTCAGCACAGCAAAAGGTAAAGTTTCAAAATCTGAGTAAGCTACATAACCAAAGCATGCATGTATACTTGCAACTACCAGAAGTCCTGATGTTGCATGCAAATGCAGCTTTCAGCTATCACTAACAAAGACTTCTTCCAAAAAAAAAAAAAGTAAAACAATATTAAAACCAGATATCAGATCAAAATTTTTCTCTCCTGATTTAAGTCACAATTAAAATAATGAGTTGAATAGAGCTATCCCCTTTCCAAATCTGAATTCTAATTGCAGATGGCTCTATTTTTTAGAGCACACATCCTGCACACATCAGTGGTCAGACTGAAAGACGTCAGCATCATGGTACGTTTCATTTCATCTATCTGTACTGATCAGTTCAGCCTTCAGAAATAGCCGGGGAGGGGGAACACAAACTGTCTGGCAAGAGTCATAAAGAACACTTCATTTTTCCCAAGCCCACGTTTGGTTTTCAACCATTTCTGCTGCCTATCTTCTTTTTGGTTCTATATTTATCTTAGACAGTTATACCATTGTATTTTGATTTTGTATGCACAAAAGAAAAGATCTGAATAAATGCCAGATTTTCCCTGACTTTTCATATATGTACAAGATGTTAGACAGAAGAACAAGGAAGCCAACAATCCAAGTAGTGCACGGAGATTCTTCTTCAGGTTTCCACTTTGAATTTTTAAATTTTCACCCTATCGTTTTTAGAGTGAGGTGCCTTTATTTATTTATTTTTTCTTTAATGGATAATTTCACACAAGGATTCCTCTTAGGTTTATCTCCACATAAATGAAATGCAATTTTATGTTCCTTATTGGGGATGGTGGGGGGGGGAGGGTTAGAGCCAGTTAAGTTGTATTTCACAATAAGAAGCCACATCTAGGAATTAATTTTTCTTTTATAGCCTTCTGTACGTTCAGCCAGGGTACACTCACTGTCTTGGTTTTGGGTTATTTTTCCTTTTACTTCAAACAAGCAAACAAGGAAAAGCCACTGGCTAAAGAACTCTGGAAGAACCAGAATTTCTTCAATTATTTTCACAGCCTTTGACATCAGGAGCTATATCTACAGAAGTGAATATCAGCTAAAATGAAAATACTGAAATGCCATTTGCAAGCTATGTAACTACTTAAAGCAATCATCTGTTTAATGTACCAGGTGTAAAGTATGCATTCACCTCAAGAAAAAAAAAAATCAGAGCTTTCCAGTGGTTACCAAGCAACCAAGAGCAGAAAAATAATACGAAGCTTTCAAAATAGAAATGCAAACCAAAGCTGAAATTAATTATTTAAAAGTCAATCCAGCTGGTTTATCAACCACTCTCTGAAAGCCTTTCTTATAAAAGCTCTTGTTTAATCTCTGACCTCTTAAACAAATCATCAAAAGGAAGGTTATTTTTTTAATAGATGCCTTCCACAGCATAAATTCTGAAGGTCTCTACTACTCCAACAGCAGATTTACTGCTCTCTGTTGAAATCTAGGAATGTTTCAAAGAAATAATTCTTTACTGATCCATATTTCAGGTTAATTGGCATCCAGCAAGTTGGCATAATGAATGAGAAGAACAAATTGTACAGTTGTACAAGTTGTTGATTAAACTCCAACTTTCCAGTAAAACACTTGACTCCAGAAACCTTAAAAGACAAAGATCATAAAACAGCTGTTCTTCCCTCTGCCTGTCTAAAATATGCACAGATGCTTGGTTCATTACTTTCAGCAGGAGCTGTGTATGGCTGTTTGCTCAGCTCCAGGACTTTCTCCTAATGCTTTACAACATGACCAACAAAAGATATCTCTTAAGTCACCTTTTTAGGGGGAAACACTGAATTACACTGAAAATTCTCACTACCAAAGGGAAAAAAACCAAAACAAACTATACAACAGCAAAAAATTTTATGATTCAGGCTCAAACCTAAGCTCACTGATGAGCTACAGAAGAACACCTAATCCAGTGAAATGTCCTAAACCATATGCACAGACTCAGCTTCAGATGTCCAATCCAGACCTTGAAACATACATCCAGTCTTAAACACTCCTGATTTCTCCAGCACACCTTTACAGATGTCTTGCTATTACTTTATATCAGATCAGTTAAAAGCCCAGAAATTTATTGAAAACATAGTTCACTTTTCAAAATAGCCAGTCAATCATACTATTTCAAATTTATCTAATTCCTCCTCCTAAATTATATGACCATGACTACAGGTATACCTGCAAGTATTTCTCTCTTATTTGTCCTTAAATATAGCTTAGCACACTTAATAGCAAGAATGCAGCTGGCATAATCACACAGGCATAAAGACGCCAGCACTTCCAGTTTTATCACTGTTGCATTCTACTGCTTCAGTAATACACCTCTAAACCAGTGTCTAACTCTGCTACTTGAAAGAGCTGCAAACATCTGAAATATTTACAATAGAGGGATACTGTAGGGTGGGGTTCAGGTAGGAGCTGCAACTTTCTGTCTTATTTAATTGTCTTGTTTCTATGAAACCAACCAATTGGAAACACTTTCATAATTGTGTAAAACATATTTTGTATGGGTACAAAACACAGCTATTTCAAATAATACTGCACAATAAACAGTACTTTTGACCAGATATGTACAGTCTCCTTGATCTGTATTATTTTTCTTTGGCTCACAGACAACACCCAAGAACAAAATCACGTACAATTCAGAACCATGAAAGCCACTGTGAGACTGAAATACACCCAGACAACACATATTGATTCATACACAGTCCTGCTTTTTTTCCTCTTAAAATACCATGCATAAGTATTGAGACATTTGCTTTCATCTACTTCCATCAAAACCTCAGTAATTTTTAATGAGGTTTCAAATCTTTATATTTCTATGCCTTCTGCCTTCAGGATGCTCTCATCTGCACTGAGTCATATCTCCAAGCACTTTTTTTTTTTTCATTTTTGAAGACCATAACATTAAGGCCAGCACCAGGAACCCACAGTTTCAGTCACCCCTCCAATGACTACACATAATTTAAATTCCTGTCTTACAGTCAACTAAAACCATAATCTAAGTGGAAACTTAAGAATGCATTTTTTTTTGTTAAGTGTGTCCTTTCTGAAAAAGTCCTCTGTAATCACAGAGTTTTCAAACAGCGACTTATCACGCTGAATTTAAAAAAAAAAAAGCCTGAGGGAAAAGCTCCCTCTTTGTGCAAGGCAAGGCACAATAGGAGCCTTCTAAATGTCAGCTGACAAAAGTGAAAAAGAAGACGCATCAGTTAAATCTTAAAAAGTTTAAATAGCTCTCCTCTAAAAATGTAAGCCACAAAACACAAGGTTTTTCTCCTGCAGTCCAGCCCTGGTGAGGGGATGCCCTGCAGATTGCACAGCAGACAGAACATCTTCAGGTAGCAACCAGAGGTCTGCAGACCCACAGCAGGCACCTGCCTCCATCCCCATTTTACCTTTCCACCCAAAATTCATCCTCCTCTGCTTCCCTCAGTATCAACAGGATCAACAGACACCTTCTCACCTGAGGAACATCTCAATCTGCCATTCTAAGGCTTCCCAGCCCTGAGTTAGTAATTTTTGCACCACTCCAGCTGCAATTCTGCTACTTTGCACCCTGACATTAACACTTCTGCATAGATCTCTCCAGCGGGGTCAAGACCCACAGAATCAACTAGGCGTGAAAAGACTTCTGAGATCATCGCCTCCAACCTGTGATGGAACATCACCTTGTCAACTGGACCATGCCACTGAGCGCCAGGTCTACTTAAACACCTCGGGGCACAGTGACTCCTCCACCTCCTGGGCAGCGAATTCCAGTATCTAATCACCCTAACAGAGGACAAATCCCTCCTGCTGTCCAACCTGAACCTCCCCTGGCGCAGCCCGAGGCCATGTCCTCTCTCCTGTCCCTGGCTGCCTGGGCGAAGGGACCGTCCCCCACCCGGCCACAAACTCCTTCCAGGTAGCTGTAAAGAACAGTAAAGTCCCTCCTTGAGCCTCTTTTCTCCAAGCTAAGCATCCCAAGCTCCCACAGCCGCTCCTCACAGGACATGTGCTCCAGACCCTTCACAAGGAAGAGAGAGCCTGAGGGGGAGGGGTGGAGGGGGGAGAAGGATGGGGGACACAGAAAAGATATACAATACACAGAAATGTAAAAGTAACGAGCAACCCACATGCTGCTGCTGCAGATGCAGCAACCGTAACCTCCCGCTGCTTCTCCCCGACGGCGCCCTGCCGTGCCCGGGCCATGAGGGGACGCCGCCCCGCAGGCACAGCCTCCCTTGCTTCCATCCCTTCCCTCCCTCCCTCGCTCCCGCCGGGGCGGCCGCTAACGGCGCCCCCGCCCCGCCCGCCGCCCAACGCACCCCGCGGGACCGCCCGGCGCAGCCCCACGCGCGACCGGGACCGGGTCATGGACACCGGGAAGCGCGGAGCATGGCCATGGCTTCCTCCTCCTCCTCCTCCTCCTCCCCGCCGCCTCCCACAATGCACCCTGGGCGCTCCCCCGCGGAAGCCACTTCCTCGCCCGAAAGCCGCCCCGCCGCTCCCCCCCGTCCCCACTCACATCCGTCGATCTCCTCCTGCAGGTCCTCCTGGAGCAGCGACAGATCTGCGGTGGGGGAGACACACACACACACGCACCATGTGCCAATGCGCCCGCCGACCCTGGGTGCCACGCGTGACCCTGCCCCGCCCGCGGGCTGCGCCCCCCCGACGCGACCCGCCCCGCAGCCCCTGCGCTCCGAGCCCGGACAGCGGCGGGCAGCGCTCCCGAAGCCGGGGCGGGGGAGAGGAGAAGGAGGGGGGATAGAGGAGGGAGGGCTGGCGCCTCGCCGGGGAGGCGGCGTGTGCGGGAAGGGGGAGGGGGGCGATGCCTACCCGCCATCTTGCTGCTGCAGCCCCCGCGGGGCGCCCGGCTACATCCAGCCCGCGGCCGGGCGGTGGGAGCGGCGGTGGGAGAGGGCGGGCACCCGTGCGGTCCAGGCCCCGGGCCCGGCGGCGCCTCTCCGCGTCCCCGGGAGAGCCGCGCAGGGAGGGAGGGAGGGAGGAGGGAGCGGGCGGAGGAAGGCGGGAGGAAGGGTCTGGGCCGGACACGCTGCCCCCGCCTCCGCCCGGCGGAGCCGCTCTCGCTCGCTCCGGCGGCCGCGCCTCCTCTCGCCGTGCTCTGACTCACGGCCGGAGCCGCCCGGCTGGCCCTGGGGCTGGAGAGCGCCCGGGCTCGGCCACACGCCCCGACTCGCTCACCTGCCCTCCGCGCTCCTCCGCCAAATTTGGGCTCGGGCTCCTCCTGCCGCCCGCCGACGGACTGAGGCGAGGCCGCGGAGCTTCCCGTGCCCTGAGGTTTGGGTGTTGTGGGCTCACCTGCGGAAAGGGCCCCGAAGGTCCCCCTCACCGCGGCCACCGTGGGGTGGCTTCCAGAAGGGGTAGCCGGGCCGCAGAAATCCTTGCTGCCGGCGTCGTGGGTTACCTGGGGAGGAGTCCGTGACCTACCAGAGAGTGGCCAGCAGGTCCGGAGAGGGGATCCTCCTCCTTTCCTGGGCGCTGGTGAGGCCACATCAGCAGTGCTGTGTCCAGTTCTGGGCTCCTCAGTACGAGAAAGACAACGAGCTACTGCAGAGGGTCCCGTGGAGGCCACAAAAGTTATCAGGAGTCTGGAGCGTCTCTCATACGAGAGGCTGCGGAGCTGGGCACGTAAGAGAAGAGAGAGGGCATCTCATTAATGTATGTAAATATCTCAAAGGCAGGTGGTAAGAGGATGATTCCAGACTGTTTTTGGTGGTTCCCAGTAACAAGATGAGGAGCAATAGACGTGAACTAAAACACAGGAAGTTTCACTTCATGAACCTCACTTCAGTTATTTACCTTGAGGGTGGCAGAGCACTGAGCAGGCTGTCCAAGGAAGTCGTGGAGTCTCCCTCTCTGGAGACATTCAAAACCCACCTGGATGTGTTCCTGTCTCACCTGCTCTAGCAGACCCTGCCTTGGCAAGGGGTTTGGACCAGATGATCTCCAGAGGTCCCTTCCAACCCTAAGGATTCTGTGACAGGCAGCAATGCCACCACCGTGTAGCCCAAGAGTATCCTCCTCATTGCCAAGTTCTGCAGCTGGAATCCCATGGCTTAAAAGCACAGGATATTGCCCCACTGCACTGCTGTGCCTTCCAACTTCTGCTTTAAAAACAGGCAATTTGGTTGTACATAGACACAAAGGTGCACATCCTTTTCTGCTTTTTTTTGGCTGTGCCTTTTTATCACTGCTGATGAGTCTCATTTCAACTCTTTTGATAGATTTTTACCACTGTAAATTGGAATATTAGAAGTGTTGGTTCAAACAAATGCTCTATTCAGTTGATAACTAGGGCACTTGATAGAGGAAAGGACCATCACTGGTACTAGTGCTACCTGGGAATATTACCTGAGTCTTCCACTGGCTTGTTTTAAATCTCCATAATAATTGATTAAGTTGTTAATACACAGAAAAGCAAAATAAATTATTTCTGGCTTGCAAAAAGAGATGCAATTTAATTAGCACTATTTTTAACTGTGTGTTTGATAGCATGTCTTGTAAGCTACTTTTTAACAATTTTTGGTTTTATTTGATCAATAGTACAAGGATTAAATCTCCAGAGTCATTCAATGTCTTTGCCATGGTGAATGAAAATGTGTAATCTTTTAAAATCCATACATCCCTTTGCTTACAATCCTGTAGAACACGCTCTGTCCTATTTCACACCTGTTCAATCTTTGCATGAGCCACTGAGGCCTACTGGATACTGATTATCTAACATTTTCTACTGTTCAGATATATAGCCTCAAAATCTGAATAAATCAAGTAAATTCACCATGACTAAGTTATATGAACCATGCTATTCTCTGCCAATGTAATTGAGGAAGAGATTCAGGGGAAATATTTGACATCACAAATCTCTGGCAATGCTGGATGGAATAGCAATAGACTTAGAACAGAAAGGTTAGGTGTACTTCAAGATCCCATTCTATTATCTTTACTGCTGTAAGTTATTTCCAGGAAGTTTTCTCCCATCTCCTCTTCATTGTTCACCACAATCAGTTTTGCTCCTGCTGATTCAGTAGAAGTGAATCTAAGAATCTCTCTCATAACTAAAATTTGATGCGCTTCATTTTACTGAATGAATCAAGGGGTCTGACTCCTTTTTCCAATCATTAGGAAAAGCCATAGATTACTGTGGTCTGAGAGCATCAAAGCTACCTTAAGCATTATTAGAGTTATCATCATAAGGAGAGCTTAATGAGATACATCTGAATTTACAATGACCAGAATTACTGCTCTTAAAAGTGTATTAATATTTAATCATCATCAATTAATTATTGTCCCATATATAATTGTCTCTAGAGTGTTTAGGAAATCTTTTGTGTGTATTTGTTTAAAGAGATGTAGTATAATTTATTGAATAAAGCAATGACAATTGCAAGCAGTCATATTGAACATAAGATCATATAAATCAATTTTGAATCTTTATATGTGCTCGTGATCTTCAGTAGTTGGTTCTTTCTCTGTAGGCAGGACCATGTAGTATTTAAATAGCACAGCTAACAAGGATCATTGTGTTACAAATTACAGTTGTTCAGGAATTGCAGGGTTTTTTGTGCTTGGTATTACCTGTAGAACACCAGACTTTGCTCCTCAGGCGCAGTTGGTTCCACCACCATCACTAGGACCCATGAGGAAAGGTATCTTCTTCCCTGAGTAGGAATTCTGGCAAATCCTTTGCTCATACAATGAGCCATGGTAGGTGGGAAAATAATTTAATTTTTAAAAAATGGTTTCATGCCAACATGCAATGAAAACTCTCATTTAATAAGTAAGTAACCAGGTATTTCTAAACTTGTTGGCCTCAGTAAATCCAGAGGTACTCCTTCAGGGCCTGATCCAAAGTTTAAATTGATGGTAAGATTCCCTGCCACTGGTCATGGATGAGGCAGAGAACCTTCTAAGTGTAGGACAGATGCTGACTCTTGCAGATGAGTGGCCATTCCAAACCAACACACCTAATTATGAAAGAAAGTTTTCATGACAGACTTGCTTTATTAGATGAGATGTGTTAAGGAGCAAGTAATATAACACCTGCCAAAACATTCTAGCAAGTTTTGTGCTGGAATTCTCACAGTCAGCTTAAGTACCCTTACAGGCACTGGGAAGTAAAGAACTGAAGAGTGATGAACTCACGTTCTCACACTCTGTCTCAAGGAAAAAGCACAGTACAAACACCACACCACTGCTTCAAGGTAGAGATGGAAGGATACAGATGGAAGGATACAAATGAAGACTCGTTGATAAGATCCTTTGCATGTGATAAAAGACACCTGCATTGTTATCTACATGATGTATCTCAGAAAAGTCCATAGCAATCAGCAAGACATTTCCATGAAGTAGAAGTGTAGTATTTACATAAAGTACTACATAGATCCATGCAAACTTCACATTAAACACAAGATATGCACCACATACTTTCAACAAGTTATTCTGTAGTTTGATTTGTGACATCTTTTTATGGGTGTAAGGACCTCAGGCTCAAAAACACTGCTGTACACGGAACTCATGCATTATTTTATTTATTATCTAAGGTATTATTATCAATTTTTGCTCATTTGCTTGAAGAAGCAGGTCTGATCAGATAGTGTCATCTTTCGATGTCCATATATTAACTCACTTTGCATTTCTCCCAGGCTACCTTCATGTGTGGGAAGAGCTTCCCATAAACATCTGCACAGCCATCTCTCTATCCTTTGGATTCCTCTGCGAAACACTCTTTTCCTGTAAAGTCTATCAAGAAATGGATCAGGGTTAGACTGCTGGTGCATCAAGGCAACTGCTTATCCTCTTGAGTAATCCTGACTCATCGTCTTCTTGGCCACCCCCAGGATTCTGTCTGCCTGCATGTGTTGTCCTTGATGTTTGAACCACTTACTCTTTGCTTTCTGGACCATAGTTTTGTTCTTTACAGAGTGTTTAACCAAATTTGGCCCATATCTAGATATACAGATTAAGATACATATACACACATAAGCACACACATACCTTTAATATGTACGGATACATATGAAAACCCAGTGGCTGAAGCCTGGGATTTGCAGTTGATTTTCATTTGAAAATACAGTAAAGCATTTCTGCTAAAAAGAGGTGTTCATCACAAAATGTTTCCTTTCTTCTCCTTTCCCTTTCCCTTTCCCTTTCCCTTTCCCTTTCCCTTTCCCTTTCCCTTCTTTTCTTCCCTATTCCTTTTTTCCTCTCTCCAATAAAAATACTGGAGAGGGGTGGGGTTTTGTTTAGTTTGGGTTGGTCTGTTTAATATATCTGTATTCCTTTTGGTTGCAAAAGTTTTTAACTGTGCATCACTCAGCTTTATTTAGTTTTTCCTGTTTCCTGGGCAAGAATTTGAGCTGGTGACTACTGGCAAACTTAGGCATTAAAGTTCAGCTACTGCTGCTCTCAGAGAAGGCCTTGCAGAAAGATTTTAAACACACAATATGCCAACCATGAATAAATTAACACCTTCATTTGCTGAGAAAGAGCCTGGCTAATATAAAGTTTGCCTCATGGGTTCCTCATGTCATTCCAGGTCAGCAGCAAATTCTGTAGGAAGTTCAAGTGACGCTCAAACCTCTTAAAACTAGGAAATATCCACCTACATCCCAGGTGATACATCCCAGTGCGGAATTAAGGGAGTTGCATCTAGAGTTTGCAGTGGCTCTTGGCATTAATTTGCAAGGAAATCTCTTGCACTGGTGGCATGGAGATGGCAGCTGTGTGGGCAAAAGGAAGAGAGGTATGCAAGTCAGGAGACAAGCTCTGGATGCCTCACTTTTCAATTAAGACCATGACCAGTGGTTATATTCACAACTCCTTTGGCCAAAGACCAAAGAGAGAGTGATCTGTCATCTCAATAGCAGTGATGTGAAAATATCTGTCTGTATCTGACTCTTCAGATGCTGAAGTTGATGGTGAAAAAACACAAAGAATTACTGCATCAGAGGCTGTTTCAAGGAGATGGGTGTCAGTTTGACTGCAGCATATGTGCAGGATTCCTCATTTAGTAGCGCTCACCTGGGCACAGGTTTTCCTTTAAGAGCATTTAAAAGAAAGTTTTTCTTTAAGAGCACTTAAAGTGCTGCAGCTCTGAGCTGTTCTGCTTCAGGAGTCATGGTGTCATGCATATGTATGTTACAGGAAGACTGAATCAGTGATCAAACAATGCAGAGTTCAGGTTGTACTGCCCTACCTTAGCTCTGGATTTCCTGCTCCTCAGAGCTGTCTATCTCATGGTCATATCAGAAGGGAACAAGACTGAGCAAAAGAAACTGAATCTTCTCCTCACTGAATTGCCTAGGAGGGAATTTGTTTTTTGCTGGATTTTTTCTTTTTTTTTTTTTTGGGGGGTGGTGGGGCAGAAGCATTTGTTTATGTTTATTTTGTTATTTTGGTTTTGTTTGCTTTGATAAGAGAAAAAAAAGGGTGAATTTTGGCTATTTCAAGAAATTCCAGCAACCACCTATATATGCAGCTGGGATACTATTGTAGTAGATACATTTATCCCCCAATACTTTGTCCTAGATCTCCAAATAATTTTGAAATAAATAAATTATTCTCATCTTACAGGTAAAGAAACAGAGAACAAAAGAAGCAAACTGATCTGCTTGAGGCCTGAGATGGCAATTAGTGCATAAAATAAAATAAAATACATTTTAAAAAAAATCTTCTGTGCTATCTGATGCTATTACATATATGACAGTAGCAATCTAATGCATGGTTCCTAATGTGCCAACTCTCAGTTATATGCCAGGCCAGACCCTCCCTGTTAGATTAGCCCTTAGGCCAGCCAGGCTCTCCAGCCTTTCCTCAGCCCACGCAGTCTCCCTTCCCCACCCAACTAGTCCCTGCCCGGAAATACCTAACCTGATACTCAGATTAATATATTTGCATTTATTCACTCCTTTGCTTCCTGGTCTACTGAGTTTTAGTTTGCATCTCTTTAGATCTACTTAGATGTTGGCACATGTAAGCTGATGGCTTCCATTCTTCTGAACCACAGATGAGTTACTGAGATCCCAGAAGGTATCTCAAAGGGACAAATGGAATTGAATTGTCACTACTCCCAAACCTCCTTTTCCGTGAGTTTCACATCCCTCCAAATGGTCACTTCCTAAGATTCTTTTTCTTCTTACTTCAGCACTAGCTCTACCCACTCTCCTCCATCCCAAACTCCTCTCAGCAAGCTGCTGTGTACAGCACATTTAATTCTGTCCTTTTTGATAGTTTTTGAACCTTCTTGCTTATTTTCTTATACTCACATCGCATTTTTCCAGAATAAAACAGAAACAAAACCTAAATCCTGGCAGAAGTGGAGTCTGGCACCTTGTCTGCAGACCTCTGTCATATTTTAACTGGACTTAGACTCAGGAGTGGCACTCTTTCATAACCCCTATGAACATGAGCTGGCTGGAAGTCTTTTTGGCACCCTATTCAGCCAACAACGGTGTAATCCATTTAGTCAGGGAGGAAGGACTGGGTACATACATGCCTGTGCAGGCAGCCAAGCTCTTTTTTTGCTGATCTGAAAGGTGGTAGGTGCCAATGGGAAGCAAGTCAGGAGAATGATTATTTTGGGACATGGCTTGTTATCCCGGTCTGTGCAGTCACTAGGACCTGTCAATCCTTAAAAATGTGAGGGGTGGAGAAGTCAAGAGGTTACTTCCTAAGAACCCTTTGTTTAGATAACCCTGGCTCTTGCAGGAAGAGCACTGAATTTTGGGGTCAGTAACACACGTGTGTTTTAGAACTCTGGAGGAGGCAGCCTTCAGATGTGTGTGTTTGTACAGTCTTTTGAGGGCAAATGTGAGCTCATTCTGCTTCTGCTCCAACTCAATCAGCAACTGTGTAATTACAATTCATGTAGCATTGAGCCCAGACAGAGGTACAGACAGACGGTGGCACAACGTTTGGAGACTAATCAAATATACATACCAGATATAGCAGAGGTCCTTTCACTGAAGAAATAATTAAAACTGAAACTGGTGTTCTTCTCAAAGTGGAGGCTGACAATATCTGAAAAGACTCAATGCTTATCTTATTTACAGTGTTAGAAAAAGATTACAGACTATGAGGAAAGGATTACATAACAGAGGAAACAACCACCAAAAAGCTACCCAAAATAAAGAGAACTGAATGATGGTTCTTGACATGTGCTGGTTCCTACACCAAAATTTTCAGGTGGGAGGGAATCCCAATAATTAAGTTTTTTACCTGAAATGAATGTACACAAAACTAGAGGGGATACAAATACACACAAAACTCCATGTATAATTGCTGACGAAAACAGTGATAAAGTATGTGTACAGGGCCTGATGGTTTGTAATGGAAGGTACCAAAAGTTTAAAGAGCTGTCTGGTCCAAAAATAGTTTCTATGTTTAATTAAATTAGTTAAGATGTGTGAAAGAGCAATTACAGCCCTAAAGCAGCTCCTGACTAGGCTGATTCTCTCAATAATTTCCAAATCGGCTTTGCTCACTTGATATAAAAATGATTATTTCGTTTTCTTTTACCGTCACATAGGACTTGACCTCCTGGGTGCGTGGTTGAGGTACAAATGTAAGCTGTAATATTTTTTAACTGTAGGAACAGTTAAAGGGTGTCAGGTATATTAAGAAGCTTTATGTTATGCACTTCAAATTCTTCTTGGATTCAAGCACTGGCAACATTCCAGGTTCCAAGGTTTCTGTTTAAAATGAGATTTAATGTACATATTCTGTGGCATTGCCAATAATATCTTGAACTGGGTGTGTTTTATTGAGTGATTCATAAAGTAAGCCTGACAAAGTATGCACAGTGGTATTGGAATTTGGGTGGGATCAAAGTACTGATTTAGTGTAATATGTTTGTCAAGCATAGCATACAGGAAATCCTCTTTCTGAATGAAGATGGATTCAGCCCTTGAGAACCTCAGTGTATTTCTAACTGTCATTTATTCCAGTGAACCCCCCTTTGAAAATATTAAAGTAAAACTAAAAAAGCTGCATCACTCACCCTCAGATATTCCATTGGCAATGAGACTACAGTCAGACTTCTTGGAAGTAAAAGGCAGGAAAACTATTAAAATTAATAAAAATAACATTGTTTTAAAGGGACACTGTCTGCAATTGCAACACAGAAGAAAATTCTGTCTGCTCCCTAACAGGGCGGCTGCAACATTTTAATTTAAATGCAGTTTTGCTGTTAATTGAGCATCCATAAACATACTGAGCTGGGTATGCTGTGATTGTACATTTGCATGCATGTACCTCACCCTCCCTGCACTCTTCCTGTTTGCATCTCCTTCCAGGCAGTGTTTTGAAAACCACAGTGCTGATTTTGTTTGTGAGACTAAGAAGCCACTCGTACTGAGAACAAGGAGCTCTAACACTGAGAAACTGAGCCCTACTAAGAGGGCTTCATACTGGGAGGAGGGAAATTCCTGTCCTGAATTCTGCTATTAAAAATCAAGCTGTTTAAATACATTGTGTTTGATTCTTCTTTGACTCTTGATCAAGAATTACATCTTTTAAAATCATATACTGCTTGCTAAACAGTAGAAACAGAGTATTCTGCCTTTATCCCTACTTTCTCCACTCAAATGCACTTGGAGGACATAACCACCTTGTTAGTCTGGCCCTGCCTAGTCCTAACTGCTCCCTTGGCAAAATCCATGCATTTGTGAGGTAGGACAGCTTACTGAAATAAAAGGGAAGCTAGCAAAAGGAAGGCTGTGGATGCCCTGTTTCACGAGGAAGAGTTTTATGGAGAAGAAGGAACTTGCAAGACTCGTACAGAATGGACGGAATGGGACGAGGGGAACTCTCCTGCTTCGAGGAGCTAAAAGGACTCTAGGTCTGCCCCTAGCGCTGGAAAGGACTCAGTACAGGGTTCAGTGCAGATACAATGCTTGCAGAGGGCTTTCCACCCTTCACTTTGAAAAGTAGCCTGCTGGTTTGCGACACCTGTGTATAGAGAACTAATATTCCAAAGTTGTTATTTAGTTCTCAGAATTTCCTACCAACTGTGGTTTTTTTAAGCATATGAATGTTATTAACCTATAGGTTAATGGATTAGCTTTAAATAATGTAGTACATCCTCTCCCTCAATTGTATTTTAAGATTTATATTAGATTAAATACACAGGGAAGATTTTTGTTTGTAATTTGCCTCTGTGAGAAATAGATGAAATAGAAGGCTGTGCTTGCTGTGCGTAGTGTCCTTCAGTTATCCATGAAAAAAGTTAATCTGTCAAATTCTCAGAAAACAGTCTTGGAACAAAACTTCAGGATATTAAGAACTTGAGAATAAAGGCAAAATTCTTTCTCCTGGAAAGCTCTAGCTTATATGCATTAATTATCTCATGATACCTTTTGATAAGCAAACACAAAAGCAGGCAGCCTATAGCATGCCAGTGCAAGTTAAAGGAGAGGCAGTGAAAATTTGGCTTATCTTGAAAAAAAGAAGCTGTAGCGTGATTTTGTTTCTTTGATCTGCAGACAGATCCTTCATGAAGATAAGAGCAGGGAGCAGCATGTCTTGCTTTAAGGTAGGATTAGGTAATCTTATCTCCAAGAATCTCTGCATTCTTTTTTCTTCCACATTTTGCTCCTGATATGCCACTAACACAGCAAATGTACATTGAGCCTGATTACTTGCCTATCATACTCCTTCCCTTGGAGTAGATAAACCAATCAACCAGCCCTCAGTGTGAGCTTATTTTTGGGTGACAAGTCCAAGAATAGGTGTGCCATAGTGTTCTACTCAAAGACGTCTTTATGTCTTCATTCCTGTGCTGGAGTAAATAAGACATTACGAACTTTCTGTTGTGGGATAACACACCCAGGCAGCTCTGCATCTGGATGGAAGCCTTTGAACTCCCACAGTATTGTTAACCTTCCCTTCCTGCAGGATAAAGCCAGAAAGTAGTTCAGTTTCATTCCCCATCCTCTGTGCAAGTCATTTGGGACCCAGCTTCCCAGATCCTTTCTTATTTCCAGTGGTCTGATTTCCTTACTTTTCAGGCTATTGGAAATTGCTGTGACCTAGATCACCTAAATGCCCAAGTGCTCTCTTTCTCCGTGCAGGAGCCAGAGGGGATATTCCTACCAAGATGCAGTTCATCTAAGCTTTTTCAGAAGAGGAATTACAGTCAAGTCACATGCCCAGAAGGCAGGTGAACAATAGTGGTTCACACAAAGTCCAAATTGCTCCCAGGCTATGCTCTTTCCTTGCTAATGACTGGATGAACACCTGGATCAGGTGGCTAGGGACCACATCACCATTCCAGCCACCTGTCATGCTGAAAAGATTTACAGTAGTTTCATGAATACAAGGGGCACGGAGTATAAGCTGCACTTCCGGTGCCTCGACAATGTTGCTGTCTTTGTCAATAGATAAGCTGCACCCCGAATATTAGCCGCACTTTCGTTCGTAGCGAGAATCCGTGTGCAGCTTTCACAAATTGGCCAATTAGTAACAGGATCGTGGCATAGCGGGGTTTACTGGCTCGGGGCAGGGCCAGGCAGGCTCGGCCCGCTCATGGTTGCCAACGGGGCCGGCCGGGTGGTGCTGCCGCTGCCGCCGGGCTCACTGGCCCCCCTCTCCCGTCAGCACCGCCCTGCTGCCGCGTTTGCTCGCCCTGCCAGCGGGCCAGCCGCCGCCGCCGCCGCTGGCAGGCTCGCCGTCCGCCCCCTCCCGTCTGCACCGCCGCCGCGTTTGCTCGCCCTGGCCGGCACTGCAGGCCCCCGCACCGCCGGGCTCCCCCATGCTGCTGGCCCCGATTCTGCTGGGCTTCCCCCGCTGCCAGGCAGCCCCACCCGCCGGGCTTCCTGCTTCTGCCATGCTCCCCTGCACTGCTAGCCCCAGTTCTCCCGGGCTCCCCCGCCCTGCTGGCCCGGGCTCTGCCGCCCCCCCTGCCCCGCCCTGCTGGCCTAGGCTCTGCCGCCCGCCCCCACACTGCTGGCCCCGCCTCTGCCAGGCTTTCCCACCTCAGCCGGGGCCGGCCGGGCTCCAGCTTGGCTTGGGGCTGCCGCGGGCTCTCACTTCCGTGTTGGCAGCTTTTAGAATATTGTTCATGTATTAGCCGCCCTCGAATATTAGGCGCACTTCCGGGTTTCCACCAAACTTTTGGTCAAATTGGTGTGGCTTGTATTCGTGAAATTACTGTACTTGGCACTACTAGCTCAAAATCATTTCAACCAAGGCTTGAAGAGTTGAATTAGAATTTTTTTAATATGTTCTAACACTAAAATGAGACTTCTGACTCTTTCTGGGTTGTGGTGAAATGATATTTTGTCTCTGCCAGAGCATCATATTTATTTTCTAATCCATTTTACCACCGACCTGATATCATAAAAAAGACTATGACCATGGTAGCTTTTCTTTAAGGTTGTTCTGCAGATAGACCTTCATTCTGCTGCTTCCTTTGCTGAAGATAATTAGTGCCAGTTCTCTTAAGTGATATCTTCACAACTTACTGGTTTTTTTACTTCTTTTTATTCTCATCTATTCTTAAAACTTTTCTAACTGTGAAAGTGAGAGATACTATTCCATGATCTATGTGTGAATAAGACATGTGTGCAGAGCCTTAGAGTGCAGATCTAGTATAGAACTTTTCTTTTGCATTTAATTGCCCGAAAAGTAACATTTAAAGCTTCCTGGTGCAGGATTTTTGGACCTACCATCTTTAAAGAAACCACAAGAACTGATTGAGAAGGAGGGTAAAATATCTGGACTGATAAAACAGACTGCATTGTGCATATTCCCAGTCTCTGCTCCTTGAGATAGTTTCTTAGCTATTAGTTATGTCAGGGTAACCAGCACCTCTTGGTGCAGTTAAGGGCCTGGAAAGTTATTGCTTATTTGAAGAGATTGCCATATTATTACTCCTCATTAGAAAATTAAAGCTATTGATCAAGTAGTGCATTTTTTCCCCCTTGTAAAATATTTTATTAATATATATTAAAAAACCCTACAAATCAAAGTACACTAACTTATTGTTTATTTTTAGGTTTGAACAAATTCAGATTATCTGTTTTGCAGGCAGATTCTGAGATCCATAAACAGGCAGTACTGCCGCTGCTCTACAAGGAAATTGGAATAAATATTAAGCAAAGAGTTGTCCTGAAATGAAAAATGCTGTCATCATTAATAGAAATAATTGTAAAACGTGTGGTCAAAACTTTGCAAAAATGCATGTTTCTTTAAGGGTTAATTTATCCTCATAAAGGACTTAGACCCAAAAAAAGAATTTGGAATTTACGTCAAACATCCTTTGCATTTCAGGGCTGTTTAGATTAGTGGTGGGAAGAGGGGAGGTCACATTCCCAAACCCAGACTTCAACTCATTTCAACACACAAAAAATGTGACTCATAGCAGAAACAAAAGAAAAGGAAAAAAAAAAACCAAAAACCTCTATGTTTTATGCTTTAGATTTTTTTGATTGATGAGAATTTCTTTCTCATCATCAAAACGATCAGATTTTTCTCCCTCTGAAATTCCTTTCTCATATTGTTTTCCTGTTTTCTTTTGGGAGTGAAGATCCCTCTCACTGTCAAATCTAAACAAAGGAACCAACTTCAGTATGTAAGACTAAAGACTAAGACATAAGATAAGTCTCCTCTGTCACCACCTGGCTTACAAATGGATTTTAATTTCTCCTTTGCAGTTGTCTCATGATTGTTCCTAATGAACACCCAGTTCCACTGATGCAGACAAAAGATGGGAGTGACACCACAAGCTGGTTACAGACACCCTTCTCACTGCCTAAACTACCGTAAGGTCAGGATGGATAGATGCATTTTCGTTTGAAAATTTTCATTTGAGCCTTGTTTGGAAGGTCCCTGTTTGGGTTTTCTGTAACCAGAGGAAGCACCCATCAATGTGCATTCACTGCCTGCGGACTTAATGAGAAAAATCAATGTGAAGTTCAAACCTTCCCTGGCTGGCAGCACATGCTGGGTATGTTTTAGACAAACCTGATGCTCACTTGGCAGGACAAATTTCTGAGAGTATAAGAGCCTGTTATCTCTCCTTGGCAGTATGCACAATAGAAGCCTGCTTGCTTGACAATAGAACTTTGGCCTTAATATAAAACCCTTTTCATAGTTTATAGGGCTAAGCTTAATTAAAAGGAGAATTGTGTATGCTCTTCTTTCATTTGGTAGCAAACACAGGCTCCTTCAACTCATAAAAAGCTAATGGTGGTAAACCAGATACTGCACCACTCTATACAAGAATAGTGTACTGTGGAATATACTGCTAGAAGGAAATAGCATGTCTATTCAGTAAATCCAGTTTTAATTTATGAGAACCTCGCTGGGCTGCCTCTGCAGGGAGCTGGAAGGCAAGAAGGTATCACCGACCTGCTGCAAAGACTCCCTGAATTTTGAAGTACAGATCTCCACTTATCATTCCCACCAGACAACCTGTAGTTGGGTGAAGCTGATCTTCACATTCCCTTTCCAAGCAGCAAGTAACAGGTGTCACTTATGCCAGAAGCATGAAAAGAACCGAGCAAACCAATGTCAGCATCACCAAAAGTAAACTGAGACAGTTCTTGTCATCTCCAGGGACTCATTCAGAACAATCATCATGCTGTCTTTACAAACTGTTCTCAAAATTGACAGCCCAAAATGAAGACCTGCAAAATGGAACATGTTACAAGAGCTACAGATACGACAAAATTGCAGCCTTGAATATCCCCCAGGCAGTGACCCCCTGTTTTGAACTGTGCCTTGGTACAGGAAATCACAATAGCCTTTTGTTTGGATTGGTGTTTACACTGCAAACACCTGCATGCTCGGGCATGGCTTTGTCGGGAATGATACATGACAAAGGACTCGTGCAGCCTTGTGGGCTCACATTAGAATTTTCATAAGATTCATGCAAAGAGTGAGTTTGATAATAAGATACAGAGCTTCTGACTGTATTAATTCATCCAGTATAAGGAACTTACAGGATGCAGCAACTGGATTGATTTTGCTGGACTGATTTAATAAAATCACACAGATAATTTCAATCTCAGCAGAAAGAGCTCTAACTTGGTTCCTTTGTGACCTAATGTCCAGCCTCAACCGTCAGTGCTGGCTGCCTGTCATGGTTTAACCCCAGCCAGCATCCAAGCCCCAGGCAGCCACTCACTCTGCCACCAGTGGGACTGGAGACAGAATCAGAAGGGTACAAGCTGGAAAACTCACGAGTTCACATAAAGACCATTTAATAGGGAAAGCAAAAGCTGTGCACACAAGCAAACCAAAAAGGGGAATGAATGTACTGGTTCCCATGGGCAGCAGGTGTGCAGCACCTCCAGGAGAGCAGGGCCCCATGACACATGGCAGTGACTTGGGAAGACAACCTCCATCACTCCAAATGTCCCCCCTTCCTCCTTATTCCCACACTTTATATACTGAGCATAATGTTATATTAGCATTCCTTTTTTCCTTTGGTCAATTGGTGTCAGCTACCCCAGACATGTCTCCTCCCAGTTTCCCACATGCTCCCAGCCTCCTCCCCAGCATGGCAGTATGAAGACAAGGCCTTGGATCTGTGTAAGCCCTGCTCAGCAATAACAAAAACAAGTCTGTATTATCAACCCTAATAATCTGTGCTCAGCACAAATCCAAAACACAGCCCCATCCCGGACACTGGGAAGAAAATTAACTCTTCTCCAGCCAAACCCAGCCCACGGACCAATTTATTTAGCATTATGGACAAATAGTCTGTTGGATCACTGAGTCTTGACTTCTGCATTTCCAGGATATCTCAGAAATTTCTTTTTACCTGTATAAGGCTGTATCTTTAAATTAGTTTCCTTTTCATTTGTTGCTCTGACTGAGCTTTTCAAAGCCTTAGAAAGTCCTGCTCCTAACTTCCAGACTAAATCCATCTGAAGCCAATTTATGCCTATTTTTTTTTATTGAGCCAATATTTTGCTTTAGCTGGTTCCTGTCCCTTCTTGGTGCTTAATTTGTTAAGTTCTTAATTTGCAATGCTCTCAAGTTGTACCTCAGCTCCTGTTTTTCCGATGTAAGCAAAAAAGCTTTTTTTAAAATTCTTTCCCCATCTAACAGTGGAGAAATGTTGCACTATCACCAGCTTGAGGCTATGGGATATCATTTGCAGAGAATGAGAAGTCTTGCATCACTTTTCACTCTTTCCATAGGAGATTGCCTTGGGGATTAGCAGTGAATAAGCAGAGTAAACTTGACCTTCTTGATAAACATACAGTCATTTTACGATTATAAGTCGCACCTGATTATAAGCCACACGTCCTGGTGTTGGCAACTGTCTTGGGTTACAATACAGAGTGTGATAAAAGGTATCTATTCTATCACCATCTGTTGAGGGTGGGGGCAGTGATCCTTATCTCAGCGGGAGATATTCTGCTAATGGGCCATCCATTGAAACCAGGCAGGGCATTATTTTTACCTTTTCACAACCCATCCTTCTTCCAGCGAGTCATTTTCTGCTAATGGCCCATTGAGTCCCACTGTGGGACTGATAAAATTACTTCATACCATTGGAAGTTGCTCCAGCCAGGGGAAAGAGCCCAATATTTCTTACCAAGGTAAAAACAGAGGTTTGGGGACACTGAGGGAGCCCCTTTCTCCACTGGACTCCAGAGGAAAACTGGATTTCTCCACATCACCACTGGACCTTTAGAGGGAAACTGCACCTTCTACAGGAGCACTGCTCCAGCTGAGCCACATCTGTCACTGCAAGGGGACTGCAACCACCATTTAATGGGACTGCTACCAACACCCTGCCTGACAGAGTGTCAGGTTGCACTCTGACTTTGTCAGGGTTTGGGGTTTGTTTCTTTGTAGTACTGTATTTCTATTTTAATTTCCCTAGAAAAGAACTGTTATTCCTAATTCCCATATTTTTGCCTGAAAACCCCTTGATTTCAAAATTCTAATTATTTGGAGGAAGGGGGTTTACATTCTCCATTTCAAAGAGAAGTTCCTGCCTTTCTCAGCAGACACCTGTCCTCCAAACTAAAACAGCAACTTTTCATTCTTTGTCCGTATATAAGCTGCACTTGATTATAAGCCACACTTCCGGCTTCGGACCAAAATTTTAGTCAAAATGGTACAGCTTATAATCGTGAAATTACAGTAATTTCACGACTATAAGGCGCACTGGACTATAAGGCGCACTATTTTTTTGCAACGAGGAGCTGCGCGGCGCGCAACAAAGTAACAAATTACTGGCAGGTGCTCAATTTGCAAACATTTTTCAAAGATTGGTGTAGCCTTTAAATGCAGCCCCAGGAGCCCTCCCCGTGCAGCGGGCACCGGCAGTCCCGCCCGCCTCCGGCGCTGGCTGGCACGGCTCACAGCTCCTGGCTCCCACCGCGCGGCTGCCGGCGGTGGCGCCGCTTCTCAGCGCTTTCCCGCAGTGCTTTTTCGGCGCTTTTCCGCGGCGCTTTTTCGCCACTTCTCAGCGCTTTCCCACGGCACTTCTTGGCGCTTCCCCACGGCCGTGCCGCTTCCCCCCGCTTCTCCCTGGCCAGCAGCCACACCAGTTCCCGGTTTCCCCCACCCGGCGTCTGCAGCTCTTGACTCCCCCCGCACGGCCGCAGCTCCCGCGGGTCCTGACTCAGCTCGCAACTCGCACTTCTGGGTTCACAAATTTCCGAACTTTGTACATCAGATAAGGCGCATCGGACTATAAGGTGCACTTCCGGGTTCGGGGGAAAATCTTAGTCAAAAAGGTGTGCCTTATAGTCGTGAAATTACTGTACTGTACATCTCTATGGCCAGAGATACCAAAATGTTTCCCAAGCACTTTAGGAACAGTGCATCTGTTACAAGGTCCAACAAGAAGCATGCTGGTAAGCTTTACACAAACAACTCACAGGTTTCACTCAATGGCAATAATGCTGCTTTTCGAAGTTCTTGGCAGTCAAAGCTGCAAGTAGGATCTTGCAGAGGTTTACTCCTCTCTAAACTTTTCCAGCAGATTTTTCTCTTCAGAAGGGAGTGACTGGACTATACTGCCATAAACAGGAGATGTTAAAACATGAAGCAGCACTACAACAACATGAAGTAGCAGCCAGCTGCATAGTCTCCTGGCATTACTGCTGGAACTAGTGGGTTGTAAAGAGCCTAATTCACTTTTTGCATATGCAATGAAGTGGAATTACCCTTCTCAAACTAAAAAAAAAATTACAGTGGCTTAAGACCTGTGTAGCTGAAATCAGAATCATGCTCTGATTTCTATTCTAGTACTTCTCTGGTTTTCATGCCTCAGGACTCTCATGATGCTTTTCCAGGGCAGTCCTTTTCTAGCCTTTAAGTAAGCAAACTTTGATTAAGTAAACATTTACTTCGATCAAGTAAACAAACAAACAAAAATAGCATCTCCCAGAATTTTAGTAATTTCATAACCACTGGATTTTGCATGGAATCTAGGAGCTGGAGGCTACTCCTCCCACTCAAGGAACAGCTTGCTCAGCAGCAGCTGCTTTCCTTTTAAGAGATTTTGGCAGTTTCTTGGGCAAGCACCAGAAAGATTTCTGTGGTGGCCGTCATTACTGTTCTGTAAGTTTGTGTCATCCAAGGGATGCAGAGGCATTTCTTCCTGGGCAGCAGGGAGTTAACTTGCCTCCTGTTCCCTGCCTTGGGAATAAGAGCTGGGATGGCAGCCCATAGTAGGAGGGTCTGGATTGAATTCACCAGTGAAGAGGAGGGATAACATTTTTGTGTGAGAAAGATGCTTGCCAAGAAAACGAGAGGGGAAGTAACATGGGAGAAAGGAAGTAACTCATCAGTGTTTGGGACAGACAACAGCAGTTTCAGGATCTGGGTACACATCAGGGTCTTGGATGGATCTTTACCTACGTCACTCACAGAGAAAGAAAGCAGGAGGAGGAAGTGTAGATGCCTTCATAAGCTTACAAACACTGCCAGAACCTCAAAAGCATTGTTTCCTACAAATACAGGCTTACTAAATACCACTACACCACTTCTAGAGAGGAGGAGATTGAGGTCATAGAACTTTTAAACATAGGACTAGTTTTCTACCAGTAGGAGCCACATTGGGGCAGACACACGTGAGCAGGGGCAAAGAGAAGGGCAGCAGCAGCCCCAGCTGCCATTGCTCCACACCACTGGAGGACACCATGCCAGGACATGAAGCTCTAGAGGAAGGCTGCCAAAAACTGAAGTCATTTGGCTTTGTACTTCCCAAAGCCAAAATACAGTTGGGTAGAAAGAAGTGAGGTACACCATTGCTTCAAAACTTACAATTATTCATTGAATAAAATGCTACAAAAGGAAGAAAAAAAGAAAAAGAAAAGAAAGAAAACTTCTGGTATGCAAAGACTTGTTTTCCTTTTTTTTTAATCAGCCATTGAAAAACACAGCAACATGACCAATTCTGCAAAAATGTTTTCCTGACCACAGTGTCTTGCATGCCGACAAACACAAGGATTATGCCAGTTCCTGGAAGAATGAGCGTCAGTGGCTTTTTTAAATACTGGAACACGTCTGTTTGTTGTTTTTCTTTTTTCTTATCTCCCTAATTTTGGGGATACTCAAAATTTTTGGGGGTACCTTTTTGTTGTTTTTGTTGTTCAGAGGCTCTTTGTTTAAACAAGTACTAGATGTTACTTTTTCCTCTGGTTGTTAATTTTTTTGGCTCTTTAGATTTTTTGACTGTACAATAAAATTGCCTTTAGCAACCTCTCTTCTGCTGTTTCAGCCTGAACAACTTCCACTGGGTCATCTTTCTGCTGCTATTTTAAACAGTTTGCTTGTAACTTGCTAATTAGTTATTTGTTCTATTTGACAAAAAATCTGGTCTGAGACGTAACTTCTTTTAGTGAGAGCTCTTGTTTCACCAATGTGTATTTGAGAAATTTCCCTAGGTAGAATGAAGGATGGGACTCTGACTTGCTTTCTTGGGCAAATATCTCAGGCACTGTTTCGTATTTTGGTGGTACTGAGTCAAGACAGTAAGTGGACATGTAGTTCTATGGCTTTGAAGTTGGTGAGATGTATTAATGTCTGAAAAATGGATGGGCATCCCATGGCAGTGGGGCCTGGGACTAGATGATCCTTCAGGAGCATTCCAACCCAAGCCATTCTGTGATTCTATGATAATGTAATTCCAGTGCATCTTGCTGAAATTAATTCAAATGATACAATGTTTTACATATACAGTAATGAAAAAATCCCAGACTTCAAGAATTACAAAATCTGGAGCAAAGGAAAGGGATAGGTGACTAATAGGATACCTGAAAGATATAGAAATTTTTAAAAACATCATGAAACCCCCAAAAGAATCTATGGAAAGATGATCCTGAACCACAACACTGTGAAAGAACGGAGTGGGATGGTGCAAAACCTTAAAAATTTGTATCTCCTGTCAATTTCTAGAACAAATTTCTGTCTGAAATTTGTGAAACTAATTAGAACCTGCTTTAAACTGAATGTCCTGAGTGCGAACTGTAATTTTTCTGCATCAGGGAGTGTATCCCATTTGCTTATTGAAATACTTTAGTGTATAATGCATTCTATGGAAAGGCAGTAAGCAGCTAGAATCCTTGCAATATTCTGTACTGGTTGCCTGAAAACCTGCTGTGTTTTGTTCCTCAGCTAAATTCTCCTAAAAAAAAAGCAAAAGAAAAAAGAAGACAAACCCTTAATTAAATCAAAAACATCTCTCTGATAAGCTTCTCCTTTGACCTCTCTCTTTTGATAATCTCTCTCCTGACAGGCTGTGAATGCTCTGCTAGCAATACTACATGCTTTTCTCCATGGGGATAACACTGCTCTGCTCCAGGCATTTTCTTTACCTAGGATTTGGGATCTCTGGAAGAGGGCAAACATCTCCATCCAGCCTATTGGTGTGAGTGCAGGACTCTATGTGGAACTAATTAGTGTTATAATGAATGCCACAACAGTTTATTGCCAGGAAGCATCTAATGACCTGGCAGCAATCTCACAATGACTAATCAGGATTTTCTTCAATTCCCTTTAGCAATTTTACCTGATAAATTAGTGCAGATGAAAAAAAAAAAAAGCCAAAATAAAACTGTAAACAGAACAGAGGCTCTGATTTAAAATATCTGATGGATGGTGCTCTTTGGCTTTCCTAGGATTATCGTGCACAATCCTTCTACATAAATTTTAGAACCTTGCATACCAGGAGCAGAGTGATTATGACTCCTTCTTCACTGATTTCAGAGGACTAGCCTTAAGCTGACGAGTTTAAATTACATTTGATATGTGATGTGTAGGGTGCAGCCCTACTACTAACCTGAGGTTGACTATTTTCATCCAAATTGGGTGTGTATTACCGGGATTGGGTAAAAAAATGGAGTTACTATTTTTAGTGATTCTTGCACATAGCAGGGAAAGCATAAAAAAAAAAAAGGGAAAAGGGAGATGGATTCAGATGGTTCATAACCAGTCCCATGCCAGCCCAGCACATGGTGTGTAGGATTAGGCATACACACAGCCCCCTGCAGGATGCCGTCTCTCACAGATTGTTTTTCTCACGACAGCGACAGAAAATATTTACCCTGCAGTACAAGAAAGACAAGGAGCTCCAGGAGGGGGTCTAGCGAAGGGACACAAAGATTATTAGGGATCTGGAGCATCTCTTTAATGAGAAGAGACTCTGGGCCTCAGAAAAGACTGAAGGGGATCTCATTAATACATATAAGTATCTCAAAGACGGCTGTTAAGAGGATGGTGTCAGACTCTTTTCAGTCGTTCCCAGTGACAGGATGAGGAGCAATGGCCATGAACTTCAACACAAGAGGTTTCAATCTCAACAGGAGGCAGAGGGTGGCAGAGCACTGAACAGGCTGTCCAGGGAGGTCATGGAGTCTCCCTCTCCGAAGACATTCAACTCCCACCTGGATGTGTCTATGCGTCACCTGCTTTAGGTGCCCCTGCCTTGGCAGGAGTTTGGACCAGAGGTTCTCCAGAGGTCGCTTCCATCTCTGCCGATTCCGTGCTGTCGGCGCTCGCGGTCCCGCCCGGGCTGGGCGCTCGCAGCCCGGAGCGCTCCGTGCCCGCGGCGCCGGGAGCGGGGGCAGCGGCGGGAGCGGGGCAGCGGCGAGGCGGGGCCGGGCGCATGTGACCGGCGGCGGGGGCGGCCCCGGCGGGGCTGGGCCGCCTCGGCGGGGCAGTGCGGAGCGCCGGGCATGCGGAGCGGCCGGGCCCCGGGCAGATGATGGCGATACGCGAGCTGAAAGTCTGTCTGCTCGGAGTGAGTAAGGGCGACCGGGGGGTCGCCTCCCCCTTTCCTTCCTCGCTGTGCCGCCCCGCAGGTGGGGCCCGGGGAGCTGGGGTGCTGGCTGAGCCGGGAGCGCTCCCAGCCGCGCTGTCCCGGGCGGGGCGGGGGGGGCTCGGCCGCAGAAAATTCCTGCACGCCGAAACTTGGCAGCGGCGTGCCGGCCTCCGCGGGGCGGGGGAGGCTTTGGGGCTGCTTGTTTTTGTCTTGTTTCTCCACTTTTGAAGAGTGGGAAGGGCGCAGCGGGCCGGGGGAGGTGGTGAGAGGCTCTCCTTCGGGGGTCTCCCCAGCGCTCCCCAGGCCGGAGGGTCGGGCTGCCGGCGCTGAGCCATTCCCCGCCGAGGGCTCCCTTTGGTGCCAGAAGCCCCAGGACACCCCAGAGGGGGTTTGCTGCCCACCCGTTCCAGCGGTGGGGAGCCACCCGGAGAAAGGCAGCAGCACCCCGGGATCCTGTGTCGGGGGGCTCCTTCTTCCCAGGGCTCGGTCTGTCTCACCGATGTGCTGCTGCTCCGTGCTTTGTTTAGTTACTTGCCTGGCTTTATTCAGCAGCGCTTCTTTGACTCGATTCCTTACGGGAACGTCCTTTTTGCCATTCCTTTTTTTTTTTTTTTTTTTTTCCTTCTTCTTTCTGTTTTTTGGCGAACTCGCGCGTGCGTTTCACATCTGGAGCAGCAATGTGCTTAGCTCTGCACTTTGGCTGCGGCTGCCCCTCTCTGCCCGGCACCCAGGGAACTTCCCGGCAAAATGTGCCTGCCCACCAAGCTGGGACAAACACCGCCACAGAGAGCAGAACCACCTCTCCTGACAGTAACCAGCAGAGCATCACCACTCCAGTACACAAGTTCTTTTTAAAAGTCAAACATCTCAAATTACCCGGTGTAAGGCCGGCCACTTTTAGGCCCACATCTCCATAAGCACTCAGAGAAGCTGCATGAATGAAGGCATTTTAGTGTGAATTTTCTTTCATGCTATCCAAGTGAGTTGAACATTTGAAAACCAAACACAAATAGATGCTCCAGTTCTCTCTGATTTGTGTTGACACTTAGCCCAGCAGGAGTGGGTACCTTGTCCTGGAATAGTTCTTGCCAGGATACGGTGCCAGGGCACTGGAGAGTTCAACCCAAAGTATTTGGCAGTCACCATTCCTCCTTTCTTGGTTGGAATTCCTGCCTTTAACTTTTAAAATGGCATAGTGACAAAAATAAATGTGGTTTGTACAAACATGGGAAGTCTGTGGTAGAATATGTGGATGTGTCTTTGCTTGTTTTCTTTTTCAGCAGAAAATGTTATTTTATGGAGATGAAGTGTCTTGTGGAATGAGATTTCTCATGTCCATAATTTATTGATGTTTTGCAACATTAAAACTTACTGGAGATTTTGTAAGACTTTTTTTTTTAAGACAGGAAAAGAAACCTATAATGCAGCTGTTTTACTAGGAGTATGCAATTACTCTGTAAGTTCATTAAAATGATGGGGTGGCAGTGGTAGCACTTAGGGAGATACGTCTGTTGCTGTAGTCACTTAGTAATTAGTGAGATGTTCCTTCCTGACTTTTAAGAGAGCATAGTCCTAGAAAACCTTCTACTTCTGATCACAGACATCTCATTTGCTGTGGGGATTGATGCTCTATTTTCCCAAAAGAGAGGAATCCTTCAGATGATGAATGTTCAGACATTTCTAGAGCAGGGAAACTCCGTATCTGTCTGCGTGAACAAATGCAGGCAATAATCTTTTGATCTGCTTGAAAGCTAGATGGCAGCTCAAAAATACATTCTCACATTTACCAAAAGAAATCTTGACAGTTGTTTTTTTCAGTAGGTCCTGCACCTAGTTGATCTGCATTGTATGTCATAGATCCCTTGATAATCAGTCAAGTCTGGCATGTCCTAGTCCCAAGACGAGTTCTTATCCTTGTTGGAAATACGGATTAAATTGGTTCTTAAACCCAAATCCCTCCCCACTTCTGAACACAGCGCTAGGCTGCTCCTCTGGATCAGACAGGAGGATCACTGACAGCTTCTGGCCTCAAGCTGTGCAGAGGGCCTGTGCTCGGGCTGTTTTGCCTATTCAGAATTTCCCGGTGGGGAAAAACTGCAGCTGGTGCAATGTTTGAAGCCGGCTTCCCCACCAGCTCTGAAGCCCCATTTGGCTGCAGAGGGTCTAGATGGGAAGATGATGAATAGAGAAACCAGAGCTCTGGTCCACTTTGTGGCCCTAGTGGCCAGTTCAGTACTCCAGGTTCAGTGAGTGGCCTGGAGTCATTGCACTAGAGATGGGGAGTAGGTTATCGGCTCCTGGATTTAACCCCAAATTGCCAGGAGGGAGCCTAACCTCTAGTTTTTAGCATTTACCTAACAAAGTGGGATTTGGGTATCTGCATTTAATTTCTTCCTCCTCCAGAATATCTTGGTGTTTCTAAAACTCTCTGTGGGTGTCATGGGAGTGATTTGGAGAGGCCAGGAGTAGTGTACTGCAAGATGATGGTTATGGGATTTGTAGCTGTTGCAGGAGACACCGGCGAGAGAAGGGCAGAGGGGAAGTCTGGGACAGCAGGAGGATGGGAGTGAGTCAGTTTGGAAGGAGGACTTTGTTGATTGCAGAGCTCTTTGAGAAGGGGTGGTTCCAGCTTGCCAGTGGGCTTGCAGGAGCAGGATGCCTGTCTAATTGTCCATTTCCTCGCAGCCTCAGGTGTAGGAGCTCCAGAGATGCAGTTGAACATCTCTCTTGAGTATGTTGCCATGCAAGTGTCCTCAAGTCTGCTTCTAAACTACTTCCTCCAGTAAATTATTGCTGCTGGGTGGTGAGGTATCTGCACGTGCAAGGTGTTCCTGAGTGCAAACGCTTGAGCTCTGCTCCAAGTCCTGTCTTGTTACCCCGACTCTTCTTGGTGTCTCAGTCCAGTTTGTTGTTTGTTCCCAGCAGTTGTCCCCATGTTAGATGCCACAAGCTTCTGGATCTGAGCAGGTTTTAGCTGCAGCTTGGTCTATGTGGTGAGATGAAGTGTACTCTTATTTGATTTGCATGTTGTTTCCATGTGGGCACCTTGTTGAGGGGCTGGAGGAGAGAGGAGTGTAGGGGAGCTGCTGTGTTCTGAGCTGTGCTTTAGTGCTGAAATGTGGCTGGCTGTGCAGCTGCCAGGTTTCCTAATCTGTCTGTGGCTGCTGAGTGCCCTGTGCCTTAGCTCCCAACATTTTCTTTATGTGGGCTGGAGGAGCGATTTACAAGTCTCTGCCAAATCCTGACATAATTCTCTGTGGCAACCGCAGAAGAGATTGCCAGGCAATCTCTATTGCTAAGGCAAAGTTTCTTGTCTTTGTCACTTCCTGAGGAAACTTTGACAACTCTTCAGACTTTGGGAGGTGGTTTGCTGACTACCATCTAAAGTGACCTCCATTGCCCCTTTCCTTTTGTTTTTGTTTATTACATTTTTATGTTGTGACTGTGCATCACAGGACCAAAGGAGGTAGGATTGGAAGAGGCTCAGAGGTCATCCCTTGTCCCTAAAGCCCTTCTTGTTCCTGACATATGTTTATTTCCTCTGTTTTTAAAAACTCATGATCTTCTCCCTGGGGTTATGTCCCAGGGCTTAACTGCTTTTACTGTAGGAAGTTTTTCCTGAACATAGTGCCCACATCATCCCTAGCTGAGACTTTGTTTCTTCACCCTTCTGTTTGTGCCTCTGTTTTCTTGCTCTTAAGCAGTTGTTTGCTGGCCTGTGTTCTACTAGCATGAAAATGCTGTCTGAAGCTGGTAAGCCTGCATTTATAAAAGGGGTAACATTTCTTCTGTGGAAATTACACTGTGATTCTGGACACAGATCACTGGGAATCTTTTAGTTTGTGTCTAAAGTGTTTGTCATGGTTAATGCTTTCATGGCCTACGTGTCCCAACACAAATAGGAAAACTGCTGTTAAAAACAAAACTGTACCTCTGGAACAGTTCAGTTGAGGAACTTTCTTCTCACCAGGTATGTGCAATGTGGCATCCATGGTCAGGTGAGCATCCTGCTGAAGACAGTAATGCTACACAGTACAGAAGCCACATGTGCATCAACAGGTGCAGTGTTGTAACCTGAAACAGAGAGTAGAGCAAACAAAGGGGGTCATGAAAAGAGGAAAAATGTACTGATGAAGTAAATGTGTCTTCTGTAACTTTGTCCACCAAAGTATCATGTCTGAGAGAAGAACAGAGACTGCTAAGCAATTTTCCACCTATGTTAATGGTCCATCATCACCTACTCATTCATTCATATTTATTATGTAAATGAGTAGTTCTATCATGAGAGAAATTTTTGAGTTGTGACCACACAGCTGTCTGTCTTGTGGAGTCACTGGTTTGAAGTGTCCATCATTGCAGCCTTTGCATCAAAGGAGCCCTTTGATCCCTATTTCTTTCCTAGCCAGTTACAGTTTTGCACTGTAGTGAAACATCAAACTACAGGTAAAATTGAACAGTGATTTTAAGTCCATGGGGAACTGAAAGACAGACACATGGTTAGCTGAACTGCATTCACCTAATTTTCTTGGAAAATGTTTTTCTTGGTATTCTTCTTTGGTGAAGAATACTCTGAAATCTGCACTTAATGTGGGCGCACAGCACTTCCATATTCCATTGCCCTGCTTTGCCAGACAAAAGAAGTGTACAAGATACTGAAGGAGACTGGGACTGGTGATTTTGTTTTTGTTGTATTTGTCAATATTGCATAAAATCCAGTCATGCACCAAGCAAGAAAGGCCTGTTCTCTTGTATCAGTAAAAAATGTCTTCAGAAGCCTAAAGCAGCCTTTTCATATTTTTATAAGATATTTAAATGGCTACAATCAAGTTTTTTTTCAATATATACATTAAATATGTAGGTAAACAATTTCTAACAGTCTGGAATTCAGGATTTCATGTTGATTGTGGCCCTATTGCTTTCCTAACATGTCTACAAACTTTTTTCTTTACTAATTTCTTCCAAGGGTTTTGTGTGGGATTGCTTAGAGGAGTAGACTGGAACATCCTTCTAGGAAAATGTAATTGTGGAGGCCACACTCTGCTTTCGTTTCCAGTGGCCCAGCTAAATTTCTGAAGAAGCAGAAGGAGGAATTTGAAGCAGATTTCAGTTTCAGTAGCAGCAAAGCCTCGAAGGGGAAGCTTGTTACTAATAATCTACTAGGTAACAAAAGAGTACCCTGTAGTTGGTGCCTGTTGCTCCCATCCCATGCTTATAACTTGCTTGTTAAATGAGTCCATGCAGTGACTATCACCCAGAAATCATATGCAGGCTGTACTTTTACTGCCTCTCAAATTCTCTTTAAATTTAGATTTCCCCAGCCCCTTTCTCTTTTTGATTTCTGGCCAAAAAATTGGGAAACTTCTTGGTTTACAGTAGTTCTGGGAAAAAAAAAGCCCCAGATTCTTCCTTTCTCCCAAAATAAGGAAGTTGAATGATGATAAACTCAATTTTTTTCACACAGTTGAATGCAGTTTTAACCCTACTCAGTGAAGTAATGCTGAGGCAGACTATGTGAAAGAGGCAGAAACTTTGCATACAAACAGTACACGGGGAAAAGAAAAACCCTCTCATTTTCCTCAGATGGTTCCTTTTAACTGGCTGAAGTCAAGGCCATTTTTAATGTGCATTCAAAGTGTATTTTCTGAGATTCTGGTTGATGGTAGGACTTGTTTCTAAGGTGATAATTTGATTTATTGATAGGATATGTTGCAGTTACAGTGCAGTTGAACTGCCCATGGGTAAAAAGGCCTTTGAGTCTGCAGAGCTTTTGCTTGTGTTGGTGTTTATAAATTACAGTGCTGGTGCATTTTGCTTGTGTTGGGTTGTGTCTGAGCTGGGTGCAGTGTGGATGCTGCGGACTGCAAATGCTTGTACAGGCTGGAGAGACATATTCTTGATGTATTCTGTCTAAAATTTCTCAAGCTAATTGCTTGTTGAGAGAGGCATTTACAGGGAGGCTGGAGCCATAGCTCTACTGCTCTTGCTCTTTTGCCTCCCTACTGCTCCTTCCTGGAAATGCCATTTGCCCAGTCTTCAGGGCTGTTAGACCCTCCAGGAACTGCTATTAGTCATGGATTTCCCGGCCACATCTTTCTTCGGATAACATCAGGACAGGCACATTTTTTTTGTTTTCATTTCCTGTGCTGTGGTTTTGAGGCGAAGGCAGAGGGGCATGTTGAAGTGAGCACAGCTGGATCTAGCAGGTTTGCACAGAATGGTGGAATGGTTTAAGTTGGAAGGAGCCTTAAAGGTCATCTGGTTCCAGCCCTGCTGCCATGGGCAGAGTCACCTTCCATTAGAGCAGGCTGCTGTTGACTGACCCCACCTTCCCCACAGTTCAAGTGCTGCCTCAGAAAGCTGAGTGCAGGACAAGGAGTTTCTCCTCACTTTTGGTGGCTTGCCAGCCTCCTCTGATGTGGGGCTGATGTTTTTGGAGCTGTGGTCTCTATCCAGAGGTCTGGATCTTCCTCTGCTCATTTTTTCCTCGAGATGTTTCTGGGGCCAGCCAAGTGCCCAACACATGGTTAGAGGTACCTTCCAAGAGAGTTGGGAAAGGAGGCTGGGAGCTGGATAGAATTTGTCTACCTACAAGTGTTAACCTCCGTCCAGTGCTAATCAGACCTATGGGTTAGATCATCATGCCAACGAATTGGATCATCCTGTGCTTTTTAGAGAGGGCAGAGCAAGGCTTCAGCTCCTTGTTATGTTCCCCACTACCTCCTGACTGTAGGCCAAGGGCAGCTCCTGTGAATAAAACTCCTCAGCTCCTCACCAGAAGGTGTCTGGATCTGCCATGGGACACGTGCTTCCAAAGTAAACCAAAATAAAAGATGTTTTTATTCTTATGGAGTTGTTTTTCTTCTCACTACATACCTTGTAGAGGCTGGGCAGCAGTGTCAAGGTCAAGGTGAAAGGAAATTTTAAAATTCCATCTCGGTTTGTAAGGTGCCAGGAAAGGGGCACATTTCAGTTCTCATCTGAAACATCTTGAACACCCTTTCCATGAATGCTCGCCGTTTAGAGCACCACTGCCAAAAGACAAATCCAAGCTTTAGTAAGCCGCCAGAGGAGGTGGATGGGGAGGCCAGCTGGGAGCACAGCCTTGTGTAAGCACATGCCAGTGGTTGATTTACAGTCTCTGGCCTTGCCGGGCTGCGCTGAAAGCTGAACAACAGGCAGTGGAACAAACGCTTTTTATTTTCGCCAGGATATTTTTAAACAGAAATGCTAGTTACTGCATGGGTTTTATTTTTTTACCTTTTTTTTTTTTTTTTTTTTTTTTTTTTTTGCAGACGAGGGTAGAGAAGTTATGGTTTTTCACTTTTTGTTTTGGCCAGAGTATGTTCTTTTTTGGGCAACATGTGGAAGTGCATGTGCATGAAATCCAGCCACTGAATACTTTGTGTCCCTGAGTTATTGTTTCCTCCTTTGTCAGCAGAGTGACAGGATGCTGCAGACGTCATTGGGTGTCCTGGTTGGACCCCTCAGGGGACTACAGTCCCTGCAGGGGACTATAAAAAAACTGTAAATTATAAATATCAGGGTCTTACAGGAATTAATGTACAGTTAGGGGCTCTCTGAAGCAGATTTTCCTTTCCTTTAAAGCCTGTCTACAGAACCAAAATGAGTTACAAGAGATTCCTAAAGTGAGTTTAATTCTGAAAAAAACCCTAAATTTGAAGCCCATTTAATTCTGCAGAAAAAAAAACTTAGGTGTTGATAGGATCTCATGGTTCATCAGCAAAGGTGTACTTCTGGGTGACAGAACATGTCTGAAGTCACTTGCATCTCCTTCCACATTCACTGATGACCTGTGGGATACAACTGGAATAGTTTTAACCTTCTCTGTCTTATGCTTGTAATTGGTAACTGATAACTCATCTCCAGTACAGCTCTTGTATAAATTCTCCAGATCTACCCATTTCTTACTGTGAGGGAGTTCAGTAGCAAAAAAGAATCCTTAGGTCAACATCTGGTGGGTGCCAACAGAGCGAAGCTGTACTGGGAATCACCAGGTTTGCCCAAGACTGATTGAAAAGAGCATTTCCTTGAATGTGGTGTGGTGTCACACCAAGGCTCAGCTTGAGACTTCAATTTTTAGCTGCTTGATTTAAGGGGGTAAAAAAAAATATGTTATCACTACTGTCAATAGTTTAGGATTTAGAAGCATATTACAATTGAAATATTTGAAGTGTTGGTAAATGTACAGTCACAGTTTTCATTTTGAACATCTGCTATTATCTGTGGAAGCAAATACTAATTTTGTTTGCTTTAGGCAGTCTCTGTTAATAAAAAACCCTCAAACCACCAAAAAAATGAACCTCTCACTCACTGATAAGCCTCTAAGGGTGCACTTCCACTTTGTGGCTGAATGAATCTTGCAGTTGATTAATTCCTGCAGGGATTTAGGAAATGAGAAAGGGAATTTATTCTTTCTTGGATAGGAAGCCCATTATCTATCTTTTTTTTTCCTTTTCCTTTGCATACTAAATATAAGTGTTTAAGTGTCTATTTTAAGAATCATAATATCAACATTTGAAATATGCCTTCTTAAAGCTGATATGAACAGGAAGCCTCCAACCACTTTTAGGCCAGAAGTCGTTCATGGTGCGTAGTCCATGCTGACTTCAACCTTTTCAATATTGTGTAGACAAGCTTTCTTTTAGGATATTAATTTCCTGAATGTGCTACAAACATGGTTTTTTTTTGCTACATTATCCCTTACACAAGCAGTTTTATTTTATGAATGTTATTGCTCTTGTGGAAAATCCAAGGAAAGTTAAACTTCATTTTTGTCTTGGTTTGGTTAAATGTCAGTGAGGGAATTAAACCTTGTCTTCAAGTGCTATGACTCCAGCAGCAGAGTGTAGTTTATATGAGTAGTCTTCAGAATTGATTGTTCTGTCCTTTGATGTATATTTTTTTCTGCCTTGGATATTTTTGTTTATTTTTTTCCTGCAGGGTGTGCTTGGAAGGAATAAATGCATGCCAGGGCATTCAACAGGCAGTTGGAGCATGTTTTATGTGACAAAAATGGCAGTTGGATAAAACCAGATAACATAAATTTGATTTGAGCTTATGTTACTGAAACCCTAATCTGAGTAGCATCCTTAAACATATGTTTGATTCTGAGCATTAGGGTAATCCCTCTTCAGCAGAGTATCAGGGTACATCCTTCAGCATTTGCTGCACGGGCTAAATTGAATCCCATGCTTAAAGCTCAGCATATGCTTAAACATGCAGCTGAATGCTCTGCTGTATGGAGAATAAGATAAAATGTTTAGGTAAATTAAGTACAGTAAATTCACGAATACAAGCCGCACTGAGTATAAGCCACATCTCTGGGTGTTGGCAAACATTTCGGTTTTTGTCCATAGATAAGCCGCACCCGAATATAAGCCGCTCTGTCGTTCGCAGCGAGGACCCGCGTGCAATTAGTAACAGAACCGCGGGAGGGCGGGGTTTACTGGCTGAGCTAAGGCTGTGCAGGCTCGGCCCGCTAGGGGCCGCTGACGGGGCCAGGTGGCCCAGCCCGGTGCTGCCGCTTGGGGCCGCCGCCGCTGCCACTGGGCTCGGTCACCCCGGGTCGGCGCTGCCCCGCGGTGGCAGGCAGGGACGGAGCTTCCCCCGCTCCTACGGCAGCGGCAGCGGGCGGGGACGGAGCTTTCCCGCGCCCGTGGCGCCGGCGGCGGGCGTGGACAAAGCACCCCGCCTCCTCCCCGAGCCGCGGCAATGGCGGCGCCCCCCCCCCCCCCCCCCCCCCGTCCTCCCCAAACCGTGGCAATGGCGGCGCGCCCCCCCACCCATCCTCCCCTGGGCTGCGGCAGAGGAGGGAAGAAGAGAGCTCTCCCGCCTCTCTCCCCGCCCCCCGTGCTGCCTGCAGGGAGCCAGGGCAACACAGTAACACTGTAACAATTGCGAAATGCCGGCTTTTACTGGCCGGTGCTTGGCTCGGTACTCTGGCTGGCACATCTGGGGTTGTAAATGTCAGAAAATTATTAACATATTAGCCGCACCCGACTATTAGCCGCACTTCCGGGTTTCCACCAAAATTTTTGTCAAATTGCTGCGGCTTGTATTCGTGAAATTACTGTATTTGAGATAACACAGCTTCTGAGTGATTCTTGTCATTTGACATTAAGGCCAGATTGAGTAGCTGAGATCTACCTATTTTGTCTTCTCCCTTAGGCTGATGCAGAAAAAGAGAGAAAACGAACCTTTGACGCCATAAGTCCAAACTTTAAAAGATTATCTGAAGGAGAGTGGTAGCCCTGCAGCCTGAAAATTTCTTCAGGAGTAGTTTATGATCAAAGAATGGTTTGGATTGGAAGGGACCTTAATGGTCATCTAATTCCAGCCCTGCTGCCTTGGGCAGGGACACGTTCCTCTAGACAACGTTGAACACTTGCAGGGATGTGCAGATCACTAGAAAAAGGGGTGGAGAAGTTGGCACGGAGGAGATTTGGAGAAGCAGAAACTAATGGAGAAGGAGGTGGAGTACTGAAACAACTGTGAGACCAAGGGAGAACATGTGGGAGTGTTGTAGGGGGACTGGTGAGAGGGAATGAGGAACACAGAGATGTAAAGTCAGGAGCAAGGGAAAGAGAAACTGAGGACAATAAAACAGAAAGCTAGACAGAGCAAACCAACAAAAGATCGTAGAAATAATAACATGCAGTGAAAAAAGCCTCTCCCTTGGTTTTAGCCTTCGGTTTCCTTTTAAATTATTTTAAAATCCTGACTTTGTATTAGTACTGTTTCATTTGTGTTTCAAAACACTTTTGGCCAGTGGAGCCTGCAGAATTGTTGTTTGCATTGCTTTAAATTCAACTAAAACACTGTCACGGATGTGACACAGGGAAGCTTTGGTAGGATCTCGTTGGCCAATTGAGATGTCTTCCTCAATCCCTATGCCTGTTGTTCTGCCCTGTCTGGGATCTGTGGGACCTTGGAGTTAGTTCCATGTAGTCCCAAACACTCAGGTTGTGACACTGAAAGTGTTTAGTATCCAGACAGTCCGTCTTGAGGGTGACTCCTCAGTACCTTCTGTGTGGCTTTTCCTGCTTTGGAGGGAAAGATGTAATGCACTCTTCTACCTCTCTGTCCTTTGAGAGATGTCCTTAAGTGTACTGAACTCCATGGTTTAGCATTCCATTTGAAATGCTCCCAGCGTGTTTTCAGTTGAGATTTGCGAAGTCTATACACTTTTGACCATTTCTGGATTCCTGATTTTGAGTGATGATGAGGAAAAAATGGTCAGGTGAATAAAAACTTCTTCTGCAAGTCAGTTGTAAGTTAAATACTGATTTCCTAGTTATTTTTATGCTGGAGAGAAGAAGGTGCCTTAACAGTAAGAGCAATAAAACCTGGTTTTCCTTTAGGGCCTTTCTCTAAAAATTTGAATTTCGTGGCACTAGTGTTACCAGCTTTTAGAAGTTGCTGTGTTTCATTCCCGATGAAATCAACAGGAGGTGAACACATCCAAGAAGTCAGCTGCTTAAGGGCTACAGCCTTGCACTGATAATTTCTCCTGTTCATGAGCCTGTTTGGTGCAGATAGCTTTACATTTAGTAACTTCACAGCAGCACACAGTAAATCCACAGATATAAAAACTCAGTCCTGGGTTTTATTATACTGGGCTTGCTGTTATCTCTTCTGTTTACTTGCATGAGTGATAGAGGGGAAAGCACCAGGTGTGTCTTTATATGATGCTGTTTAAAATAACTGCTGATGTTTGCTGTCTTAGGGAAAACTTTACATCCAGACAACAGGTGGAATGAATATGAAATCACTACTAATTGAGGTTAATTAAACATTACAGTTGGGTGAAACATTTCTTAACACAGATTTAGGTTTAGGCAAACTTATGATTGTCCATTTGCAGTCCTACACATAAATTCAGGAAATGAAAACCTCCAGTTTCAAGGATTCTAGGCCTCTCATGTTGCTGCCTAATGTCCATGTGGATGCATAGTATCTACATGTAATTTGCAGTTAATTGTAAACAAAAAATAGTGGCAAAATTCAGGAACTCTCAACTTGTCCCCTTCCCCTGATACTCCCTGAAGAAGACACTTATTTTATTGTGTCTGGAAGGCTGATGGAGGTAGATTTCCAAAGACTGGCAAATTGTAAAAGCAGCTTGCATAAAGAGGGTGCCATTAGCAGCTTGGCAGCCTTTAGGCTGCTGATCAAGGAGACCAGCTCACACCCTAGGTGGTCACCAGAGGCTACTGATTTTACAGGTTGTTGTATCAGCTAAAAGGAACTGATAAGCAGAGGCAGAGTTTCTGGCAATAAATCCAGGTATAAAATCCTTAGTTCCTGTCCCACCCTTGTGGTGTTTCCTGACCTACTCAAGGCTGATGGTGTCTGGCTGCCTTTGGCAGTAGAGACCAGAGGAAGAGTTATTTGCTTCTGGTTGTTGGTAGGTGACATACCCAGTATCAGGGCTCTGCCAATTTGGAGCAAAGATCTGTGGCCATGAGGCTGGTTCCTGTTTGTTAGAGGAAATATTAGTTTTTTTAGCTGCCCCCTGAAACTGCCTTCTTCCTCTCTTTTGCCTGTTGCTGCTAGGGAGAAGGGATTGGGCTTTCTTGTCTCCAGGGCTGAAGTTCTCAGCTAATGTCTCAACTGGAACTCATGATTTTTGTGGCTTTTTTCTTCCTCCCTGGTATGAAATGCAGTAACAAATTGCAGGTGGGACAGTTACATACTGGGAGGAGTATGTCTGAACGTTAAATTGAATAGGGCTTATTGAGCTTGGATGGACAAATTTGAAGGTAATTGTGCCCTTTTACAATTTTTCCAGGCAATTACTGGACAATTTTTATACAGGTGAAGCAGCAAGCTGAACACAAGAGCCATTTTATCAAATGCTGTGGTTGATGGGTATATTATTGCTTGTGTAAGAGCCACTGTCTTCATTTAATAAAAGAAAATGACTGTTGGTACTTGTCGGCAATTTGCAATGTGAAATTACAGTGTTTGGAATGGGTTATCAATTTCAGACTGGTTGGAAGATTTTGAATATCTTCTGTGTTGGGACAGGAATATAAATTATTTTGTTTTCGTATTTACTAGGTGGCACTAACAAGGCTGTGTTTCTAAATCATGACCCCTAATGATAGAATTTGACAATGAAAAGAGGTAGGGTGTTGGAGTATGAACAGCACCTTGTGTCAAACAAGTTCAAGTCAAAGATTATCTCCTCATCATCCCAGTGTTTTGAAAGTTGCAGCTGTTACAATATATGTGGGGAAGGTTCACTTAGGAAAAGAATTTGGTTTGGAAAGAATTACACATGATTGTTTATCCCATTTTTGCTGGCAAATTGTGCTTGAAAACAACATTTGTCAGGATGCTGTTGCTTAATGTGTTTACTTAACTATGAAAACCTCAGGTTATTTATTCATGTAGTCTGAAAACTAAATTTAGTTTTTCTGATCACTGCATTGCACAATGGTGATGGAGGATATTTAACCAAATTGTTATGCTGGTGTGTGTGCATATGGCCAATAGAGATAAAACCCCTGCAATCAATACTCATTATCACTGAAAATGTGAGGTACAGTCACTTGTATGTTACTTCTCTTACCTAATTTTTCAACTTCAGGGGCAATTATGAGGATTTCTAAGTAGATACTATTCACACTTTCTAAAATCTATCTTTAAATAGGAATTTCTCTGTGGGAGGAGTAGTACATCAAGTGGATTTTTGTGCATGTGTGTTCTGAGATAGAGCAGGTAGGAAAGGGATGGCAGCATGCAGATGTTAAAAAGTCTCCCAAATTAGTCTAGCAAATGAATTCTGTCTATTAGAATTGCCAAAATCCAGGTATTACTGTCAATAAAATTGCATAGGCATTAAAGCAGTACTTGCAGTTTTAATTTATTTTAGCTTTATTTAGCTCCTCCCAGTTGGAGGTTTGACTTGCTGGAGAGATCTCTGAAGTTTGCCTTTAGTTCCTATTTTATTGGTGCGGGGAGTGTGACCCATGGTAAACCACGGCCCATTTCTCATCCTCGCCTGAAAAATCGTGAACATTGGAGAGGTCATACTTAATGTCTGTGGTGGAGCTCAGATGGGAAATCAGCAAGCTGGCAGCAGGGAGATGTCATTAGGGTGAACTAGGGTGGTAGGAGAGCATGCCATGGTTTGAGGTCCCCGAGGGAAGCTGTGGATGCCCCGTCCCTGCAGGCGTTCAGGACCAGGCTGGATGGGACTTTGAGCAATCTGAACTAGTCCCTGTCCACAGCAAAAGGAATGGAACTAGATGGTCTTTAAGGTCCCTTTCATCCCAAACCATTCTGTAATTCTATGATTCTGCAACACACTTTCTTAGCACTAACAAGGCACCTGTCAGGTTGGGTTTAGGAGGATCCTGTGATCCAGTTGTCAGTAAAAGGCAATTAGAGCTATGATTCCTGTTTGGATGATAGTGACTCCATGAATTCCCACAGCTGTAGTCTCCTAAAAACTAATCCAAGAATTTCCCTTCTGCGGCATACAACATTGTCGATACTGTGCAGGTTTGGGTGGGGGTTTTGTGGGTTTTGTGGGGTTTTTCCTTTCTTTGTTCATTAATACAATAGGGGTAGGGGCATTCCTTTGAAGCTGCCTTTGCCACACTCACGCTACCCATTGCCACACAGGGCTCCTCAAGCTGGTAGCAGCAGTGGGAGGTGCCTGTGATTCCAAGGGAAGGTGCTCAGCCACTCTTTCCCTCTCTTCCTCACCTTTCTAGTTCGTGTCTGTTCGTCCTGCTGCCCTCTTCCCCTCCTTACCCGCGCTTCTGGCTCCCAGCTCGCTCTTTCAGCCGCTGTCCCTTTCTCCTTCGCTGGGATGTCGGCGTGGCCAGGTGTGCCCGGCTCCCCATCCCGCAGTCCCAGGAGTCACCAGGTGGTGCTATTGCCCAGGGAAATGCCCTCCCCTGCGCTGCCGCCAGCCCAGCCCTGCCGAAGGGCTTGGCGGTGTCTGCTTTGGGGATGGAGCTTTCTTTGGGGAGCAGCTGGGTCAGGGGGTGCGAGGGGTGCTGTTTCTTGTCTTTAGTCAGTTTTATTGATACAAAATTGTTTCTTGTGACTTCATCAGCCAGTGCCTTGCTTGATAGTGAGGTCCCCCGAAGGCTGGACTGCTATGCGCAGTTTGTGGCCACCCTGTTGTACTCAAAAGCTGCTCCACTATAGTGTGAAGATTAGCAAATCTCACTGAGGATATCCTCAGCTTTGTACTGCTGGGTCCCCCATGCAAACCAATGGGAAGGATTTTTTTTCATTCATTGGCATGTGCTGCTAGTCCGAAGGAGATTTGTGTGTGTGTGTGTGACCCTTCAAAGGTGCTCCTATTCTTTCATCCTCTCATCTTATTAGCCAGCCAAATTGATACCACCTTATTTGCAGCTGGTTTTTATAGAGATCATGCTCCTACTTGAAATTGGTAGAGGCAGTTCAAAACATGGAGTTGAGCATCTTAAATGAATAGCCAATGCCCCCAAAAGCCACAATTTCAGCTGAAGGAATGCAAATAAACACCGAGTTCCTTCTTCTTTTTCACCAGGCTAAGCAATTCTCTCTCCACAACCGCCTATACCACATGCTGTCAAGGGCATAAGAAATTGATTGAGATTCTGCTCTTTGATTTCAATTTAAAATCCCCCATTTCTCTTGGCAGTTCAGCTGCTGTTCTGAATTTGATAACTTGTGTGCAAAGGGTGTAAGGAAAAGACACAGAGAATTAGCTGGAAATTCGATGTGGGGGTGCAGTTTCTAAATAATATTAGCGACAATCAAAGGCTGTTATCTTTGCTGTCCACACTCATGGTAGCATAGCACTGTGGTTAGCTTGCACTTTGTATGGTAAGATGTAGTGATTAAGCATAAATAGTGGGATTGAAATATAGATTTGGGTTTGAGGTTGGTTTTTGGTTGGTTGGTTGGTTGTTTTTTTTTTTACCAGAGTAGGTGAGCTCTAAAAATTGTGGAGGTAGGTTGGCTGGAGTGTTAAGAATAGCTCTGTTGTCCCTTTCCCTCCACAGCCCCTTTTTCATATATAAAGATAGCTTTATATTCCTGTGCCAACTTCATAGACAAAGGAGTTGGCAGGTTGTGGAAGAGCAGCACGAATTGTAAGTCCTGGAAGAGTAAATGTGCAGCAGACACATGGAATACTGTGCTGGGGCAATGAGTATCACTCCAGGCTGGGGCATGAACAGGTCGAGAGCAGCCCTGCTGAGAAGGACCTGAGGATTCTGCTGGATGAGGGGCTGAGCATGAGCTGTCAGTGTGAGCTTGCAGCCCAGAAAGTCAAACACATCCTGGGCTGCATCCAAAGCAGAGTGGCCAGCAGGGCAAGGGAGGGGATTCTGCCCCTCCCCTCTGCTCTTGTGAGACCCCACCCACAGTGCTGCATCCAGCTCTGGGGTCCCAGCACAGGAAGGACATGGACCTGCTGGACAGAATCCAGAGGAGGCCACCAAGATGATTGGAGGGATGGAGCATCTCTTGTACAACAAAAGGCTGAGAGAACTGGAGTTGTTCAGTCAAGATAAGAGAAGGCTTCAGGGTGACCTAATTGCAGCCTTCCAGTAACTGAAGGCAGCCTACAAGAAAGATAGAGAGGGACTTTTTACAGTGTGACAGGACAAGGATGAATGGATTCAAACAAAAAGATAGTAGGTTTGGATTAGGTATTAGGAGGAAGTTTTCTGCTGTGCAAGGTGGTGAGGCACTGAACAGGTTGCCCAGAGTTGTGGATGCCACATCCCTGAAAGTGTTGAAGGCTAGGCTGGATGGAGCACTGAGCAACCTGGTCTATTGAAAGATGTCCCTGTCCATGGTAGGTGGGTTGGAGGTAGATGATCTTTAAGGTCCCTTCTTAAGATTCTGTGATTCTCCATGCCGGCATGAGGAGCTTGTGATTGGAGCCCTAGCAATGATAGCAGAATAACGCAAATTATCTTGGAAACACTCTAGGAAAGATTTTGGTTTGATATATAATATAACATGCATGAATATATCAATGTTTCTGGGAAAGTGAATTTTTTGCTAGCATTAGCTATGATACAGGCATTAGCTGCTCTTCAGTCTCTCTTATCTCTGGCCAGAAACATTGCTTTGGTAGGATGACAAAGTGCTTTTGGACATTAATGCTTGATTTTGTACTTTATAGTTTGGTGTTGCTTGTGATCTTTGGGTATGTCTTTGACAAAAGTAGATAGTTGAAGAGACTGTAATTAATATTGCAGTCTGTGAGTGAGGGAGGGATGGAAATACTCTTTTTTCTCTATAAGAGAGAAAAGGATGTAGCAAAATATTAAAGAAAGTTCATTTGAAACTTGGGTATTAAAGGTTTTTGTTGTCTCTGAAAGATTACTGGGCTGGGATGTGGTGGAGAGCAAGAAGCCTGTGACTGTGAAGAAACCTGCTAACTCCAAGGAAGCCTACAGATCACCAGGACCAGTAGGACTGCATTCTCTGGCTCCAGGAATGGCAGATACTGAAGCAGCTGTGCAGGTCCAAGTTTAATTCCACAGGAGGATGTGTGTGGAAGGAAACCACCTGCTGAGTAATCACACTGATAAGGGTGCCAAAACTGGTAAGGCAGCAGGCATTTGGCTGTGGGGACTGGTTGGGAACAGAAGTGGACAGGGCTGTAGACTCCCTTCAGCTCTGAGGTGAAGCAGATGATCGATCACTCACTGTACATGTTTTGCAAATTGATGTGGACTGAAGGAAAACAAACCAAGAAAAGGGATCAGATGATGTTTTCCATTCATGGATGTATTAGGTTTCTGTGGCAAGGTGTTGGTAGTGGCGGGGGCTGCAGAGGTGGCTTCTGTGTGAAGCTACCAGAAGCTTTCTTGGTGTCCTACCTTGGAGCCAATGCCAGCTGGCTCCTTGGCCACCACTAGCCAAGGCTGAGTCTATCAATGATGGTAGTAGTGACTCTGGGATAACATGGCTAAGAAATGGAAAAAAAACTACTGCACAGGAGCAAATTGCAGCCAGTGGAAGGAGAAAGAGTATATGAGAACAACAATCCTGCAGACACCAGGGTCAGTGGAGGAGAGGGATGAGGTACTCAGGCTCTGGAGCAGAGATTCCTCTGGAGCCTGGGTGTGGACCATGGTGAGGCAGCTGTGCCCCTTCAGCCCCTGGAGGTTCATGGTGGAGCAGAGGTTCTCCTGCAGCTTGTGGAGGGGACCATTTTGGAAAAGGTGGATGCCTGAAGGAAACTGTGACTGCATGGAAAATCTGTGCAGGAGCTGGCTGCTGCCAGGACCTATGGACCCATGAAAAGAGGAGCCCACACTGGAATAACTTTGTTGGCCAAATTTGTGACTTCATGGAGGACCCACACTGGATCTATGCCTGAAGGACTGCACCCCATGGAAGAGACTGTGCTGGAGCAGTTGGTAAAGAACTGCACTCCGTGGGAAGGACTCACGTGTGAGCAGTCTTCCCCCTGAGTTGGAGTGAGGGGCAGAGACAATGCTCTGGTGAGGAGCAGATAGAGAGACTGGGAGTAAAGTTAAGCTCAGGAAGAAGGAAGGATGTGGGGGAGATGTTTTAAGATTTAATTTTTATTTTTCATCATCCTACTTTAATTTGATTGGCAATAAATTAAATTAATTTCCCCATTTCGCGTCTAGTTTGCCCATAGCAGTAGTTGGTGAATGATCTCTCCCTGTCCTTATTTCAACCCACAGGTTTTTTGTTGTATTTTTTCTCTCCTGCCCAGCTGAGGAAGGGAGTGATAGGATGGCTTTGGTGGGTACCTGGTTTCCAGGCAGCATCAGCCCACCACAGGAGGCCAGATACATTAAGCCCTGACTGGTGAATGTTCTTCTGTTTTAAAACAGCCAGTAGAAATATACAGGTGGTATTGAAGATAAATACCAAACAAATAAACTCAGTGCTTGACTATCTCTTAAAGCACTTAAACAGCTCTTTGTTACTGTACTGTCTGAATGCTTTACAACTATCACTGTTTTACAGCCCCATGATGCTGTTCCAAGGTAAAAGTAACTATTTTCACATAACAGCTAGTGAGATGAGAACAACAGAGCCAAGAATTCCTGTGCCAAATGCAGTCCTTGCAGCACTAGGAGGAAGGATTGCATTCTGATATTACAGGACTGACCTGATTGTGGGTAGAACAAGTGCTGCACTTTTACGTGTAGAGGGAATTAATGTAATTCTAATGTGCTCCAGAGGAAAAAGTCTGATTCTGTAGCTAATTTGTGCTCTGCAACAGCAATGTTGGCCTAAACGCAAATAGAAATGATGTGTAGGGTTTTTTACTGTGTGAGAGTTGGCATAGCTCATCCTTAGTGGGAATAATGTACCAAAACTGACTTTAAAAGATACCTTTACTACCATGTATTATGAGTTTAAAGAAGGGAATGCAATAAAGGGAAATACAAATAGGGATGTTAGTGTAAAGTTCACACAGGGGCAGATGACCAGAAGAACTGTGGTGGTTCCTACCAAAGTGAGACACTGCAGAATCCAGCCAGGGTAAACCCACCAGAGAAGTCCAGTGGTGCCATCCTCCCTCTCAAAATAGAGTTACAATGAGATCCATGTGTTTGTGCTGGGATCATGGGCAGCTGGGTTCCAATATTCAGTGTGAGTGTTGTTCATTTGGCAAGTACCCTTCACTCGGGAAAGTACATGATAGCAAAATGACATTTCTGTGAACTGGCTCTGGTCCTAGTTCTTCCCTTTCAAAAATTTACTTTGCAGATGAGTATGTCCCAGATCTCTACAGAAATTCCATGGAGATCACTGGTGGTATAAGGCCACAAAATTTTAGTTTGGAATTTACAGAAATCATTAGTCCTGAATGAGATGTGTATATTTTGACTGCAGAAGTGAGGCTTCAGAGCATCTGTACCTGCATCCCTTTGGTTCAAGCTGAAGCCTCAGGCAGTTTTGTGTTGGTAAGCAGCTGAGAGCCAGTGTGTGAGCCTAAGAGCTGCTCTTGCATTTTCATCTGTGCAGTTCTGCAGTGACAGCTTTGCTCACTTGATACATCTTGCAGATGGAAAAACTGAATAAAGGCGGGAAGCTTTTTGCACTTCGTCTTAAACTCCACTCCGCCGTGCATGGCTTCATTTTCCCTGGGACAAGCCTGACACTTGGCAGATTCAATTCAGTCCCAGGGGTGTCTCTGAACCTCGGTCTCCTGCAAGGTATTTCTCCTTTCAGCAGTACTTTCAGACAACTGAAAGTGATACCCAAACACAGGGAAGGGCGAAGGATGTGTTTGAGGTTAGCAAAAAGTTTATTGGGTAGAGTAATTCTTGGATAAAAATACTGCCCTTGGAATCTGTTGTGCATAACTCTTCCTTGTATGTTCATACAGTTGATAAAAATCCAAAGGCAGTTTTAGATGCTCTTCAAGCTGCCTGTCACAGCCTTCCAGAGCAGCTGTAACTGGATTAGTAAGACATGGAAAGTATTGCAATGCTACCTGCATTTGATCATCTGAGTAATGATTAAAATGTTAAAGGCAGGCATAGAGGGCTAAAGCAGGCTGCAAATTGCAAAGCTTCAATTTATTTTTCAGCTTGTTGCTTTTTTACCTTCACTGGAATTTAAAAGACAGCCGTAATCCTGTACTCAGCCTTACCATGTCACATGCCTTTGGGTTAAGAACTGGCAACCCTGAAAGCATTCAAGATGTAGGTTGGGTATCTCAGTGCTGCATGCCAGACCTTGCCCAAGGAGTGACATTCCTCCTGGACACCAGGCTTGACTAGAGCTGAGCTTACATTTCTGCTAAAGCCCAGCGATACTTTACAGCACAGGCCTTGCAATTTGTTTGATGATAGCTAATGAAATGCAAACCATTTAGCAGCTCTGAGATGCGATTACACTGCTGTGAATTTTCAGATTCCATCAAAGTCCTGCTGAGGGTAATGGGAATGGGCCAGGGTGATTCAACTGTAAATCAAAAACGAAAGCGTGGCCAATTCTGACAGTGGAAAGAAGAGCTGTTTAAATGTGCAAAAGCTGATTTGCCAAGTCAAAACCAGCTGCGCTTTACAGAACTACTGGAATGAATGCTCTCTCTGCATTTGTGGGTTTTTTTCTGTGACTCATTGATTATTTTTCTTGCCCTAAAGTTTAAATTCTCTCTTTCTACCTCAGGTTTGCCTGGGCAGTTGCAAAGGTCTTCAGTGCCTGTTCATGATATATAAAATACCAAATGCAATGATAATAAAGGACAGTTTTCTCCTTTTTGGAAACTTCATACTAATTCAAGTGTTTTCCTCTGTACATCTTTAATGCTTCAACAGTGAAAGCTCTTGTCTGAGCAAGACAAGGACCTCTCCTTCCTCTCTGCACTAGCACTGGCAGGAATCAAATCAGTGTTACAAAAAGTGGAATTTAACTTGGGAAATCTTGAGCATAAACTGACTCCTTCGTTATTTTTCAGTTAGGGATGAATCAGCCAAGAGTGTCCGGTGGTGTGAATATGTAACAGGGACAGGGAGCCAGGAATTGTTTCTTGTCTTAACAATGAGGAGCAGCCAGCTTCCTCTCTGAGCAGATCCTCTTCCAGGAGAGTGGGACAGCTTTTTGACTGCACCCCAGTTCTGTGTTTCATGAAGCCTTCTTTTTTTTTTTTCCCTTTCTTTTTTATTTTTTTTTGTCTGACAAAAGATGGTATTATCTCACTGGAAGGTACACTGAGAGGAATGTTAGAGACAAATTTGGCCACAGGTGTTTCTGTTGAATGCACTTAAATGCACTTCTTCATGTTAACCTGTCTGGAGAAAGCTTCAAAGCAGCTTGCTGGTAGGTGCTGGTACTGCTCTCTGGCTGAAACACCACACTCCATCAGTGTGACCAGTTTTGTAATTCCAGCTCTATGCCTGATGAAAAAGCTTTGCCAGGGGAGACTTCTTGGAGCTTACACTAAATTAACCCTGACTGCATTGGTCTTGCTTTTTTCTCTTGATCAGGGATCCTCAGAGGAAGGGTTCAGCCACCAAATGCTGTGGTGCCTTTGCTCAAGTTAGGGTGGTTGGCAGCTCAGCTTTTGGGGAGCCTGGCACAAATGGGCTCTGAGGAGCAGATGCATTCCTGCTGTGAGGTGGGGGGAAGTCCTGCTGAATTTGACAGAAGCCGCGTGAACTGTGGGATCAGCTTCTGGCTTGTGGGAAAGGATAAAGACTTGTCAGGTCCAAATGTTTCTCTCATTGTTACTGAAATAACGTCTTTGCCTGTGGATTTTTGAGCACTTAGTATTAATACTGTCCAGGTTACTAGGGCTCATTCTTCTTGTGATCTGTAAGACTGACTCATGTTAAACCCTGTCAGATTTAATGAGACCTGTCTGTGGCTGATGTCTCACTGACTCTTAGCTATTGTGAGGAATGTTTTGAAGGGACAGGCATTTTTAATTTTTAGGCGTTTTTTAAAATTCAGATTGTAAATTTGATTGAATCCTGGCTTTGTCCAAGCTGATGAGAAAACTTCCTTCCAACGGAGCTGTGTGTGGGATCCCTATTTATATAGAGGTCAGTTCTCCATTGCTTCTTAATGCAGATTTTTGTGGTGCCTGTCTCCAGGATGTCTCAACCTTCTTTTAAAGCTGAAATGGGAAGTTAGTCATGAGATCTGTGGTGGTTGCAGGCCAGATGTTCTTTTTTTTTTCCTTACTTTGCAAGTGGAAGGACAGAAGGCACTTTTTTCAGTGTGTTCATTCTTAGGGTGCCGTTTCCTCTGGTGAAGTGCTGTCTAGTGTTCTTGTTTTGTTTGTATTTTCAAAATCCTAGAGTCATAAAGGATTTTTATATGGTTTATCTAATTTTACACGTACTTAGGAAGCCCTGTATGTTAACATAGCAGAGAAAGACTCTGCATAGTCGAGACTAAAAAAGCTCTTGCAGCAGTGTGCATGATTATAGGGCTTCTGTTTAGTCATCAGTCATGATACGTGTGGATTTTGTTGTGAATCCAACACTTACTCCATTTCAGATTTAAAAAAAAATTACATTAAGAGATTAGTTTACTCAGCACAATGGGGCTTGACCCTGGATCTGTTAAAAGCTGTTATAATATCAGGGCTACAGACTAACAGCCTAATCAGAGATGTGTTTACAGGGTACCATAGCTCCCTCCAATTTGGAAAAGTGCTTGGAGGACCAGGCCCTATGTTCAAACATATAAATGTGACATCCAGATTTAAATTAAAGAGCTAAATTTTTCTGCATTAGCTTTTTCTGCTGGGATAAATGTGTTTGGAACAACAGACGGAGGAATATACCAAATGCCTATTTGTAATGGGAAAATGGTTTTCTTTTTAAATATATTGCTCCTATTTTTTTCTGCTTTATTTTTTTTAAATCTCCCTTAAGCTGCTGCAAATCAGCCAGAAGAAGTCAGCAGCTCAGTTGTTGTTTGCCTGCAAATGAGTTGCCAGCATCCTGTAATGCTGCTGGCTTGAAATACAGTCTCATCTCCTTTACAGTAATGAGAGCTGAGGAGAGCCAAGTGGGGTGGTTCCCTGGGAGCAGGACTGTGGGTGGGAGCACTGTTTTCTGTGGCATTCTGCTGCTTTTGAAATCCTCACACCTAAATCTTCTGGTAAGGGATTTTGGAAGAACAGAGAATGTGTGTTCTGGGGTTAAAGGGTAAAAATCTGGAATTAGTGATGTTTGGGTTTGTTCCTTCTATTTATCAGAAACATCTGATAAAGTTTCAGATTTTAGAACCCATTTTGCTGACCATGGAGATTGTGAAGTTGTAGCTACTTATTCTGGCAAACTAATAGTGGCTCGCTTGTTGTGAATTACATTACTGCTTCTTTCCTTCCTCCCTACCCCACCCACTTTGCTTATCTTGCTACAATGTGGTTTGTAACTGATATTTTGTAAGTGTGCTGGGAGGCTTATGTAGAAGAAAAGGAATAAAGGGAAACCTGTAGTTAGTTCCTTGAGTGATTCGTGAACACCTTGATTTGCAGTAATTATTTTATATTTGTTCACTTCTTGCTACTTCTTTCCTGGATTGGTATGCTCTTGATAGTGATGAGTCAATAAATGTAGAGCTGAAGCCCTTGGATTTCCTGTGAATGAGGATTTTTCCTGAAGAATTGCAGGATCTGTTGCTTGAAGGGCAACATAACTCCTGTGGGCATTTTCTCAGTTTCTGAAACTTGTCCAATCCACTCTGCTCAGTGCCGCCCTGACCTTTTCCATAAGCCAAGATGTTATACCTGTGTGTTTGATGCTATGTGTACACTAACATCAGTAAAACAAAACAGAAGAACAGATTAGAGAGTGTAATAGCAGAACTTTGAGAATTGGAAAAACAAATCTTCTGTATGTCTGAATGTTACCCAGGCAAGTGGCTTGATAAATCTGCTGTAATCCTTTGAAGAAAAAAGAACAAAACAAGGGAGATCATCCCCATCAGATGTTAGAAAAATAGGTTTTTGTAGAGAAAGACCATATAGTAAAGTACAAAGCAGGTGGTTGCAGGAAGGGTTTATACAACCTTAGCAAGGAGGTTTAATTTTAATGCATTGCTGAGAAGCAAATGCTTTTCTACTTCTTTGAAGCAGCAACTCTGCTTTTCTTGTCTTCTGTGAGAGATGTGAAAGATAGCTCCCTGTTGTCAGTAGAAGTTAAGGTCTCATTAACTGTTTTCAAGTTGCTGTATAATGTTCATATGCCATGATTTGCTTTGCTTTCAGGCAGGTGAATGTCTTGATAGATGGCTGTCAGTACAGTTTTCAGTAAAATGAACTGAACGCTGTCTAAGTAGTTTTAAATCCCATGATGGAATGCTAATCACTGCCTCAAGTAGGAAACTTTTTCTATTTTACTTCCTTCCCCTCTGTGCTCTAATTATACTCTGGTAGATGGTGGTTTGCATCCTCCAGGCAACAAAAGGGAAGCTGGGAGTGCTTGTTTCAACTGAACTCCTCTGGTGCAATAAATTGCCTGGCTCCTGGAAAGCACCAGCCACTGGCTGCAGCACTGTTTGTCCTAGAAACAGGTTCACTTGTGGTCCAAGTCCATTGGTTTCACTCCAGTTACTCGAGGGGGATATTTAGCCCTCTTGGTAGTGCAAGCAATCCAGGAGCAAAGTATAAGAATGCCTTTAAGCTTTCTGGAGGGCCGTTGGTGTGCCTGGTATATGCTTAAGTTTAACTGTACTCATTGTGGGATATGAAAGCTATAGAATACTTTAAAAGGTCCTTTTAACATTATCAGGAAACATTAGTAAGAGCCACGAACTGAAAGATGAAGAGGTTCCAGGAAAATGAGCTAAGCTTTAATCCATGCTTGTGGATGTCATGTCCCTGCCAGAGACCCTGGCTCCCCTTGTAATTGCAGCTGCCATTCTGAGTGACCCGTCAGGGGAGCTGGAGGAAGCAGATGAAACTGAAACATCATCGGGTCACCGGAGACAATGTCTAGTTTCGAACATGGTGGCAGAAACGTTGTCCCCACAAGAGGGAAATGTAATTCCTTGCAACCAGTGGGTGGTAATTCTAGTTTCTCTACACCATTTAAAATCTGGAAAAATAATTAGATCCTCAATTTCAGGGCAGAGGGTTTTTTAATTTTATTTTTTTTAGCGTGTTCTGCCATTCTGGTGTAGTAATTATACAGCAATATCAGCTGGAATTGATAATGAAGGCAAAATTTGGGAATAGTTACAGGATGTGTTACTGCTATTGATCAAAGGCTACAGGGCTGTTTTTAAACACTGCTCTTCTCTTTGATCTTTTTTTCCTATTGATTGAACAGAGTAGATAAACAACTCTCTGTGTAACATGAGCATTTATTATGGCTTTTAAGCTGACTAAGGACAGCTTTGAATTAAATATGAGAGTTTAAATGATGGTTTTCTAATAATGCTGTCTATAAAGACTGGCGTGACAATACAGTTTCATGTAAGCATGGTAAAAGGAAATGTAAATATAGGCATTCTTTTTCTTTCTTACTCAAAAAGAAGATAGCATATTTCAAAGTTGATTATAGGAGAGACAGAAGTGCTATTTTTAGTGTGTAGTTATGTGTGGGCAAAAGCTGCTTTTCTATTATTTTAATATATAGTTATGTATGTCTTGCTGTTAACAAGCTGTATTGTCTTATCTTGGCATTTTTCAAGAATGTTTTGTAAATTAGTCATCTTAAAATGTGGATACAAATGGAGCTAGGAGGTACAATCTGGTAGTTCTGCAATCACTTCAATGAAATTAATAGAAAACTTTCCATTGACTGTTTAATGAGTTAGATTGGGCCCTGGGCTGTCATTGTTAATGTCTTGGAAAGGTCAGTATTGATTTCCTGGCATCCTTTTTGACTCTAAGGAGGCTCTCTGCAATTCTGTGGAAGACACAGCGATAATGTTATTCCTCCTCCTTGATAATTCCCTGTATAATTTAAGTTCTACCTACCATCCAAGGCTTTGGGCAAAAACAGACAGACTGAAAAATGTTGCATTTTAGGGAAGCTGTTTATATCTTAAATGCCTAAATAATATTTCTGCATAATTTCAAGTTTTCTCCTGCCCCTTCAGGTTATTTTATTCCGGTATTGTACTGCTGTTTTTCCCTACTGATTAGCTATGTTAAAAGGAAAAAAAAAAAAGACAGACTATTCCTGCAAATGGAATCAGCCTATTATGTTGCAGTGTAGAGAGTAAGCTGTGTTGCCTTTAAAGTAGTCCACTGCAGACCTCTAACATGGCATGCGCAGGGAGAGCTGCACATTTCTGGGGATCCAGATCTTTGGAATCCTACCTTTTCAAAACCACCCAAAGCCTCTGCAAAGTTTCCACTAAGCGGGCTAGTTTGTGTTGTCATGAAAAGGTTACTTCCACTAAGCCAGTGCTGTCAGAGTGCTGAAATGTTGGTGTTATTAGTCTGTTTTGGAAGCTCACTTGGGCTGGTTGTGCAGCAGGCCTGAATGAAATTGTTTCTCTGGCTCTGCTGTGTAATGCACCATGTGTTGGAAAGCACAGGGTTTGCTTGTACAAGTGAATGGCTATGCTGGATGGACTGCAGTCCTTGCAGCAGGAATATAAAATTCACCCAATAAAATAGAGGGCTTGGAGAGAAGGGAATCCTAGGAAGAGGGCCAGGGAGATTCACTCACAAGGCTGATATTTGAAAAGGATAAGCTATATCCTCACTTTTCTTCTGAAATGTGTAATGTGCCCTGCTTGCCATAGGACAAGAAGATAGAGTCAAATATTAATTCCTGAAAATAAATCAAGTGAGGTATTGACACCTAAGGTCTCCTGGACGTGACTTCATGACTCACTGTCATGCTTTCTTTGATTTTCAGGATACTGGGGTTGGGAAATCGAGCATCGTTTGTCGATTTGTCCAGGACCACTTTGATCATAATATTAGTCCTACTATTGGGTAAGTACCATAATATCACTTTAGTTTTCACTGGTCAGTGAGGTTTCAAATCTGACCCTTCAGTGATTTAAGTCCTAAGGTCCTACAGTCAAAATAGTCTAAAGGGAGAAGCTCTTGACAAGACAAAAACCAAAACCCCACAACCCAAGCGACTGTGATCTGCACAACGATCAGGTCATCCAATTACATCCCAGCATTACTCATAGCTGAGTAATGGCAGCAAGACCCTTAAAGTACCTTTGTTGAGTGTCCTGATAGGCTGGGCTGGAACATGGACAGTGTCTGTTTCCCCAGATGGATGTGCTTTTGTCTAAATTTAGGATGTGTCACAATGTCCTTCCTTAAAATAGGAACAGTGCAATTTTATCTAAGTATAATTAATTTATATCACTTCTTTAAAAACTACTAAGCTTCCATGTATCAGACCATCAGAATCCTAATAGTCCTGTAGTAGATTTTAATTCAGATTTTTTTTTTTCTTTTAATATATTAGGGACAGATCTTGCAAGTCTAGTGTGACCTGGAAAATTTTTCAAGTTATTTTTTGGGAAAGATATCTTATGGGAAAGGAAGCTATTATGGAATGTACAGAAAGGAGTAATCTAGGGGGAAAGGGCTGGTCTGGCATGTGTGTCAGAGGTGTTTTAAGTTGTCTGGGAAGGATTGGTATTGATTGCTGTGTGTTGCTCAGAGCATTGGACAGTACCTTCTGAAGCTCTGCCTTTCAATGCATGGAGGATCTCAGCTGGAAGCTGCACGTAGGAGTTCCAGGACAATTTTGGATTCCTGAATGAGATGAATAGAGAAAAATGGACAGAGAGAAAGGAAGCATGTAATGAATAAAATTACTGGCTGAAGGCCACTTGTTTGCAGTGAAGGAATTGATGGCAACTTGAGTGGTTTTTTTTTTTTTTTACTTCTAAACCGTTAGCAGTCTTTTTCCCCAAGTAGTTGTTGCTAAGTAAATGCCTTCTGCTCAATTTGGAAAACAATTTTCCTCTGTTATCATAATTATGAAAACTAAAAGGATTTTTTTTTTCCATTGGAAGATTAAAATGTGAAGGGTAGCTTCACAGAGGTGATATTATTTGTCTGCGCAGAAAAGGGGTTTTTCCTTCCAAATTATTCAACTATTTAAAATAAACAATCCTTGCAATCAACTGTAGCTACTGTGGATCTATAAAGTTCCCATTTTTGAAGCTTTGTTGCTTATTGGTTTGAGAAGGAGAGTGACAACTAAGAGAACACACCCTGAAAACAACCAAATAAATGCTTCCCATTTTTTTTTCCTTAGTATTTTCATAAGCAATTCAACATTGTTAAATTCAAGCAATTTGCAGATGGCTGTAGAGAACTCTGGTATATCATTCTCAGGAAATGTTTTGTTCAGTCATATGTCATTTGATGTCATTCAGTGCTTTTGTAACGACTGTGCATTGTATCAAATGCATCTTTATGAGCCAGGAAAAATGTTACCACAACAAAAATGGTTCAACAGTATCCAGATAGGATGGGGAAAATAGAAATCTGCCAGAGTTTGGCAGTCTCTCTTACCAGCTTTCAAATGAACTGCTATAATGCAGAAAAAACCTATAAATTTGTAACTTTCTTTGCTAAAAGAAAAGACTTTGAAAATACAGACCTATCTCATTTCCTATGGAAAATAAAAGAAACTACAAAAACTTCTTCATCCCAGTTAGATGGGAAAACAACTTTTTTGCATTTGTTTACCATGTGCATTCCAGCAGGTGGCTTTTCTGTTCCCTGGTGATCCAGTCTCGTATGTTAAAGTGAAAAGTGGCACATGATATTTTCTGTTGCCTCTTTCTCAGGTCTGAATCACCAAGAAGATGGAGCTAACAAGCAGCAGAAGCCACATGTGAAAGGCAGGAGCATTTGTGTTCCAGGACCCATGAACAAATGCCCTCTGAACTTCAGAGGCTCTTCCCTTCTTTTAAAAAAATACATCTGTTGTAGCATATGTCCTATCTGAGAAAAGGACGACTTCTACTTCTGCGGGTATTTTATCAAGGTTTTGGAGTTTTCCCAAAATGCTGTCTAGTCCAGCAGAACTCACTAAGGTCTACAGGTTACATATTCAGAGTGTCAGTTATGTTAAAAATTTCTCTTTTCTCCTTATTTTCAGAGCATCCTTCATGACTAAAACTGTGCCATGTGGGAATGAGCTTCATAAATTTCTAATCTGGGACACAGCTGGTCAGGAACGGGTGAGTATTAGTTTGCAGAATGCTTTTATTATCCTGGTCTCTCTTAATGTGTTGATGTACTTTTTCTAAACCTTTCATCATCAGAAGGCTTTGTAAGTATCAACCTCCTGAATCTTTGCAAGGCTCTGCAATGCAGATGGTCAGCAGGCACCAAGTATGTATGATTCCCTTTCCATGGATGGGGAAGATACAGAGACAGTCTGGCCATGCCACTTACCTAAAAAGAACCCAAACCATGGTGTGAACTGTCAGCCACCTTCCTCAAGACAACTTGAGCAGTGCCCCAGCAACATCCACTTCCCCTCTGCTTCCATCAGGTTTGTGTGTGGCAGCTCTCATTGGCACTGCAGAGGCTTTGACTTGCAGCCCATGGGCTGGGGGTGGTCTGAACTTAGGTGGTGAGTCCGGGGGTTGTCTTGGATTGGGACAGTGAATATGGCCATGCCTTGTGTCTGCTGTTGTTATTTAGGAAATTGCCACTGGCAGCCTGAACCACTTTGGGTTTTTGTCTTGATTTTTTTCAAGTGTGTGAAGCGAATTGCTCAGATCAAGCAGCTTTTCCTTTGACTTTTCAAAAAAAAAAAAAAAAAGCCGTAATGGAGTTTTGGGCATTAGTTCATCTTGACTGTATAAAAGTCTGGTTGATCATTTTTTTCTTTTAATAGCTTCAGTGTCAGTAGTATTCAGTAACTGCTGAATGTAGAACTGTAAGTTTCTCTTAATATATACCCACATTTGTCTTGAGAAATATGAGAGAAATGGAAAAACCTATGCACGCTTCTAGAACATCTTCAAACTTGTGAGATGGCACACTGTCTCATCATAGGAAATTATAGCTGTGTTCACATGAGGTTGGGATAAAATGAGATGCTTATACAGATTGGGATGTCAGTCCTGATACGTCCTACTGTATTCTCCATACCTTGTGTGTGTATTGTGGGCAAAGAAGATTTTTTGCTCTTAATTGTAGGAAATGTTTGTTCTTTTATTTACAATGCACTGTGTGAGGTAAAGTGACTGATGAAATCTGTTGGCTCATAACAATTCAGTAAGTTATTTATCATGGGAAAATGGACTTTGAAAAACATATTTGAAGCCTAATGATTTCCTTTGAATCTTGTTTGTTCCATTTCTGTATGGTCCAGAGCTGATAACTGACTAATTATTGCAAGAGGTAGCAAAAATTCTGTTTTCTTTCCCATGGTTTCCATTTCCTTGCTTATTCTCTCTCTTTTCACTCTACTGCCCTGCTCTCCTTGCTTTTTCTTCTCCTTTTAGCACTTTACACACAAAACTCAGTTGGATTAACACTTATATCAAAATTCAACTATTTCCCTACATAGTCTAAGGACTCTTGAAGCCCTTTAAAAGTAGGTGAATAGTAATATTCATATTTACTGAAACAAATGAGGCCTCATTTGAGGCAGGAAATCTGTGACTGAGCTCTGACTCTTGGACACAAAATCCATCCTTCCCAACTAGTCCCTTGTGTTTCCTCTCAGATTTTTTTGCTCATCATTTTTCAAACATCTGCTTTCCTTGTTTTTTTTTTCTCTGTGTGTGTGTGTGTGAAACTGTGGTGAGCAGTGAGCACCACAAATTTTGTTAGTTTGCTTAGAATTTATTACAGATGAGACATGGTAAAGGTTTTCATTAATTAGTAATCATGAATTAGTCCAGGGACAATCTTTTTGTTCTGTGTTTGCACAGTGTATTCCCAGTCCTTCACTAGGACCAGGAAAGTGTAGTGATATAGTAAACAAAGTTCATTGGTGTTGAGTGCAAGCTACAGAGGCAAACAAGTTTCCGAAGGTGAGATCCATACTGGTGCAGGTCCTTCTCTGTCCTAGAACATTCCTGTTGTACATTACAGCTGAACACGTGATGCATCTCAATATCGCACTTTAATCAGGGATTTTTGATTGCTTTGTTTTGTGTTGCTCCTTCTGATCTGCTATTCAAGAATGAATGTCTCCCCCCACTATTAATTTTTTTCTAGTTATCCTCTGAACAACAATGATGTTCCACTACTAAAGCCTGGCAGTTTTGTCAGTCTGTACTGCTGAGAGCAGTGTTTAGGACTTCCTGCTCTTTCAACATTGCCTTCGTTTGGTGTCGCTCTCCTAAATGCAAGGCCAAGCACAGGCTTGTGCTTATTCTGGAGCTGGGGTGCCCTGTGCTTCCCCAGCTGTGCCAGCTGTGTCTGTGTGCTGATGTGGAGCCTTCACAGCAGAAGAGCCCTGGCTGAGATTTAACTAAAGCTCACTTATGCTATGAAAGTTAAGCTCAAACCTTTACCATGGTAGAGCAGGCAGGTTGGAACAATAGTGGTGGCACTTCTGTGGTCCTTGTTCATGGGTTTGTCCTTTTTAATGAGTTTTCACTTCCGTGTTCATGATTTTCTCTGGGAAGCTGCTAGCTTGGAGTCAGTGCTGCAGAGTGACAACAATGCACCAGAAAATGGAGATTAAAAGCTTTTCTATCATATCCCTGGTGGGGGTGAATGCTGAGTGTGCTTCTTAGGAGGAGACCCTGGAGAGGGGTATGTGGCTTGTGGTGAAAAATTCACATAGTATATGATTGCAAAAGGAGAGACAGCTTCTTAATCCTTTTATCTTGTTTTTTTTTTTTTTCTTTCCCTTTTTCTTGACTAGAAAGAAACAAACTGGCAGCACATTTCACAAAATCCCCCTATCTTCTGTGCCTAAGTACTGGTCTCTGTGGACCTGTTTGCTTTGTGTTGGTGTGCTATCCAACAAATTCGCTTCATTTTTTTCTTCACAGTCACTTTCCCTCTGCACCAGTATTTCCCAAATGTCACTTTTTTCCCTCCTATCTCACGTTTTCCCCATTAGCTTTGAATTGTTGCCACAGACTTGGGGACTTACATGCCTGCAATTATGTTGTTATTAGCAAAGAGTCCCTCCCCTAAGAAGAGTCTCCTCGCAAGTTAGTTAATGATGTTTTTATTAGCATATATTTTGGTTCATGGTGCCCTAAGTAGCTTTTAATTACAATGTTTTGTTTGAATACCTTGGGTGGCTGCCAGCTTTCCATTTTTCCAGCTGAGGAATATTGTAGCAAACAGGGAGTCTGAGGGCCATGTTTGTAGAGAAGGAGAATTTATCTCTGTCCTTTTAAAATTTACTGTGTTGAACTCTGGGCCTTTTAATTTTGTTTAATAGAAGGGGCCTCAATTACTTGAGCCCAGTTTAAAGCTTGATAGAAATTATCCTGAGTTGTGAGCTTTTTCTTTTTTTGTTTTTTAACCTTCTCCATTTCCAGGAAAAGACTGACTGATGACATGTCATCAGCTCTTTATAGCTCCCTCTTTTCTGAGTGGCAGTAGTTGTCCGGGTGGTTCAAGAGGCGGTGTCACAACACCATCTATCAATGACTTGAATTATTTCTGCAGGCAAAACACAGCCTGAATTTTGCTCTGTGGTGTCATAAGTGTGGTCTGCCATAGCTCAGTCAGAGTGGGGGTGGTTCATTGTGTGTGGTATGAGGACCTTTTGCACGTTGCAAATGTTGACAGGTGACTTGGCAGTACGTGAGAGCACAGGTGGCATTACCGCTAACAAACCAGTATGTTATTTTTACTATTTTCAGAGTGAGCATAAAGCACAATAAATCATTTAAGGGATGCATTTGAATGTATTTTTTCTTAAGCTTCAGCAAACTTGCACCACTTGCAGCTTGATGGTGAGTCATGGTTTTGGTGTGGTGCCCTCTGCATCCTTTGCTTAATGACTGTAAACTTCAGAATGGCTAAGCACAGGTCACTTCTGTTGCAAAAGCTTGTTTTCTGCCTATTTAAAATACCTTTAAAAGGTTAACCTAAAAGTGTTGAGATTTTTTCCTTCAGTTGAAGAATTAGCCATTGGAAAAAGTGCTCACTCTTATATATATATAATCTTCAATTTAACTAGCAAAAAATATCTGTAGATCAGAGACAGATAGATCTTTCCTGATTTACTCAGCTTGCTAATCCTGAGAACTGGAATTTCAGCCTTCAATCATGTAAGAAAAACTATTCAAGGTTTTAGAATGCTAAATGGTATCTGAAAGTGGCTTTCATGCGCAACATTTTTCCCATTTGCTCTTTGCCAGCTGAGAATGTCAGGAATTTTGTATCCCTCCCTGTTAGAGAAGCTTGTGTGTCAGGATAATCTGTTTAATGCTTTTGAGTTTTGCCTTTGCCTTTCTCTGCACCACCACAGTTTTCTGTTTGTTGGCAGCCACTGCCTTGAAGGTGGCAGGAGTGGGGCACATAACTGCCCAGGCTTGGGCAAGTGTACTTCAGGTGGTTTTTGGGACAGGACTGAAGGGGTTTTGTGGGAGTGGCCTGGCAGGAAGGGCCAAGGGCAGGACACCCAAATCACATGCAGAGGTGTAGGAGTAGCTTGTTATATGATTAAGATAAGAGTCCAGAAAGTGTGAGTGTGCATAATAGGAAAGGGAAGGAAGTGGCAGAACTATGACGCTGCCCACACATGTCAGCAAGTAGCTGAGCCAGAGGCTGTGGCTGTCCTTGCCATTAGTAGCACCCAGATAAAGTAAGGATCAGTAAGGATCTCTGACCTTGAGAGAAACAAAGTGGTTTGGTCCTGGCCACTCAGATCAACATTGGTTGTCAGAGAGCAGCTTCATAGGAAAGGGAATGAAATTTAGTCAAATGATCACAGCTGTCAGGAAGCAGATCTTGTGCTGCTGTGCACCTGCAGGTGCCTGAGGAGGCACTGTGCAGGAAAATCGTAGCTGAATTCAAAGTGTGTAACACTTGCTGAGCACTGGTGTGATTCTGCTCAGTCTGTGCTTATGGGCAGGATTATAATCCTTTTGCAGTAAGAGCCAGTGATGTTGTTTGCAATCTAGAATAATAAAAGTGACCAAATACAGGAGTTAGGTGGTGGTTGTAGCTGTTGGTTTTGCTTTTGCTTTTTGCCTATTGACTGTGGAGTTGGGAAGAGGCAACCCTGCTGTGGCAGTATGTCAGTCCTGGGATATAGCACCACAGGATGGTGCAAAGAGCTGCTGACATGAATTAATGTTCCCTGGTGTGCCTGGCAGATTGAATGAATCCCAACTGTCTTCAGCAGCATTTGTCAGCCTGTATATAAACAAGCAGGAGTGGTAGTTTTTATTTCTGTGTTGCTTTCTAAATCAGCATTACATTAGACAGGGTTAAGAGACTTCCACTACCACAGCTCAGGTGTGATTTTATGCTGATTTTGATTTTCTGGCTTTCTGTTCCATGTATGATGTGACAATTTTCCTTTTCCCCCATTCTTGACTGTTAGTAAAGAGGAAACGTGGTTACCTGTGTTGGCAGAGGAGGACGAGGGAGAAGGTGTTCTGAGGCTGGTCAGCATTGCACCATGATTCAGGTGACTGACTGTAGGTGTGGAGCACCCTGTGTATCCCCAAGGAGGAGAGTCCTGGAACTCTGCATGAAATAATTTATTCTGGGTTTTGGCATGTCTTTGGTAATATACGTTTTTTATTTATATTTTGAGTGGTCCTTTCAGCCTTGCTACTGGAGTGGAAAATGTACCCCTGCAACCTGAGTATGGCACTGTCTGGATTAGCAGCCTCAGCCTTACCAATACTTTCCAACTTCTCCAAAAGCAAAATGGGACTAATGAGTGATGCAGTTGGTCAAATAGGCAAACAGGCAAACTTTTTTTGGTGGACACTGAATGAGAGGCATGAAACTTCTAAATTCCCACAGTAAGTGACCTGATAATGGTAGTTTACTCATTACACAGAGATGGGAGTGTTCCCAGTGCTTTGAAGGTGGAAAGCAGTTGAGATGAAGTTTGGTAGCGTAAGTACCAAGGTTCTGTGGTTTTTGCTCCTAAGAAAAATATATGCTATAAAGTTGTAGGTGAGTTTTAAATTTTTTTTGAGGGTGGCGGGAAGTAGAAGAGAAAAGCCACCTTTGAATGCATTCACCAATTAAAGAATGATCATGTGAGTATGATGCAGACATGAGAAAAGTGTTAGGAGATGTGCAGTTAAGGCTGTTAGATGTCTATAATGCTGCATAGAAACCTGGTCACCAGCAGTCGGGAAAGATGAACTGAAGCTGGACCAGGCATGAGGAAAGGTGATTAGACCCTGGTTTCTCCCTTTTTACATTATCTTCAGAATGGAAGAGCCTGGTATAGCAAACTGGCTATAAAAGTTAAATCTGCAAGCTTGTCACCCTGTATTAATATTTCAGCTAAAGGCAAGCAGTGATCCCTAAATTTTACTAAGCCAAGGTGCAAGCAAATTACAAGTAATTTAGTAATTAGGAATTCAAAATGTTATTAATTGTCAAAGTAATATGATCCCTGTAGCAGTATAATGAAAAAAGAAAACTAATTATTTTAGGCAGAGCATCGATCAGCTTTTAAAATGGACTAGGAGTGTGATTATTTGTGATGGTGGGAGCTGATGGACATCTCTTTCTAGTCTGTGTTTTCCTGTTAAGCCAAGGGGATGTGAGTGCTGCTGTCTGCAGGAATGGGTGACATCTGCCAGAGTGCTGCTCTCAGCTGCAGGTTATGGAGGGGCTGAGTCTCTGGGAAGTTTGGGCTGCAACCTGAGTGTTCGCATGGCAGAGCCGGGAGTGGCTGCCTGGGCATTTTTAGGTGGCCCTTCTCAAGTAGAGTTGTTCTTATGCCAAATCTCAAACTGCTTCTGTTTCTCCTAATTTTTTGGGGAATTACTGGTTACAGAAATACTGAGCTTATCAAGGTTATAGACATTGTCATCTATAATGCAGACTGTAGTCCTGTAAGATTTTATTTTGTGAGCTGTTTTTTTGTGTGTCACTTGTTTTCGGCATCTGTCCCACATTTGGTCCTTGGCAGGTGAAAAACATGCAGATTAGTATTTTGTCTCCCTTTAATTAATTTCGTGTGACTCTCTTTTTTCCAATTAATTAGGCCAGAAAAATGTTCAAGAGGACTTTGCTTTGGGGCACTGATTTAAAAGAAAAATGAAACACAATTATTTGCACGATATTGGAAAATTCATGTTCATGAAGCATATTTATTAAGAGTCTATTATTAGATCGTGAAACTCATGCAATTAAAATTTTTCAGCCTCTCTTGATTCATTCAGTGTTGCAAAGATGCTTTTCCTGTTTTCTTGTAGAAAACAGTGATTTCTTGTGACTAGGAGATAGTGTATTATCATGTTTGTTTATTAACCTGTATAAGAGAATGACAAAGGGCATTTTTTTATTCAGTTTGTTTGTTTGTTTTAAATTACTTTTATTTTTGCTTTCTGGCCCTAACACTGCAAATATTCTTCAGTTAAACATCTGTTAAGGGAAGTGTTCTTGTCAGCTGGTCAGAAGAAAAGGGAGAGAAATTCCCAAGAATTTATGTTGTACGGGTTCTCAGTGTGCTTTCAGGGCCAGTCTTGTAGGAATTTGGAGTATGTGAGTTCAACTGTATGGCTCCTGTGAAGTGTGATTACTGTTATCTGAGAGCTCTTTGTAAATTCATGAATGCTGTGTAATCTAGATTAAAATGTAATCTGGATTAATACCAAATCAGCATGTGTGTAGGGTATGTATGTTTTTTTTCCTGGAGTTCACAGACTGGGGGGAGTGTGCATACACCATGAAAGGTCAGATGTACCCTCCACAGTTAAACTTCCTGACTTTCAGGCTAACGCTTAGGTTGGGGAGAAGGTCTTGGAAGCTCTTGAAGATTGTAGGAGATAACTTCTAGTTGCAGGCATTCAGTGAACCAACCAGGCGAGATGCCCTCCTAGACTCGTGATTAGGAAGGACTTGGGGGGTGTGGTAGTAGGTGGGATGCCTTGGCCACAGTGATTGTGAAACAAGTAATGAGTCCCATGTTTTCTTTAGACCTCCTCTGCTGTTAACATACTTTGAAAAACCCTTCTTGTTATCAGAAGTGATGCCTCAAGCTTGTCAGTGTTAAAGAAGCATTTGGACAATGCCCTTAACGAGATGGTTAAACTTTTGGCCAGCCTGAATTGATCAGGCTATTGGTCTACATGATTGTTGTAGGTCCATTCTGAAACTGAAAATTTCTGTTGTGATTTAGGAGCCTAAAAATTCTGGAAAGCAATTATTGCATTAAGCATACAAGTAATAAAACTATACACTGAAACCCCAGAAAGCATACATCTACCCAGTTCCCTCGGGATCTTGGCTGATCCCGTTTCTTCAGACCACGCTTCTTGACTGATTCCTCTTTCTTTTCTCATCCTCTATCCTGCTGTTTTCTCTTATTAATGAGCTCTCCCACCTGCCTCGCTCCCCAAAACACTTCAGCACTTGACCATCTGTCACTGCTGCTGTGCATCCATACTGTTATAAAAGAAAGCGCCGACCTTGAGCTGGTGTGCGTGATCTGTGATAAATAGCTTACAAACTGGCAAGTGAACCAGCACTGCAAATAAATTGCCTGATACGTTGCACGTGAAACAGCAAGAAATGTGGAGGCTGCTAAAAGTCTAAATGCTCAGTCAGTAGATACAGTTCTGGGAAAAAGATTTGTCCAGTAAATGTGCAGAGAACACGTGGGTCTGTGCATGTTTGCTGGGCAGTGAGGTTCTGACCCTGCCCTAATAATGTATTTGATTTAGGTGCTGACCTGCAGCTTAATATTCAGCTTTTGCACATAACTTCCATCCCACAAAAATTATAAAATGGCTGTGTGAGTATACTGAGACTGAATGCATTTTCCAAGAAAGATTATTTTTGGTTTGATTGAGACTAAGCTTAGTTGAATCAGCAGAAAGACTTTTTCTACTTCCTTTCTCTAATTGTAATTGTAAGCTGAAATTCTAAATCAGCTGCTTAGTCATTGGTAAATTATGAAAATTATGCTGTTCTTCAGTTTTTATAACAAACATATTTATTTCTTGCATTTTTTCTTCAAATAATGTTTTACTTGAAACAAAAAGCTGAAGAATAACTGCAAGAATCCATATTTTTTGAAATATCTATCATAGTATAGGATAGGTAAAAAAGAGAGGTGTTCAGATTTTTCTGAAAAGTTAATTTTATCCAAGTAATTTGCAATGTTTTATGAAATTCAAACCCAAACTGAATCCAGTCATTGCTTAGATCTATAAAGCAAAATTGTGGTTTGCCAGGGGAAGGCGTCCCTCTGCCATCAGGTTAGGCTTCAAAGTGTAGGTGATTTTCCTGTCAAAACTTGTTCTCAGGGTCCATGCCCTGTAGTGGAAATGATGCATTGAACCAGTAAGTGCTTGTTCAGTAAATTTAGTCTTATGAAGAACACCAGGAGATAAAGAAGGTCTGGCTTCTTTGTGTTTAAGGAAAATGAGAGCTGGGTGACCACTGATAAGATCTGTTCTCTGTGGGATGAAAGAAAGCAGGTGGTCCTGCCATATCAAGTCTTTGAGACCTGGCAAAGCATGTGATCATTCTGATTTATTAATGATATTTTCTTTTGGGGGTTTATGTTTTAACAGTTTCATTCCTTGGCTCCCATGTACTACCGAGGTTCAGCAGCAGCTGTGATAGTGTATGATATCACCAAACAGGTAAGACCTTTGGGATGCTTTTTGCCTGTGTTAACTCCTGTGTTTGGGCCTGAGTTGGGGTTAAACTCCACAACTGCAGAATTTAGTCTAGCATGTATATGCTTTGGTAGTTTGTGTAGATCTGGGTGGAGGTGTCCAACTGCCTTAAAGCATTAAATAAAAAGTCCTTCTGTGTTGTTTAAATTTCATGTAGACAAAAGGTTTGGAGACTGCAAGCGTTTCTTTGGGTTTCCTCTGGCTGAGAAGACAGGATTAATATCCTACAATACCACCACCACCACCACCTATGTTCTCTGTGTGGAGTTGAATTTTATTACAAATAGCAGCTGTTAGCTTTATCATCTGAGTAGAAATTAAGTTGTTTGCATATTACTGATTTTAAAGCTAATTACAGTAAATTCACGAATACAAGCCGTACTGAGTATAAGCCGCATCTCTGGGTGTTGGCAAATATTTTGGTTTTTGTCCATAAATAAGCCGCACCTGAATATAAGCCGCTCTGTCGTTCGCAGCGAGGACCCACATGCAACAAAGTTGCCAAATACTAACAGAACCGTGGCATGGCTGGGGGGTTTACTGGCTCAACTAAGGCTGTGCAGGCTCGGCCCGCTAGGGGCTGCTGACGGGGCCAGGTGGCCCAGCCCGGCGCTGCCACTCGGGGCTGGCCGCCGCCTCTGAGTTCGCTCGCCCCGGCCCCACTCCTGCCTCGGCGCCGACCGGGCACGGAGAGCGCGCCCCACTCACTTCACGGCGCTGACCGGGCACGGAGAGAGTGCCCCGCTCGCAGCGCGGCACCGGCCGGGCACAGAGCAGCCCCTGCTCCCGCCACGGCGGCGGAGGGCGGGGGCAGAGCCCCCCCCCCCCCCTCCCCGAGCCGCGGCAATGGCGGCGCGGGGCCCCCCCATCTCTCCCCCGGGCTGCGGCAGAGGAGGGAAGAAGAGAGCTCTCCCGCCTCTCTCCCCGCCCTCCCGTGCTCCCTGCAGGGAGCCAGGGCAACAGAGTAACACTTTGTAACAATCGCGAAATGCCGGCTTTTACTGGCAGGTGCTTGGCTTGGTGCCCTGACTGGCACGTCTGGGGTTGTAAATGTCAGAAGATTATTCACATATTAGCCGCCCCCGAGTATTAGCCGCACTTCCGGTTTTCCACCAAAATTTTTGTCAAATTGCTGCGGATTGTATTCGTGAAATTACTGTATTTTTATCTAAGCATATAATTTAATGTTTGTATTGCAGGCATCATGTCTTAATTTTGAAACTGGTAATGAAATCATCAAGTCTCTGACCTTTTGTCTCAACATTATTCATTTGGCATGAAAATTGTATTTTTAGATCCTTAACTTCTCTGGCTCATTTCTCAGGCAGAGGAGGCTAGGAGATTCCAGCTGAATGTCTCCTTCTTTCCTTTTGGAAGAAACCCCTGCTGATATAGGAGAGTTAGAGGCAGTGCTAATGGATGGATGGCCAGGAGAGTTCACTAGCATTTTATTCCTTTCTTGCCAATTGACTTATTTACTAGGAGGTTGGGAGGGCTGGTCTGGTTCCCCGGTGGTCACTGTTGTGCAGCAGTGCTGTTCTCCAATGCTAATTTGCCAGGAAAAGGTGAGGAAGAGTGAATCGTGCTGGACTGTTTTGATTTAAATATCTTGCAGTTGATCTTGTAATATACTGTAAGAATAAAATTTTAGTTTGCCAGCCTTTCTCCAAGCTTATGTGCAACAACTCTCAAGATAAAGAGAGGGCAAGAGAAGAGGAAGGTCAATGGTTATTTCACTTTTTGATGCTTAATATTCAGTATTAATCATTAAAACAAAATGGATTTTTTTCCCCTAGTGACTGATAGGACTCTACCTTTGGTGATACTGATGCAGCTATTGCTGATTTAGACACAACTCTTATGAGCATTTCTGAAGGGGAAAAAATTACTTATAACCTATTTGGGAGTTTACTTTGTCAGTAAGCATTTCAACTGTGCATTATAATTAGAATCTCCAGAAAGACGTATTATCTTAAAGCTACTACTTCACTAGTGTAAAGAAATAGAAAAATTACTATTCAATGGTAGGTAGCATCAGATAGAGTTAGATTTTTGTGCTTGGAGGGGAAAAAAGCGAAGTGAATTGTCACCTCTCTCTTCAGTTTTATGAGTAAATTGAGGTTTACCAGATTTGGAAATGCAGGGAAGTGGAAGCTTCATTGGATATTACCAAAAATATGACAGTGGTTGAGATGGTAAGTCACTGGACAGAAGTGAAATTAGACGAACGAAACTCACATTAAGTGAAGGAAATGAGCTACTCGATGAGCTGGAGTAGTTTCTTCATTGCTGGAAGTTTAATATTCAGTGCCGCATTGGAGCACGGAGGAGGGGAAGTGGGAAAGAGGGAAACATCTAAGTTCAAGAATTAATTTGAAGAGGTCTTATGGCCTAAAGCTTGAAAAGCAAATTGCATAGATAGATAAATGATCTTCCAGTCTTGTGATCTGTGTAATAATTATTGCATTAATACTGTCAAAGCTGTGCTACTCTACTTTAAAAAATACATTGGCAGAGAGTGTGCTGGTAGCTTACTTTGTTATTTCTCTGATGTAGGATTCATTTCACACTTTGAAAAAATGGGTAAAAGAACTGAAAGAACATGGTCCTGAAAACATTGTAATGGCCATCGCTGGAAATAAATGTGATCTTTCTGATATCAGGTAATACTTTCTGTTTGTTGTTTTCATTGCATTAACGAGATTGTTTCTTCCCTTCAGGTAACAATTTTGCTTCATTGTTATAATAGTATATAATTTTGGCCTCCTGTACTAGAATCAGTGATTCTAGCAATGCACAACCTCAACAACAACAGCACGATTTGAATAGTGTATTTTTTTGATCTCTCTTTTACTGCCCTTCCTCTTTATTTGTACAATAAATACAGCCTTTATCTGGTGAATCATTGGGAATGGAAAAGGGTTCTCTTTTTTGTTTCTCCCTTCCATTCTGTTAAAAGGTCCAGAATGTAGTAAGTGATGAGCAAAACCAGCAATGTAAAGCTGGCAGGGTGGGCAAGAGGTAGAAAAATATTAATCAGAACTCTGAGAACTTGTGATTTGCAAGAACAGAAACTGCTTCATAATACTGGATGTAGAAAGTCTATTTTGGGGTTTTTTTGGAGCATAATCTCAAGTAAAACTTTTGTCGCCTGTGTGAAGTAAAGAAACTCCTAGATAAAAAAGGGAAGGGTTGAATCCACACCCCTGCAGAAGAGCTGAGATGATGCTATTTGGAATGAGAGTGAAGCTGGAATCACTCTTCTGCTTGTTAGCTCTATTTTGGATTTGCATTTATCCTTTCAGGAAATGGAAGCACATTCTGCTGTGCAGTAGTGATTCTGTTTGTCAGTCCATGACTATTATTTCTTCCTTCATCTATGAGTACAAACCCAATGATCATATTTGATGCTTTCCCCTTATGACCTCATAGGTTCTCATGGTTGTTCAAACACATCCCCATGTGTTCAGTCATTGTTACTTTGGCCCAGATTCACCAGAGCCCTGCAGTGTGTAACTTCAAGTAAGTGCTGCAGTGCTTTATTGAATCAAGGCCTATGTGAGGGTTTGACCTGTGTGTGTTTTGCTCTTGTTTTCACCCCTACCACTGGCAGCCATGAACCAGCACAAAGTTGCTGCTTTCTGTAAGCCCTGATTCTGGCAAACTTCTGGTTTCTGTTGGGCTAATAGTCAGGGACACAGATGTATTGTTATCTCCTATGTGATGTTGCGATATGCTGGTCAAACTGAGTCCTGCAAGACAAAAATTTCCAGATACAAAGGAGGAAAAAAGAGGAAAGGATGGTTATAAAAATAAAACCAAAAGCCAGTTGGCGTAAATCAAGGTTTTGATTGCCTTGAGATTCACTTTTAAATTTATTGCATAAGTGTTCCCAGCAATACAGTTGCTGGATTAAGTCAAGGATAGTAAGTTTGGAGATGGTGACAAATGACAACAAATTTGCAAATGAGTCCATCTCTTCCTGCATGCTGTTGTACCAATTGAAGACTAAAAAAATCCTGCATCCCAGAAATGTTGTGAAAGTACTGGGCTCCCTCACAGAGCAGCTGTGATCTGTGATCCTCTCTCTCTGATGTTATTATCAACCAGTACTTGTAGTTTACTGATTGCTGATCATCCAGTTCCTACTCCTGTTCAGCCTGTATAGCTCTTCTTTGCACAAACTGTTTTGCTGTGTGAATGGTCCTCATTGCACTCCATGAGCTAATGTCTCTTAATCTTTTTGGTTTTTATGGGAGAAGACGTTTTTTCTCTTCATAATTATGAATAATTCTGGTAATATTTTTTGTGAAGTTGTTCTTTTTGCATCCCCCACTCTTTTTTCTTTCTGAAGTTATCCAATAATGTCCAGCTAAAGTTATTTTGGTGGAAAAATAGAGAGTAGACTATCTCATATGTGATACATTTTCACAGTTCTTCCAGAAATCTGATTGTTTATGCAATGCATGCAGCTGTTTGCATTCTCCGTCTGCTTTATGCCTTCAGATTTACTTCAGTAAAAATGGTTTTAGATGAAACATGTCACCAATTTATCAGATTTTTTCCAATGGGTAGAAAATACACATGCCTCTAGGCACAGAGAATTTACAAGTAAGATAATGTGAGCACACAGGAGCAAGCTGCTGTTTGTATGCATTTTTGGCATCTCTCCTTGGCTTTGTAGAGCTTTTGGCAGATGTTTTGTTGGATATCAGAGAGGCAGCTGCTTTTAAGACCAATGTGAATAGATGCAAAAAAGGTGAAGCTGACCTGGTTCAAGTTGCTTTGATTCTGTCATCTCTATGAGTATAAGAGATAATGTAAGGAGGAATTAATATATTTCTCATAATCATTGACCATGTTACCCTCCCCGTTTAGCATCTAAAATTTGGTTTTGAGCTGCCAAGATGTATTTGGGACACTCAGGGGTCACACTGCTTTTCCTCGATATTGTTAATAAGCTATCAGCAATTCTTGGTGCTCTGTTGAAGAAAACTTCTTCTCTACTTTGAAGGAATTTCTACAGATAGGCAAGAAATTTTATCAAATATAAATCCTCATCTTTGTTGTAGTACTGTCAACTCTTAAAACTGCTGAATGTTCAGCACACTTCTAAGTAGTAGGAGTAAGGCTTTCTTCTAATGTGTCCTGTTCTTCTGACAGGCCATTTAAAAGTACTTTCAAAGACAGGAGCTGAAACTTCAATGCTAAAATATTGTAAGTGTCCATAATAATTTTTTGAGCTTTATAGAATTCAATAGTTGTAACAGCAGCTAAGAAGTGTTCACTTCTCTAAAGATGTGATTCATCTTCTTAACAAAAATTGTATTTACTGGAAATCCTTGGTTAAGAGAATTCAGCAGAATTTCATGCTCAGTTCTTCATTCTATGCATCCATAATATTTCCTTATTCCGTAATTTATCTGGCCTTCTTTATTCTCTAAATCCTTTGACATGGTCCTTCACAACATCATTCTCTCTAAACTGGAGAGAGATGGATTTGATGGGTGGACTGTTTGATGGGTAAAAGGAGCTGGTTACACTTTCCCATCCGGAGAGTAGTGGTCAACGGCTCAGAGTCCTGATGGACACTAGGGGTGCCCCTGGGGATCTGTATTGGGACCAGTGTTATTTCATACCTTCAGTAATGACACAGATGAAGAGATCGAGTGCATCCTCAGCAGTTTGCTGATGACACTAAGCTGAGTGATGTGTCTGACATGCTCATACTGGGAGTAAATTGTAAAAGGAGTCTCTGGGTTGGTATATTGGAGCTGTGCGGTGAAGTAGTTGGTGCAGATTCTGCTGCTGCTCAAAACTGAGGAATAGAGGTGGTTACAGTTAGCAGCACACAGGGGCAGATCCAACTCTGCCATCGGGAGATACAAGGCCACCATGAGGCTAGCTTGTTTAAAGCAGAGGTCTTTTTGGATCTTGTAAACTGCATTTGTCAGCTTTTGACGTAGGAAGTATTGGCTGCAAAATGAGGGTGTTCTGCTGGTGATTTTAAGATGGAGTCACTTTGGTGAAATGGTGTCTTTCCCCAGTGAACTGGCACTCACAGATTGCTGTTGCTGATGTTCTTAAAGTCAGTGGCTTTAATACTTATTTCAGAATCTCTAGTTTCCTTGCTGCTTGGGAAGACCAAGATATACATTACTCTTAACATTTTCACCCACAGCAGTTGTATCCTATCTTGTTTGAACATTTGGCATGTGAAGAGTGCTTTTCTCATCAAAGTCAAATATAAAACACAAACAAATGTGATTTTCTTTATATTATCTTCCTTTTCTGAAGGTGTGGATTCAACAGCAAGTCACAGAAATCTGCAGATTGATCAATTTTGTTGAAATTTTGATATATTTGAATAAGATTATCTAAATGTCATATGAAGAAGGATAGTACTGCTTTTATGGAGATGAAGAGCATATTAATGCTTTTCTGATCAGGCTGTGTTTGAGGTTATTTGGATTTTTTTCTTAAAAATTAACTTTTATTTTTTAATTTGGCTTATTTTATTTATCAATGTTTTATTTTTTTTTCAGGGAGGTTCCTATGAAGGATGCCAAAGAATATGCAGAATCCATAGGTGCGATTGTTGTTGAAACCAGTGCAAAAAATGCTGTTAACATTGAAGAACTTTTTCAAGGAATAAGTAAGTAAATGTTTCCTTTAATTTTGATTGTTTAGAAGTTTTCTGAAAATAGCTGTCTGATTCAGGTCTATAAACTACTTCTCCAAGGACATCAGTAAATCCTGTGAAGCCTGTGGTATGGCTGCTATTTGTGCAGATGTAAACTACGAACAACTTTGAATACACCAGAGCAAAACACAGTAGATAGTAGATAGAGGGTAAGCCTGTTCCTTCTAAATCTGTATATAAATCCTGGCCTGGGTCACATCTGCTGTTTCAGACCAAGTCTGCTGTAGAGGCAATACTGTTAATCTTATCATCATGTTGCTAAAAAACTTAAATGTTGATAAATGCTCCTGGAGGGCATTGGTAAGTAGAAGGTAGTCATTGTAGTGAAATACATTAAAAAACCTGCAAATGGATACATTTCTCTCCAGGCCTTCTAAACTGGAGACTAGTCATGAGACTGGCACTTGTAATGAGGAAAAGTTGTCTTGTTCAGTTTGCCTTCCAGAGGTTCCAGTGGTGGTCTCTATTTGCAAGTGGGAAGGACCTTGTGGGCTGGAAGGGACCTCATGAGAATTTGAATCCAACTTTCTGCTCAAGCAGCCTTGGTAGTGAATTCAGACCAGATTGCTTAGGCTATTGTCTGGCTGGGCCCCAGAGCAGAGGTTCCACAACCTCCTTGGGCAAATAGTCAAATACTCCCCATAGTGACATCCCCACATCAAGCCAGAGGCTATTCCCATTGAATTCACTCCGTGTCCTGACCTCACTGAAGAGCCTGGTGCAGTTTCTCAGCAGCCCCTCCCTTGGGTACTGACAGGGAGCTTTGTGGCCCCCACAAACTATTGTGTCTTCAGGCTGAGCTGGCCCTATTTCCTCAGCCTGTGCTCACAGGCCAAGTCCTCCAGCCCTCACTGTCTTGCAGCCCTCCCCTGTGCCAGCTTGGCAATATTTTTCTTGTGCTGTGGGTCCTCGAGCATGTGTGACCCAGGTGGCGCTAGACCACATCTAGACAAAGTACTTTGCCTAGTGTTCTGTCTTGGCTTCTGTGGCTTGCTGCTGGTTGTCTCTGCTGCCAGTGCTGCTGGCTCATGCTCAGATTGCTTCCCTCAGGTCCTTTTTGGGCAGAGCTGCTTCCCAGCCTCTCTGATAGCCAGGGGCTCTTCCTTCCCACAAGTAGTGCTTGGCATTTGTTCTTTCTGAAGTATGTAAAGGCTCCTTTTGACCCATATCTGCCTTCAGCCTAAGGCCCTCTGAAGAGCAGCCTTGCCCTCAAGGATACTGAATGCACCTCTGAGTTGGGTGCCATCTGAGGACTGAATTGTGTGCCTCTTTTTTCATCCTTCAGGCTCTGATAAAAGGTATTAAGCAAGGTAACTGGCCTGTGGGTAGACACATGCTATTGACCATTGTCTTCACTTTGAGTCTGATGTTCCAGCCAGCTACTCACACAGCTAACAGTCTGCCTATCTGGACTGTAACATCCCAGCTTGGACATACCAGGATGCTGTAGGTAGAATTATCAAAAGCCTTGCCAATGTCAAGGTAAACAACATCCTATGCTCTCCCAGTCCTGAAGTCATAGAGGGCAACCAGGATAGCTGGACATGGTTAACCCTTAGTAAATCCAGGCTGACTGGTTCCGGTATCAGGACTGGTCCTGGTATGAGGACTGACCTTCTTCACCTTCTTGTCCTCAGAAGCAGCTTCTCAGAGGATTTGCTTTGTGGTTTTTCCAGGAAGTGAAGTGAGGCTAACCAGCCTGTAGACCCATGACTTGTTATGTCCCTGTTTGAAGACAGATGTAACATTCACCTTTCTCCACAACCTTTCAAAAACAACAGGGATGATAAAGAATGGCGTTGCTGCCTATGCATCCTCTGGCTTATTTGGGTTAAGATTTCTTAAGGGCCCCATGGTTGGATCTTCTTCCACTACTGCTGTTTCTTTCGCTCCCTGGATCCTCTTCTGGGATGCAGAGACCTAGGAGACAGCATGTCCAGACACTCAACCTTGTTTCCCTGTAGTTTGGGTGGGGTTGGTTGGTTTGTTTGTTTGGTTGGTTGCTTTTGTTGTTTTGTTTTGGTTTGTTTTCTGTTTTGGGGTGGTTTTTTTTGTTTTTTTGTTTGTTTAGGGGGGTTTTCTTTTTTTCTTTTTTTCTTTTTTTCTTTTTTCCTTTTTTTCTTTTTTCCTTTTTTTCTTTTTTTCTTTTTTTCTTTTTTTCTTTTTTCTTTTTTCTTTTTTCTTTTTTCTTTTTTCTTTTTTCTTTTTTCTTTTTTTTTTCACATATTTTAAATCAGCTGATATTGTCTAGCACACTGTGCCTGCGATGTAGCCTGTTCAACTGTTTGCTTTGCTTACATGGGATGTATTTGAAACGGTTAATGAGAACCAGTATTCCTAGAATACACTACCATTCTTTTGCCTCCTTTTAAAAAGGAGGTGTGTGCCACATGGCTGTCTGGAGGAACTGGTTCTTCCCTGTGATAGTTTACTTGTTTGTCTGCATCTGATGGTTGCAGATGTTCTCGCAGAGGAACTCATTCTTGCCACATAATTAGATAATTAGTTTCCATCTTTGATAGGCATTGCTGCAGCTGGCAGTGTGTGCACTGTCCCTAATAATGAATATAATAGACGAGGAAAATCAGCTAAATTAAGTTTAGTATGAACTAGATACCCAGGCAAGTGCACTTAATTCCACAGGCAATTACTTCTATATATAGAAATATTTGGTCTCAGTGGATCTACTTGTGACCTTATCAAGCACTCAACAGAGAGAAAGGAGAGAGTTGGTAGGGTATGTTTATAGAAATATAGTGGAAACCAAGTGGAAAATGCTTGATTAGCAGTACTACTAATTCGTGTGATTGTGACTGGGCAGAGAGTATTAATAAGTAACTTTCTGATATTTTACACCACTTTAGTCTTGGTGCAATTTCCAAAAAGTCTGTCTCTGCCCAAGTTGCATAGCGACATTTTTGCCTTTTCAGAAATGAAATACTCCTGTGGCAATGTCTCCTACCCTGTTGGCTAATTTTGTCTGTGTGATGCCCTAAAAGTCATGCTGCAGCTTTCATTTTGCTTTCATGCTGCCTTAGAGTTCCTGCCCTTCTCCCTGTGCTGCTCATCAAGGGCATGCTGCTGCTCCCTGGCCTCTGAACAAGGAAGCAGCAATTTCTGTTTACCTTGGACTTTGCAGGTAGACTGTATGTGTTATCTACTTTACAGTCTAGATTTGGAAGGGTATTCCAACATATGTGGAGAATTTATCTATTAAATCCTCCTTGAAATTGATAGCCCAAGCAGAAAGGGTAGGCTTCATTTTATTTTAGCTAAAAAATTTACCTCCTTCTTGCCTATGCTTTCCATTTCCCAGGGGCATTTTAACATAAATTTTTTTCCTTTCCAAGATGTCTAACAACTGTCTCTTTCCAGGGACAATGTCGTGAATGGAGTGAAATAGTATGATGGAAAAATGTACTCATAATAATAGAAAGCATAAAGAAAAAAGGGGAACTGGTATGTTTTGTTGACAACCAGATAAATCTTGGAAAAATTACAGAGATTATAGAAAGATTGCTTCATTTCTAACGTTACACTGTGCTTAAAAGATTTTTTTAAAAAAAGTTTCACAATTTGAGGATTTGGCTGCTTAGAGGGATATCTTCATAGCACAGTCTTAACACAAATCTATCATCCTTAATTTGTCTCAAGAAAACACAAGATGTGAAAGATGAGAATCAATAAAAGATTCAGATTTTTTGAAGATGGGTCAAATTGGGCAGGAGAGGTACTCTGCAGTTGCTATACTTGGACAAATAAGGCTGAGGAGGCAGACTGAGCATGAGAGTCAGCAGAGTCAGTGTTCTGGGGACTTTGCATTGAGCTGAGTAATGGGTTACAGCTCCTGGGTTCTGTTGCACCCATGGGATTTCAAATGGTAAGCCACTACACTTAGCCTGGGTTTGTTTAACAGTGCCTGGCTTAAGGCTTGCTGTGATTGTGAAATATCACGTGACTGATTTATGTCTCTGTAAACGTGAAATGAGTATTTTTAATACAGCTGTATATCCCTCACTTGAGCTAAATTTTTCCCAATGTCTTTCTTTAAAGGTTTTTGACATAAAAAGGGCTTAACAGTTCAATGTTTCTTTCATTTGCTCCTGTAGTTCTTTTTTAATAGACGAGTTTCTATAGGAACAAATGCTATTAGCTTTTTATTCCCAGCCTTGAAGGAATCATAGGCACTCCTTGTCGCTGGTTTTTTGGCAACAGCAAAAATGCCAGGAATGTGTTATAGAATAGCAGTATAATAAAGCTGTGTCTGTGCAGGGGGTCATACCAGTTCTGTATTGCCCCTTCTTGTTTGTGGGACTTTAGCCCACTGACCTTTGCTTGTCCCTGGCTGGTTTTCAGATGAAACAAGCTACTCCGTGTGCACTATCATTTAGTGGCAATCATACCCTTGCAATTCTCAGACACCTGTTCATTTACCAGCTCAAATAAGCCTTAGTTACCTTATTCCAATCTGGTGCACGCCCAGCTGTTTGTCTTGAGCCTGTGTGTGTTGCCTGCTACCTCAGCGGGAAGGTGCCCCAGATATGAAAGAGCAGATTACGTAAAAGCCGCCCTGGGTGCGTGGCAGTCCGAGGCCGTGGCTCCCTGGCTAACACCAGGCTGCATCAGGAGCTCCAGGGAGGAGTGGGTGGTGGGTCAAGCAAGCTGCTGAGAAATACCTAGCTAAGTGAAACATGAAATAAACTTGGGCTTAGACAAAGCAAACATTGTGGCCATGTGTTGTTTTCTTTAGTCTGGCAAATCTGACAATAGAATGGTTTGGGTTGGAAGGGGCCTTAAAGATCATCTACTTCAACTCCCCCATCACAAGCAAGGATGCCACCTAGTAGATTAGGTTGCTCAAGATCCCATCCAACAAAAGTTGGAGATCAGTGTGTTTACCAAAGGGGGCAAGATTGAAGCATTTCAGCATCCTCTGTTGAGGGTGAGAAGGAAGTGGAAAGAACATTATCAGAACACTCTATGCAGACTGTGCAAAGAGTGGTTAGCACTGATGCTTGTACTGTGAGGAGAGACAGACTGATGTTTAAAATCCAGATAAGAACATTCTTCCTAGATGAGGCTTCCCAATTAGAGCAGTTTCTGTCTTGGGATTCAACCTTTCATGTGGTAAATGCTCAGTTATAAATGTATGAAGCTATTGATTTTCTGATGCCTTGCCAGCAGCTCGTATATTGAATATTTAATGTAACCCAAATACTTGTTTCCTAGAAATACTAGGAGATTAAAAAAACTAAATCAAACTCAGTCTCTAGAGTTTACAGTATAACCAGTTGTGTACTGGACAAACTAAAGAGGAAGGTATGAAATACCTGTGGAATGAGGAAGGAATCCTTTCCAGCAAACATTCAATGTTTGCACTAACTCAGATGGTCTTGGATAGGTGGAATTGCAGATGGAGAGTCTTCAAGCTTTGTGAGTGATTAGTATGGTGGTTTTCATCCTTTTATCTGCTGATTTGCAGATTTCTGTGAAGTACTTTGAAGAGGTCTATGAAAGATATTTCAAGAAAAGAAAGTACATTTAGGCTACAAAGAAATTTCACATATGCCAATTTTTAAGGTAGTATAAACTCATAATTGAATTTTTCTACAGGGTGTGAAAGGATGGAAGAACATTGTCCAAACTTACATTTGAGATTATGTTCTTTGCAGTTTATGTTCCCTTTCAGGATTAGCTCTTCTCTTGCATTCAGACTTTAGTGAATGGGGCAAAACTTAAAGACCTTTGGACTATTCCTAAAGTTAAACATGTGAGGTACTGGATTTTGCTCCAAACAAGTAGAGCACTTCAACTTAGAACAGTAATAAATAAACTGACACAGCCCAAAGTTAATTACAGCAGGACCTTGAGTCATGATTGGATCTCTTAGTAATTAAGTAATTAGGAATACTGTTGTTTACTTTGATACATGCAAGATTTAAATATTTGTTTGGGGTTTTTTCTGGATATTTTAATTAAATGAGCAAAATTGTTGTATTGCTGCTTCCCCTAGCAAGTACTTGTGTCAGTACTCTATACTTTTGCTTTAGTTCAAACCAAACCAAAGGCTTTGTTTTCTTGCATGGGGATGCTGTTAGCAGTGCTATTAGGACTATTAAAATAATTGCAACTGAACTATGTTTGCTTATGCAATAGATTTTATTGTAAAATTTGTTGTGTTCCCTTGCACGAAAACTTAGAACATGAGTAAACAGTCATCTCTGTCAACTGGGGAGATGTTAACATCAGTATATGTGTGGCAGGGGGAAAGAGCTAGAGACAGACTAGTGAGCCAAGCTTTATAATCCACGTGAGAAACTTCTAAAATACCACTGACATAGGTTTCAGAGCATGAAAGAATTTGGGGAGATGTGAAGTGGGACTGTTTTAAGTCCTACAGATGCAGAAAACTGCCAAAACTTTCGGATCAGATGTGCCTGCTTCGCTTTGCCGTGTCTTCACAAATGGCTGTTCTTTATTAATGAGGTTTGTAGGGGCTCATCTTGCTGTGATACAGCTGGCAATTTGAGGAGATTCTGGCCATTGTATAGCTGTTGTACCACTGCTTGAAGAAGTTAACCTTTTCTCAAGTGAGCCATTAGAAAAGCTCACCTGACTTCTGACAGATGTTAGGCTGCTGCTCCGGGGAGAGTGAAATGGATTTCACCTTCCTCCAGCCTCCTGAAAATGATGTGGTACATGGTTTTCAGGAATATGGAAAGAAAGGCAGAGAAAACCACTGCACAGGACTCTGATAGCTTCTTATCCTTAGTGTAATTGTTGTTGTGCTAGATAGCAGGATTCTGCTTCTTGAATTGCCTGAGGTTGTATCCAAGGAGGTCTAGGTTAGATGTTAGGAAAAGGTTCTTCACCCAGAGAGTAGCTGGGCACTGGAATAGGGTCACCAGGGAAGTTGTCTCAGAACCAAGCCTGACAGAATTCAAGAAGCATTTGCTCCCAGGCACATGGTATGACTCTTGGGGTATCCTGTGTACGGCCAGGAGTTGAACTTGATAATTCTTGTGGGTCACTTCCAACTCAGCATGTACTCTGATTCTGTGAGTCTTTGGGACTTGACTTCATCATCTGGATGTGCCAGCTCAGCTTGATCACAACATGTTTCCACACTAAATGAGTTGTCTGTTTGATACACTGTTGTGTTTGTCCCTTTGTCAGCATGGTAACTGTTGTGGGTTTTTTACTGAGCCTTATGCTCAGCTTTAAGATTGATCCCAACCTTTCTTTTCATGCAGACTTTTACAGGACAGTGATGAAACTAGTTTCATGTTTAAAAATCCCAAACAAGAGCAAAAAGCTCCAAGCCAAATTTTTCTTAGCTAGTGAATGTCATAGCTTCCAACTGGAGAATCACATTCAAAAAGGAATAAAGAAAGCAGCTTTTATTACTTTGATGATACCTCCTGCTTCCAGCTGCAGCAGAGTAATCCCTGTCCATCTTTCTTCAAGTTCTGCTCACTGAGCTGTTACCCAGTCCCTGTTGGCTCTCTTGGTTATCTGCTCCAGTTTTCATTTTTCTTCATTCTCATTTTGTTTATCTCTTGTTCCACCCTCCCATTTCCCAATCTCTTTGCCTCTGGCACTCTTAGAACAGCAACGCCCACAGTGCTGATTAATCTCTTAACAAACCACAGATTCAGTAGCAGGAGTTGGAACTCTACCAGGCTTTGGAGAAGACTCTGACCTTCATCCTGGACTCCCTCAGCCCGACTCAAACATACCAGAAAGGAGGAGATGGAATTGCTTTAATGCTTTTCATCTGTTAATCTGGATGATTCATTTCAGAACTCTGACAATTTCTGTAACCCTACATTTGAGCAGTCTCTTGTGATGCTTTTTATTTTACACACCAGTGTTTACTGGAATGAGAGAGTGGAGGACACCAAGACCTCTTCAGGAATGTGCAGAGGGTGGATGGTTGCAAACAGTTTTGTTGCACAAAATCTGTGAAACATCGTCAGAACCTTAGTGAAATGAAATCAAAATACAGAATCCTATATTTAATAATAGGGCAAAATCAAATTTTAAACTGCAGTCAGCAACTTACTCTGTAGGAATATCAACGATAGGAACCATATGGGACTTCTGTACCATCTCAGTAATATTTTATCCCCAAGTTCCTCATTTCACCAGTTCAGCTGGAGAATTCTTAGATAAATGTGCATGCATTCTCTGTGAATTACTATTTCTTCTGGAATCCTAAAACCCACTCCTAGTGATCTTTGGCAAGCTGGCAAGTTGTGTCCTGCTCTTCAAAACAGGGTGAAGACTATTTGTGGTCTTGTTTGTCATCTTAAGTTGAGCAAGACATGAGAACAGGTTGTCCTAAGAGGGTGTGGATGCCCTATCCTTGGAGGGTGTTCAGGGCCAGGTTGAGTGGGACCCTGAACACTCTGATCTAGTGAGTGACACCCCTGCCCATGGCAGGGGTGTTAGAACCCCCCTCATCTTTAAGGTCCCTTCCAACCCAAGCCATTCTGATATTCTAGGAGTTCAATCTCGGGTGGTCGTTTTAAGATGACTCTTATCTTACCAGTCTTCAGTTTGAAGAGGAGTTGCCTTAATGTTTTTATTTTTTCAGCATGAGAATTGTAGAGCAGGATGTCAGAGCACTGCTGCTTCTTTCTGACATAAACTGCATGAAAGAAATAACCTACAGCATTTTTAATTTATGGTATTCAATACCGGGATATTTTTATTACTCTGGAACATAGACTATGGATGCCAGTGAGATACAAATTTTAAATGGGTATATACTTTCCAAAATTAATTCAGTTTGTGACCTCTGTTGATCCTGTCTCAGTGCCAGCTATATTTGAGTTGGTGTCAGCAATAGTGATGCCATATTTATCAGGAGTTGAATGACAAGATGAGATGATCACAGTACTTTTAGGTGGCAATAGTGACTGAGCTGAGTTAGAAGCAGGAAGTGTAGAGGCAGGCTCAGCATTTCACTGCTCATCCTTAGTGTTCTGCTTCTGCTTAGCCTTTCTCTGTTACATTGCCTACTGTCAGGGAGGCCTAGGGAAACACAGTAAGTCAGACAGATTTCTGACTGATTTCTTTATTCACTTCCCCTGAAGCCTGATGAAAACTCACTGTATCATTTGCTGTGGAGCTGATTTTCTCAGGTGTTAGACTGAGTTTTATGCCCCAATACAGTTACTTCTGTCATGGTTAAAGCTTATTGGGCAGGGATGTCTTGTAACTAAAACTAAAATGATTTAACTTGATTGTTTAATAATTCTAGTAATAAGAGAAATAGTAAGTGAGGGAAGAATCACCTACTGAAAAAATATCCTCAAACTCAAAAAAAGTAGAAGTTTAGACTGTTTAAACATTTATTTCCTTACATTGAGTTCAAGGAGGGGGTGGTGGTATGAAAACAGCAGAAAATACGGCCAGTTCCTGACAAACAGTACTAAAGTTCAAAGGCCAGAACTTAAGTTCATAACCAGCAAATAGGTCTAGAGATTTTTTTGTCTTTATAATTTATAGTTGTTATTTTTTGTGGGTTTTGTTGTTTTGAGAAATTACTTAAATCTGGGTGATTCTTAACAACATATACTGTGTCCTGGTCTGAACTGGACAAACTGCTTGCTGACCTTGAAGCCTGCAAGGTTTTTGCTCCAAAGATAAGTTTGCCTGCTTCTTGGCATGCACATCAGGAGTACTGTAGAAAAGACTTGAAACTCATAGGAAATATGAAAAGCTGAATGAAAAACAAAGAGAGTTGATGTCTTAGTTTAATGCAGAGTTCTAAAATGAAAATTAGGCTAGTTTGCACATTAAAGCTGTCGTCTTCCAAAGTTACTGTTAGAAGAACCAAATGTTTAGACAGTATTTGCTTAATGGCAAATTGTTTATGGAAGCCATGTCTATAGATTCCAGTTTGTTTAAACTGCATTGTGTTCTCTCTGGGTCAGATTGATAGGGTTTTATTTCACTGGGACTGTGAAATGTTGCCCTTTGGAAGTGTTAGGTACCTAATGCAGAAGTTCCCTGCAGGTGTCAATGATGACAGCGTTGCCTTCTTGGCAAGCCTCTCACAGATGCCATGTTCTTCATATTCTCTAGAGTTTTAAGAATTAGTGGATTCTCTTTGTCTCCAAACAAAGCCAACAGAGCTAATGCATGTAACAGCTGGGTCTATCACCACCTATTCTGCTTTTCATTTTACTTTACAAACATGAAATCTGAATACAAAGTTAAGCAGGATGTGAAGCTGATATTTTGGTGACCCAAACAGAGTTCAGCATTGTAATGTCAGTGCTTATACATGCTTTTGCCCTCAAGATGCACATTTTTCACTCTGTTGGACCAGATACAGTATCTTTACTTTAGTAATGTGAGGACATTTCCCTTTCTCATTCAGTTGTACAAACACATGAGATTATCTGCTTTAAAAGTCATGCTTTTCTTGTGCAGCATACTTGTGCAGAACTAACTGAATAAGAGAAATGTGAATTTTGGCTAAAGGTAATTTAAGAACAAGTTTTACAGATGAATTTTTTCTGTTTGATTTCATTGGGATTGGATTTTACCTTTATGCTTTTAACTATGCTTTTAACTCACCCACCCACAACCACTCCCCCCGATAATTTGTAGGACTCAAGCTTCAACATAGGTACATAATGTATAGAACATTTGGTAAGAGAAAGCTCTGGATAACTGAAACAAAGGATGAGGAAATCTAAACTGTAAAAGCCACCTGGATTATGATGAGCTGTTCACAGGAACACTGTGTTCTCTGAAAGTGGTATATAAGAAACAAATGTTAAATATTTAAACTCATGTTATTTAAAATGGGTAATGGTAAACTCGGGAATAATTCATGGATTCAGCTTTAGAAAAAAAAAAAATTAGGAAATCCACAAAGTGATGGGAAAGTACATTGCCATGACTGTAAAATTACGAGGTACTGATGGAGAGCTCACACAAGGGTTTAATGCAAAAGCCAGGTGCACACCAGAGAGAGACAAAGGGTGGATTGGACCTGGGAGAATCTTTTTTTCCATTTATTATTCTTCTTATTAAGCACATTGTATGTTGTCCACTAATACGAAGCTAGTTAGACAAAAGATGCAGCAGTACTAAAAGGGCACACAGGGGAAGGAGTTGGAGCAGTGCCCTTCTGCCCCAGGAGAGATCTCTGGCTCTCCTGTAATGGCTGAAATGTTTCAAACACTCTAAATAATTACTCCATAAGATGATTAAAAAATCAGGAGAGCTTGCGGGGGAGGGAGCGGTGGTGATGTTAAGTAATCAAAATTGTCAACTGGAAAGACGTGGGTACCCCTAAAAAAAGAGGCATGGATTCAATGGAAAAAACAGATGTCTTTGTCAAGTATAGGCACTATGTGTTTAGTTACAGTGCTTAGTAAAACTCCAGTGTGCTAGGACTAAATGCCATGCAGATTTAGTATGGGCACAATCTCATCAAACTTGCACCATTCATATTTAGGTGGAATAAAAAGAGAGATGAGAATTTTCTCTTTCTAAGCTGTAAGGAGCTCAGTAAGATAACTGTTTTTAAAAAATACATGGATAATGTTTCAGTGTAATTTATGCCTTCTCAATAGCCATGTTTCATATATATTTTTTATGTGAAAGTCCTTTTTCATTAACAGGATACAAGGAAAAATATTCAAGGTACTCTTATTTTCTTGTAAAGTTTCACAGATGTAATTCTTATTCAACCTAAATTCTTGTAACTATTACCTGCATGAGGTGTTGTTCTTACATCAGGAAAATTGAATTCATGTCTCCTCATGTGTTTCAGGTCAGCAAATTCCACCGTTAGATCCTCATGAAAACAGTAACAATGGAGCAATCAAACTTGGAAGGCAGACTTCACAGACGGGTAGGCGGTGCTGCTGACCCAACTTGATCCTTTTAGATTTACTTGAAAAACAGCACCATTTGCGCTTTTTTTCACTGAGAAAGGACTTCGTGATCTCAGTGACGTGGCTCTTTATCTTGAAAGCAGTAATTTCAATACTTCCCATGAGCAATAACGCAAGGACCAGAAGCAGAAGGCTTTACTTCAAAGGGATTTTGCAAAACCCAGTTGGAAAATCCCCTCTAATATCCTGTCAAAATTACAGTGTCAAAGTACTCCAATTCTCTGTTTAAACCAGTGACTTTTTTTTAAATAAAAAGATCAGTTTATATATAAAATTTAGGTTTGCTGCAAAAACTTAACTTCTTATATTAACAAAGTGGACTTGGCATGTTTTTAGAGTTTTCTCTGTAATAATAGGGTGAAAAAAACCCCATCAAGCCTGAATTTTGGCTTACAGTTTTTCTGCCATCTTTTTATCTGGACTCTGCTTCACAATTTTTCTAAATCTGCAGCTTCATCTCCTACTTTCAGTAAACATCAGCAAGAAGTGGACTGGATTTGCTCACTGAAGAAAAAAAATGGATCCAAAGGATGAGTGAATGCAGTTTTTATGGACTGGAAGTCAAAATCTGTATCAGGAAGTGCTGTGTATGTGGAAGAAGGAGTTGTCATGGAGGAAACTGCTGGACCCCACATGGTTTCAGTGTGCTCCAGAAAGAAGTGAAAATGCAGCCACTGTGTAGACTGCAATAATTCCTTGTGCAGGGGGTGGGTTTCAAGAATTGCTGAAGATGTAAAAAGAGCATAAATACAGGCTTAATCTCCACTGCATACCAGGATTCCTACAGATCTGTGCCCCAGACCAAAGATGTCTGTGTTCAAAGTTGTGTATTGCTTGGTTTCTAAAAGAGAGTGCCACAGTGCCTCACTCCTCATGGTCTCACTGCTGTGCTCGAAGAGGTCTTCGAATTCAAAGAGTGATATTTCGGTGCAAAAAACTGCACAAGAGAGCACAGTATAATTTGGGATTAGAGGCTGGAATCTAAAAAAACAAACTTGAATGTTTGCTTACTGATGTAATTCCCTGAATTTGTGGAGTAGTCTTATCAATTGTGTGGGGATATGGTGTGGAAGACATGGTGGGTGGTATCTTAGAAGCATGAGGCACTTGGAAATGCAGTGGAGAAAAAATTCCTACAGAGGGTTATGAACTAGCAATAATGTAAAACGGTATGTGTTTTCCACTTCTGTCTTTTATGAATGTGTATGACTGAGATGATAAAATCCAGATTTATCTTCTTCATCAATTTCATTGGAAGTGGGAATTAGAGTAAGAAAGGCTGTGTTCAAAACCAGAGCCCAGCCTGAATTCCACAACATTAATTTGTTCTCTTATGAGGAAAATTATCGCCACTGCACATTTGCAGGAGGGCTTATGAAAAGCAAACAAAAGGGAAAAATAACTTTCCACAATAAATCATGAGCACGCAGCCCTGAGCGTCGTTTCCGTGTTGATACATAGAAAACCAGACCTTATTGGCTGGTTCTGAGATTGCTTAGATAAAATGTCACTAATTGTTAGGGTTTGAAACAGAGCCAGATAAAATCAACAGGAACATTCTGTCTCCAGAGGGCTTGGAGTAGTATAGGTGGGAAATATCTGGATTTTATCTAAGAACCTATGCTGCATTGTTTTTTCACATATAATTAATTTCTCCTATATGTTAGTCTCCTTTGAAAACACTCATTCTAGAAAATACAGCCTTGGATATTTTGGGTAAACTTTCAGTTTTCAGCTGTGCTGATATACGATCCATGTCTCTGACTCATTGCAGCAACTATTTTACTGATAGTCTAGGGTTATTTAAGTGAAGATTCAGTAATCATCCTTGTTGATAGCTGGTGAGGAAGACAGGCTCCTTTAGGGAACATTTAATTCCATCCTGGTACAAGCAAGTCTGCCAGAGATGCCTGGCTCTTTCAGTTGGCTGGGGAGGGAAAAGCTTAACATGGCCTTCAGTGCTAAGAAAATACCAAACTTGCCAACTTCACAGGTTTGTACACTTTACAGGGTCTGTGACCCAATGCTGGAAGAGATCTGATTTCTCCTAAGTAAAACCCAGTGAGAGGCTACACCAGTTACCCAGAAAACAAGGTGAGATTGAACCCATGTTTTCAGAGGTGTCATAAACTTTAGTTCAACATATAGCAGTTATCCATAATTGATTTTTAAGCTTTTGTAAATCATTGTTACTTTTATTTAACATGGCATCTCAAAACTTACTAAATTGTAACTGAGATGTCTGAAAGCTTCGTGAGACAATTTGTGAGTACCTTGTATACTCTAATTTATGTTAGAACTGGCAATTGATGCTGATCTTTATGGGATACTGTCCTGAACAACCAGCTCGCACAGCTGACTTTGAGCAGTATGTGAATCAGAACAGGTTTATGTGTTATATGTTAAAATTGTATTGAATTGGAAGTTTTTACAATGGATCTCTGACAGATTCTAAAATTTGAATGGTGACTAAATAGGTTTTGCTTTCGGTGGGGCAAATCTAAATCACTTTATTCTGCTTTTAGTCAAGAAAAGATTTAAATTAATAAGGATTCTGGTTGTGTAAGTTCTTGAGATTTGGGTTACTGGGAGCTTCAGTAGGGAAGTTGGAAGCTGGAAGAAAAATAACAAGCCAATGTGCTGTGCAGAGCATCTCTCATTTTCTCTAAACACAGGGTTCACCTTTGACAATGTTGTTGCCTCTCTGCTGTTTGTCAAAGCCAAGGTGCAGCTTTAATGTGCCTCTTCAAATGGAGCAATTGTTGGTTATAAAAACAGTGATTTTAAAATGTAAAATTAATGATTTCTGCTTCCATTGGTTGCCTGGGTTTCTTGGAAAGTACCACCACCCTTCATAAACAGCCAGAAAAATGACAGAAAAACACCCAATCTCAGAGTTGAAAGTTTCAGCAGCAACTGGAATTCCTCTCTCTTAGTAGTTAATGGCTGGTGAAAAGCTAAATTACTGTACTGGAGCACCTGATCTTCTCTAATAATAATAATAATAATAGTAATATCAATGCTGCAGTTCTTGGTTAGCCAGCTGGTGCTGGGTTTGTCCAAGACTGACTTTCTCAAGAGAGCTGGCAGCAGGACTGAGGCACAGGCTGTAGTGCCAAGGGTATTTGGTGGAGTTTGTTTGCACTGTGACTCAAGACTGTGACTGTCCAGTTGAGGGTGACTTGCTTTTCTGGCTTGTCGTGAACTAGTTTAAAAAATTTATGAAGGAACTAGTTTTTGTATATGCTCTGCATATATGTGTGTATATAAGTACAATTTTATATTGTTCTGCTGACATGTAGTGTTTTTTCACTATGTCTGGTTCTATATACTACATGTATTCTGTAAGTACATTTTTCTGTTAATGATCATTTCACCTTTATGAACTTAAAGTTGTGGATCAAAGGTAGCAAGAAAATAGAGATATGTATAGGTACAATTTTTGACTTGCCATTCTTGTGCATGAAAATGGCATATTCTAGAAAATGTTTGTCTTGTAGACTGAGAAATCTAAAAAGGGCCATTATTATTCAGGAATTGGAACTTAGAAGTAATAAAGTGGCTCTCAAAAGAAAAAACTTACTGTTTTTGCTCACAGTACAACATGTCTATCTAAAGTGCTGCAATGTAACATGAGTCTGTATCAATACCTAAAAAGCTTATTTCTCATCCCATGTCTTCACTAATCCTTCATGGCACGTGGGAATAAGCGTGACTAGATAGGTTACACGTTACATGAGCATTCTGGCTGTCATCAGACTGTTTCACGACAGTGATATATTTTACTAACCTACCCTTAATTATTTAAACCAGAATCAGTGCTAAATTGCCGGTTTAAAATCACCTGCTAGGTACTCTTCCTCTGTTTTGTTTGTATAAGGGCTTTGATTGGGCTGGACCCACTTGCTTCATGTATGGGATGCTGCAATCTGTTAATACTTTACCTTCTGTTTTACATATTAATTGTATCATACCTAATAATATTTTTTCCTCTAAAATGTAGTTTTTGTGTTTTATTTAACCTACAATGATTAGTGCTAATAAATGTTTTAAATGCGTCTGAATTGGGGATATCTCTGGTTTCAATAAGGCAGAACAAAATAGCTCCATCCTTTGCTCTTGAAAAAGGGCTGTCTGCAGCCTGTGGATTACTTGCCTGGGATTTAAATGCTGCTTGAAATGTATGTGGCTGGCCTTTTAGCAGAAAATGAATGCATTCCTGAGGGATCCTGCAGTTGAGGTGAACTTCCAAAGACCAGAAAAAGAAGATCTGAAAATCCTTTTGCTAAGTTATTTGATTTATCCATTTTAAGAGAGGGATCTGAGTGGCCAGCATCTGCTTAGGAATTTAGAATGGTAGCTGTCCGTAGAAAGTGAGTTTCCAGTTACCACTTGGCTTTGAATAGCAGCAATGACTAGTATGGCTTATAAGATAATTTGTCTTCTGTATGCTTTTATTTTGGTGTACGTTTATTTTTTAGCCCTGCTTTATGTCCTTCCCTCAGACTTGTGTCTAGGAGTTAAGATTAACACTCTCTATAGGCAGTATTTCATTCCCCTTGGGTGCTATTGTTTCAAGAGGTGTTTAACTACACCAGCAGTTTTTTCACTGTTTGGTTCATATTTTCACAGTTGTTACAACAACTATGAGGACTATGAATGAAGAGCTGGATTTTTTAAGGAAAAACAGGGGTTTGGACTAAGACTTTTGTGACTACCATGATAAATTCAATGCACAGCAGTACATAAGAAGCAGTAAAACTCAAATGACAGCACAGAATACCACTTTCCTGTGGAATGAGAAACCAATGTTTCAAAGAGGTTTCATACATTGTGAATTTAGTTACTGCTGGAAGATACACAGCAGGATCTGTTCCCTGCTTTAAAGCAATTACAATTATCTCGAAAAAATTATGTATCTTACCTCCAGCTGTGCATAAACAAGAAGGATTCCAGGTACATAACTGTAAACTAAAGGGTGATGTACTTAATTTGTTGAAAGCCTAAGCCCCTTAACTATTTTCTGTGTATTGGAAAATCTGAAGTGAATGCTGTTTTGCCCTTAGGTGTTAGAAGAGAGTTGTGCCCCTGAATGGATCAGTCCTTGTGTTGTCAGCGGGATGTTTTACATGGCTTGGAAGCATGTGCTTGTGGTGCTCTAGGTTAGTTTGGAGTTGAATTAGCAATGAGAGGGGATCCATACAACTGGCTGGAAAATAAATGTCTGCTTTCCTTTTGAAGATTGAAGGTTGTGTCTTGAGGTACTTAAGGAAAAGTATTTGACATTTTGGCCTTCAAAATCTTCACTGCAGTTTCATTCTCTGCAAAGAGCATCATAGGACACCCTGCCGTGATCTCCTGAGCACTGCACTGAAATGAGGACAGCAAGGCTGATGAAATAGTCTGTGTAGCTACTTCATACCTCCATCCCCTCACCTAATCTGCAAAACTGTTTAGGCCACTACCAGGTTTTGCCTCCCTTTCCTGAAAGGAAAAGAGTAAGCTGCAAGATTATTATTTTTTTATCTTGGTCTTGTTTTATACAAGGCTATAGAATAATTTTCTATGTTAAAACACTCATAGAAGGATAGACCAGCTAAAGGTGTACAAATGCCTTTGTAAATTGGTGCTGGTTACTCCCTAAGGACTTGACATTAAAGACAGGATGGATGTCTTTATTGTGTAAGGGGGTTCTTGGCCATCAATGATTTCCTCTTTTGAACTACTGTGTTTTGCCAGGTGTACCAGGGATAAAGTCATTGCTTGATATAAATGCCCTCTCACTGTCCAAAAGTAAAACTTTTCACTAAAAACTATAAAATCAATAGTTAGCCACATTTAGCAGGTTAAAGATGAGAAAGAATGAGTAATAGCAAAATGTGGCATAATATAGCTTTTTTCATATCTGTTTCAGATGGATTTCTTGTGTTTCAATTAAGAAAAGTCCTTATTGCATAGTGCCTGTATTTCTGATACTACCAAGTGGGTCTTGATGCAGATTAGTTTACCTTATCACCTACTACTGCTATGTATTTTGTTCAAATAGGAAGACAAGCTCTTGATATTCATTCATAATAATTTTGTTTTCAAGACATAGCTGTAGAAGTGTTACTGAAATTGTTTTGTAACATAGGTATTGTGAAAACTTGAAGATAGCACACTGACAGAACTTGAAGTGTAAGAGACCTGTACAAACTTGCATTTAGTGTCACACCAATTAACAAGTTTTTAATAGATATCATTATTTAGTATGGAGAAGAGAATTTTGAAGCTCCTATTAATTAGGTATTAACCTGTTGTTTAGGTTTTAAACATTTAACAGCTTGGGAAGGATTTCTGTTTTCTGGCTGTTAAATTACTAATTTTTTATCCCTGAGACTGTCTGAAAGAGTTTAAAAAAAAAAAAAAAGCTTTCTTCTTTCTTTGGAAAGTACTGACCTTGTTTTCTCAAAACCTTCTGGAGAAGTGAGGTTTCTCTCTCCCATCATCTCTCAAAAGTTTTTTGAGACACACCTTATTTATGATGAAACACTCAACTGTTCTGTTTGCTACACTGGGAATTTTAGAAAACAAAAATGCCTTTCCCCTAAAGTCCATTTAATTTACATTTATTTTACTTAGTGCCACTCCTGCTCCCTCCACAGCAGTAAAATACATGTTTAAATAAGAAGATGAATACCTAAAAACTAAATCCCGACTCCCATACATCAAGTAGAGTACCCTGGGGAAATGATCTGTTACAGACTAAAACAGAAATAATCCCTACGCTTCCAATTACATATTGACAAGAACCAATCAATAAGGAAGTCAGCTTACATGTCTGAGAGATGCCCTTGAGGAAAATGAACATCATATTCCTTCCTCTTGGTCAATATAACATGACTTGGGGCAAGCAATAGCATTGTTGTTACCTACTAAAAAGAAATAAAAAATGTTTAGGAGGATAGCAACAGTTTCTTTTCACTTGTTTAATAGGGCTGAAATGTAGGTTAATCACCTTACAAAAATATCCCTGTTACCTGTCATTTTCAAAGACATGGGAAGCTTTGCTGACAAATATTTATTGAGAGTTCTTACAGGGGTTTAGCAAGAAAGAGAAATGGATTCAGCCTGGATGACACAATGCATTTCTATATTCAAGCTCTGCAAAAAAACCTACGTCATAACCAAACCTATAGAATCACTACCAAATATCCAAGTTCTTGTGTATGTTCATCACTCATCACGTGGGACAATTTTGCACCATAGGTATTTACCAAAAAAGAATAAAATGTGTAGAAGTAATCTAATAAGAGCTCTCAGAAAGAAGGACATTCAAAATAAAGATGTAGCTTTTCTGTGCTATTTCTTGAGACAGTCAGAAACACAAATGGGAATTAAATAGCTTTCCTGGCAGCATTTCCTTTAGAGATACTGTTTGTCCTATGAGTTTTGCCACACTCTGTAAGTCATTCCTGATTCTCAAGGAAAATTGACTTTCAAGGTGGCAACTTGAACTGCCTGCTAGCACCCAACCAACTCCCCTCCTACACTACAGACTTTGATACCAGAATGGTTCTCCCCATAATCTCAGTAAGCAGGGACAGAAGCCTTGAGATATGCTGGAAATATGAACTCATATTGATGTAGGAAAAGGTTTCAACAAATTAACTTGTTTTCTTATGATAAAGACACAAGAAAAAGAAACAATTTTTTAATATATAGAAGTTTTTAATCACAGTAATTTTTTCCTGCAGTGTTGTAGGTGGTGAAATTTCTGGAGGAGAAATGGATTTCTTGGAATGAGAATGAAGCCAGAATATCTTGTTGATTGCAAAATTCTGAAGAGGGAAAATAATGTTTAGAACTGAAAAGAAGGGACAAAGAACATGAAGATGTCCTCCTCTGGGAGATCCTCTTCATGGTGGGTCACAACCCCTCTGAGATGATAAGAAACAAAAGCTATGTCTGAAGTACAAAATCTAGATTTGGGGTAAAAAGGATATCATGTTGTAAATGGTCAGAGTGCATATACACTCATTTCATGGCACAGCCATGCCACCTTAACACTTTGTTACTTGAGAACCCTAGCTAATAAATAAGCATAAACAAACACAAGATTAGAGTACATCAGGTACCTATGCTCCACCTATTAAAAAATGATACCATATCTTTACCTGTGGGTATGCCTGAATCTACCAAGTACAAAGTCCATGGAGTAAAAGATGATACCCATTCATGCAGTCCATGGCACACCAGTTACTGAGTTGGAACTTGGGACAAAGGGCTTTGGCTAATACATTCCAGTACATTTATGTAGCCACCCTGCCTGCATGATTTAGCTTTTCATGATGCTTGATGCTGAATGGTGTCTTGGAATGATGAGTGATTTTGCACAAATTGTTCCAGAGAAGACGAAAGAAGAAAGGATGAGGTGGTGATAAACGTATCCAAGTAGATTTATATTGACTGATTTAACCACAGCATGTAGTACATACTTAAGTAGTTGCTGCTGGCAGTATAAGGGCTTTACAATAACACAACATCCGTCACTGAAAGGTAAAATGGAGGGATTTTTATTTTAAATCTCTCAGGAGGAAATTGATGCCTTAGAAAATCTGCAAGGCTTGAGTCATCAAGTCATCACTGTCAGCGGGCATGTCTTTCAGACACTTCACCTTATCTCACTGTGACTCACACACCAGGGAAGGATGCGCACCATGGCAAAAAATTGCACCCTCCCCTGTGTGATAGACACAGCTGAAAAAATTACAGGGCCTGAAGCAACTACTAGATTAGAAAGAGAGCTGCCATTTGAGAAGCCTGTTTCTCATCACATCCATGACAGCGAGGTAAGGATGTCTGGGAGCCACAGGTTTCAAAGCTCTAAGAAAGTGGTTACTTAGCTCTTTGGAAAAATGACTCAGCCCAGGTCTCTGGTAGTGCAGGAGAGCCTGAAGTTATTGAGGCAGCTTTCTGACAGGTCTGCTTTCGAAGACAGCTAGCTTTCCTGGTGAAATGGTGCCAGGATTCCCACGAGAACTCCTCATTTCTCAAGAAGTTTAGGGATAGACATGATCTGCCACCATTTTCAACCAGCTTTGGAAATTTTCCTTCCAGTTAGTGGGACCTCCAAGCCATAACAAAATCCTGGATGTTAGATAAATCCAATGTATATTTCAAGCCAGGCAGCCACAGGCAGGAAATCAGAGTTCAGGAACTTGTGACTTTCTACTGGCATCTTCATCTTATTCTGGAAATGTAAGGAGGCTGTGTTTCAAGCTGGGCCATCTGATTTTATACACAACCATGTCATAGAAACTGTGTGATGAGGAGATTGAAAAACTCTATCAAATTTTGTAGGTGTCACCATTTTAAACATAACCATTTCTATAACATCACAGTTGTCATTTGCTTGCATCTTTTATACTCAGAGCAGGTCTGTGGAGACTGTGCATCAGTAACAAAACATTTAACCAAGTTATAATATTGGATGTTCTGTCTTAGAGGGGGCTAAGCCAATAAGATTACTCTTTAGGCCATTTTCACATTCTGAGTTGGGTTTCCAAGCCTGGAGTGTAATCTTCAGCAAATCTCAGGAGGATTACTCTGGATAGCTTTGATGGAGAGCAAAGCAAGGAGTTCTATCATTACATTTTTACTATGTCATACTTTAAATCTGAGAATTAGATTCCTTAAAAACTGTCATGTGCTTGGGAAAGCTAGTGTATCCCATTGACATCATGTGTGATATTTACCATTTTTTCCTTTTATATTTACTGAAAAGTGAAATGAGGTTTTCAATCTTGCATTGGTCTCTTAGAGAGTGAACTTGATAGAATGTGAAAATGGCCTAAAGAGTAATCTTATTAGGGCTTAGCCACCCTAAGATTGAACATCCAATATATGACTTGGTTAAAAGTTTTGTTACTGATGCTTAGTCTAAAATCCAGATCAGCTCTCTCTGTCACAATTGTATAGTCCCTGAATAGCCAACAAGAGCAAAATGCAACGATTTCTTTTTTGCCTTTGATATGAATTCATGTAGGGACTACATGGATAACAAAGCACAGTTTTTACTAAACTACTTTGAAAAGTTGGATTTTTTTCTGTTATCATAATGAAATGATAATTTTTTTTCACACTTACTGTATGTATGAGAGAATTTTCATCAGTGAAAACAAAACATATTTAAATCTTCAGGCTTCAATGCTCCCAAAGAGTATGACCCAAAAAATGTGGAATTACTGTTGGAGCCATTCATCTTCATTCTGAAATAATATTGTTGGTGTAGAGGGGAGATTTCAGATGACTGGTAAAAAGTGAATGTGGCACACTGTAAAGAATAAATGCAAAGAGTTTTGGATAATTGTAAGCATTATATAGACCCTGGGCAAGATACTAATGAAAACAGATTATAAAGACAGAAATAAATAGAAATTAATTAATAGGTAGTATCTTATGTAATGTTAATGAATATATTTTTGTGTGGAAAATAGATGCATTCAAGCAACAAGAAGAGACTAAAATGCAATTGCTTAAGATAGATACATTGAGTTCATACACATGGATTACTTTAAGTCATTTGGTGTAGCCCTGCATGACAATCTGGTAAAAAAATGCAATACTATACAAAATCAATTTACCTGTATCAAATGCTCTGGGAACCAATTAGCAGCTATATCAGCATGTTTCTAGTCTCTTCTAATGGGTTATTTAACAGCTTCAAAGGAGCTAATACAGCTCAATATCTTTATCAGTGATCTGGAAGAAAACATAAACTCTGCTTATAACTTCACAAATTACACCAGAATTGCTGGAAAGGAAAGACTGAAGAGAACAAAATGACATAAAGGTATTGAAGATGGTGCTTCAGATCTTAAGCATTAAGCCACTATTTAAAAATAGGATGAATCTCAATGTGGAAGATAAACTAGCTGCTGTGTTCAAATGTGGGATCCTCTGAAGCTTTTGGTGCTGACCCAGAGAGGGAGGGTGATTAATGAATAGACACTACTCTCTGATCCACTGGAGGTTCCCATTTCCCCAATTTCTATTATTTGTCTTACTTGTGGAAGGAAAAAATGCAAGGAATGGTCTTGGTATAGGAAAAAAATCACATTCCAGATTTGCAGTGGCTAACTCTGTTTTACTATTAGATTGCTACTAATTTCTATTAAATTTCTTTTTCTCATACTATGGAAAAAGGAGGGAAAAACCCACCACCCTCCTTTGAAGAGAAAAGTAGGGGGAATTTGCTGTCCTGGCTACAAGCTAGTGGGAACACAGAGGCAAGAACAATGTGAATTAGGAGAAAGGGAAAGGGAAAAAAAACCTGCAAAAGAAGACAAAATTAGTTTTGGGGTGATAGACTGGGAGCAGAAGAGCCTCTCACTGTAATTTGTTTTCCACTGAAGAGCAGAATTGAAGGCAGGAACCCTGTGGCATTAAAATAGAGACTGCACAGTTAAGGTCTGTATTAAAGGCATGCTCACCAAGTACTAACAAACATTTTACTTTATGAATTTAACAGTGAAAGTTTATTTCTTTTTTTGTCTGCAACAGGTATATAGGCACAGGACCAAAGTAGCAGGTGAGTGGGTACACTCTCCTAACCTTCCTTGCTTGGTGTTGGAGGAGAAAAATGGTAGATATTCATAGTTGTAGATGGAAAACCCTGCACGTGGTTGCAGTGCCCATAGCATAGGTAGAACTCTGCTGGAGGACAGAAGGGATTGGGCTGCCCACAGGAAGGGGAGCATCAGAAAAAATTGACAGATTGCTGTCTAGCAAGTGCACATGGGGGAGGAATGGAAAGGTCCCACAAGCTAATCCAGATCAGAGCATCGTCTGCTACATGGGGCTTTCTGCAGGTCTTTTTAGCCCTTGAAACTTCCAAAATGCTGTCAGGTATTCCTGCTTGGCTTCTGCTATGTGTTCATACCTCTTTTAAGGTGACCCACCAAAGTACCAGAACAAAGTCTGAAAGACACAGCTCTGTTTTTGTGCAGTGTATCAATTGCATATTGAAATCTAACAGGTCCTCATGGATATCATTTGTACAATTAAGCAATAAATAATTCAGTATTTGGCAAAGACTCCATCCATAATAATATGCAGAGTTTTTTCTTTTTTTTCTTCCCAGAATGCAAAGTAAATATTTAATAAATGATCTCTCAGGTAGAGTATTCTACCATTCTGTGCAGACACAGAACTCATCTGCAACAAACAACCCAGAGTGGTGAGATGACTTTAGAAACCTTGTGTCTTTATTCCTAGACATAATAAATTAATTAAAAGCATAGAGTTTTCATGTGTGTATTAGCCCCATATTAGTAGGGGCTTCCTGCATCAGTTAAAGAAGTATTAGGAACCCTCATCTGTTTCCTGCCACAAGAAAAGGGTAACAGTGAAAGAATTACCAGGAGATGCCCGCAAAAACCCACAAAAACAAAAAAAAACCCCAAAAAACCAAAAAAACCCAAACCAAACCAAAACAAAAAACAAAAAAAACCCCAAGCTCTTAACTTTATGTAGAACTTCAATTATCCAGTATCCAGTATTCCTCTCAATTGCATAGAAGTGCAATTGCAGAGGCAGACCTTTAGCTGACATGAGTGCTTGTGATTTAGCAGATCATTCAGAGTGGGGAAAAATCCTTATGTTATTTGATAACAGACTATGGGAGAATGGATATTTCCTCATCAGTCACTACACTGATGAGTGATTGAATCCACTGACAGCTTTAATGTCTCCCCTTCTTTTGCTCCACTCATTTTCAGGCTCTCAGCTAATTTGATCTTTTGGCAGAGACAAACATTTCATTCTCATGTTCATGATACCTATTTATTTTTAAAGTGTTGTTAACATAGTTTCAGCTGTCTCGCTCTGTCTGGCCCTGCCTAATTGATGTAAAAAATAGCTGTCTAAAATGCTCTTCCTTGAGAAAAGTTGGTAATTCCCCCCCAGACATGTTCTCCTTGTGTCTGCCTTCAGTCAATTCCACTCAATTTTGTAAGAAAAATCTAGCACTGTACCTTCAGAGTGTGTTTACTTTCTCTTGTAAAACCATTGCAAACTAATGTGCCCTGGGAAAGGAGTTGGATTCTTCCCATTTGCAAATACCGTTAACAAAATTGTGGACCAAATTCCATATGCAGCTCCAAATTACACACTCAGTTAGGGGCCTGATCCAATGCTTATTAAAATCACTTGGAAAATTCCCCCTGATTTTAATGGGCTGTAGCCCAGACCTTGGGAAGTGGATATTTTCACTGCAGATCATCAGTTTAATCTTTGAGCATGCTGGAATTCATGCAATGATGGACTTATAGGGCTGGAAAGGACTTCAGAGGTCACATCTCAAGGCAAGATCAGCTAAATTTACATCTCCCAACAGATGTCTAACCTGTTCTTGAGGATCAGTGTCTGGGACACCATGGATTGTGCTTCCAGGCAATCTTTTTTGTTAATTATTTCTACTCTTAAAAAGTTCTTAATACCTGCTCTAAATCAATTCCTGCTCTGATCTACACCCATTACTTCCTGTTTTATCCAAAGCAAGTAAGAGAAGACTATTTTTTTCCTCTGTACAATACCTTTGAAAAATATTTGAAGACTATTACTGGACACGTGAGACCATCTTTTCTTCCTTAGGCTAAACAACCTTGGCATTTCAATCTGTCCTTATATTTCAATCCATCTGTTTTCTGGATCTTAGTCAATACAGGTCCTTTTTTCTGGACTCCCTTCACTTATCCCACATATTTTCTGACCAAAAACCAGACTAATCCCTTCAGCACGAGTTTTATCAGTGCTTTGTAGAGTGGAGGTAGTTCATGTGTCAGGCACAGTTTTGTATATTGAATTGTCTCATTACATCCCTCATGAATGAGTATGAATGTAAGAATCAATTCTTGAAACAGTATTCAAAACCCCACTTCCTTAATAACTTCTTCCTTTATCAAAGGACTAATGGCTTTTAGCACATTTGAAATTGTCTGAGGAATCCTTCAGTTCTTTAAATTGTACTTTAAACCGCAAAGACAAGACAACACTTTTGTCTTGCTCTTACAGAAATTAATGGTCCAGGGCAATTTTGTGTTCAGTAGAACAGAATTGGGTCCAAAATATGAACAGCATTAAATTTTGTGCTATAGCTAGTTATGAGAATGCCATTATGTGTTATTGGCTTCCTTCATGAATATTCAACATGTATTGTCTGTTTTTATAGTAATTTACTGGGGTAAAGAAATACACTGTAGTTGTGCCAAGTTGAAGATATTCACTAAGATCTACTTCTCCATTCTGTGGCAACACTTGAATAGTGCCATAAATCTTCAACAGTAGTATGGACTGTGACTTAACCTCTGATTTACAATATAACAAGTGGGCCTAAAGTTATAGGAGTCAAGTAAATGATGACTAGAGCGTGCTGTAAGAACAGTTTTGTATTTCAGAAGAAAAACAGCAGCACCAAAAAGCCAGGTATCTCCTTAAAGAGAAATCGGAACATATTCTTAGCTTTATACCTTTGCATTTTACAACATTCACGGACTTAGCAGTGCAGGATGCATGAGATACTTCACTGAGTGAGACCCAGAATTTTCTCATTAGCACAAAAAGTAATGGAGCACTTGGTTACTCTTTCTGACAGTTTCAGTAACACCAAGAACTGGCAAAGAATGTTGTGATATTGTTTTATTGCACGGCATTTTCGAGTTCAGAATTGTTGGGACTGACCAAACAACCTGCACAATAAAGAGTGGAAAAAGCTATTAAGAAATGGAATCTATTCTATTACTTCTTAGGTACAGAAAGTGCTTATTTAATATTTAATAGCAAACAGTTTTGAAAGATGTCAAGCTATCTCAAAACTGAGATATAACAATACTGAATTTGCAGAGTGAAAAACATCAAGATGTACAAATACACAAGACAAATGTTGACCTCAGATTAAGCAAATATTGTCCTTTTGCAAGCAGTGATGAATACACTAAAGGCACTTCTGAAATAATATTATCTTACTGAAATCAGTGACAGGAGTTCTATTGACTGCAATAGATCCAAGGTTTCATTCCTGAGCTGTGCTGTGAAGTGATGAAATGAAATAAATCAGATGCTGGAGAAGGTTACCAGATATTGCTGATCAACACCACAGGTGTTGTTTTAATATAAAAAATTACATCAGTCTGGATGAAATAAAAGCATTAGATCAGAAATGATACTAAATGCAATAAAACAGATCAATGCATTATTAAGTTTCCAAATGTGTTCAAACAACAACAAAGACCACATTAAAAACCAGCTTTCAGTTGCAAATTGAACTATGGCCTTACTGTGGTCCATTGCAGCCTTGGTGATGATGTGACGTTCTCCCACAGCTTGGGGCTGTGCCCTGTCCTTCACTCACTGCCTCTCACTGTGCTGTTGATAAGTGACAACCCAGTCTTCCCCCAGCCCGTGCACACTCCCTGATGTCAGTCCCATGACTGCAAAGCCATGTCTAACAAGGTGTATGCATGGCAAAACTCTAAGTCCTGTTATCATATTAAGGAGAGATACAAACTTCTGGTTTTTCTCAGTTTTTCTTTAACAAGAGGTGTGTAGAAGAATCAGACAATAGAGACACTTCTGTATTCTAAATCTGCATAGTGGAAGCTCCTTTTGCATTTGTACTCTTTACTGTTATTTTTTAACCTCATTAAAAGGAGAAAAGACTGAAATTTTTGTGGCATTCAGCATTTTGCAGCCATTTCCCATGTTGTGATTTTTTGCAAGGTGAGACACAGTTCTTCTGGTACATGAGCAGCAGGTAGTTCTGGAGGCTGAATTACTGTTTCTGAGGAGTGTGCTCTATGGCTTAATCTTTTCTTGATTCATGAACAGAAACAGAGAAAGAGTGGAGATAACAGAGTTAACACTCCTCTTCTGTGTTAACATAGAAGAAGAAAAACCTCTGCTTTCCAGTTTATCTTCCAGATCCCAAGGGTAAGAATGCATAAACAGAGTGGAACATTGGTTTTGTTAACAAAGCCCAGCACACCACCAGACAACAACTTTAAATATTGCACTGTAAATAAAAGATGTAATTTAAGATGCCGTTTTATGTGCATCATAAAGTAAGTCTGGAAAAAACCTGCAGGCAGAGTAGTTGCAGAGCTCTAGTGACATTTTCACACATAGGTCATTTAACTCCACCTATTGAAGCCAAGTCCAATCAGGTAATCCTGCTCTGAGGTTTTTCTAGAGCACTTATTACTTGTTTCTTCTTCCGTCAGTGATGGTACGAAAAGTCATGTGGGTTTTGCTGTTGGTGAGAGTGGTGTGGAGAAAAGTAGGCAGGAATGATGGTGGCAGGCCTGGAGGAGGGGCAGGCAGCTGAAATGAAGGGTGGAGGCTCCAGGGCAGAAACTGAATCTAAATTACTCAGAGGATCTGAGCCCAATGGCCCCACAGTCCTTCCTTCATGGCTTGGTTCAACTAGAGGTATTCACCAAAGAAATTATGTGATCTGGAACTATTACTATGAAGAGCTGATTTTGAATGCAAACCTCAAATGGGTTATTGTGTCCCTATACTTATTATGTCCCTATTCTTAGCATACCTACACAAGATTTTGCAAGAGAGAAAAAATGTGTTAGTCCTTCTGACTAAATTTCCACCTGTACTCCAACCTTGCATTAATACAAATATATACCTTATAGCCAAATTCTTCAGAAGCAGATTTAGTAGACAGAAATCAAAAAGGTTTGGATGGATTTGACTGTCTAACTGGTTTTTTTCTTGTCTGTTTGTTTGTTACTGGTGCATTCAAATACCCCAGGATGCACCATCTGCTTGAGAGTATGGTACTAATGAAAAGGCCCACTGTGACAACACTGTATCTGACAAAAAGTGTTAGCAAGGAGGATGGCAAACAACTCATGTTCCTGCCTACTAATAATAAATAATGGCTCTTATTTTTCATTCAGGTTCTGCAAGAGCTCAATCTCTCTCAACTTTTCACAGAATTAAGGAATTGTTAGAGTTGGAAGAGATGTCTGGAGATCATCTGGTCCAGACCTTCTCCCAATGCAGGGTCACCTAAAGCAGGTGACACAGGAATGCATCCAGGTGGGTTTTGAATCTCTCTAGAGAAGGAGATTCCATAAGTCCCCTGTTCCAGTGCTTGGTAACCCTTAACATAAAAAAAGTTCTTCTTCGTGTTGTGATGGAACTTCTTGTGTTTCAGTTTATGGCCACTCCTCCTTGTCCTGTCTCTGGGCACCATTGAAAAAATTTGGCACCATCCTCTTGACATCTACCTTTGAGATACTTGTATGTATTAATAAAATCCCCTTCAGTCTTCTCTTCTCTAGACTAAATAGACCCATTTATTTTCTGTTAATATTCCTAAGTCTTAATGTAATGACAATTTTCCTACTTTAGTGGTTTTGGCTGTTTTCAAGGCCAGAGGGTCAGGTCCATCCATGTCAGTGCCCAGGTCCTTTTGGACTGGACCACAGCTGTCCCAACAAGGATACCTGGCAGCAAGTGGGAACTGCCTCACCCACGAACAGCATGACCCGCGTCAGAGCCACCACTGCCGTCGGAACTCACCTAGGCTCGCTCTCCCTTCTCCAGTTTAGAGAAAAATGCTGGTCAAGCCACTGCCCATGAGGCCCGAGGGAAGGGCGGCCGCCGGTGCCCCCAAAGACTACAACTCCCGGCAGGCCCCGCTACCGCCGCGGGGCATGCCGGGTGTTGTAGTTCCCCCAAAGCGCCGAGCTAGCGTCACCCTTCCCGATCCCGCTCGAGCTCTGTGTGTGTGCTTGGGAAAGGTGAGGAGCGGGAGTGCTCCTTCTCCCTGCTCCGCTCCAGCCCTCGCTGCTTGTGGGGACCGGACCGGGTTGAGCCGCGGCGCAGGGGAAGACGGATGGATGAGCCGAGACCAATGGTGTGAGGTTCAACAAGACCGAGTGCCGGGTTCTACACTTGTGTTACACCAACCCCTGCAGCGCTGAAGGCTGGGGGGAGACTGGCTGGAAAGGTGCTCAGCAGAAGAGCGTCTGGGGATGCTGGTCAACAGCAGCTGAACATGAGCCAGCGTGTGTCTAGGTGGCCAAGGAGGCCCATGGCATCCTCGCCATTATCAGGCGTCATGTGGCCAGCAGGACCAGGGCAGTGATGTCCTCCCTATACATCGCATTGGTGAGACTGCACCTGAGAACTGTGTCCGGTTCTGGGCCCCTCAGTTCAGGGAAGACACTCAGGTGCTGGAGCGTGTCCAGAGAAAGGCAGTGATGCTGGGAGGGGTTTGGAACACATGTCCTGTGGGGAGCAGCTCAGGAAGCTGCGGGTGTTTAGGCTGGAGAAGAGGCGGCTCAGGGGGATCCACATCGCTCCCTACAACTGCCTGGAAGGAGCTTTTGGGCAGGTGGGGGTCGGGCTCTTCTCCCAGGCAATTAGCAACAGGATGGGAGTACAAAACCTCAACTTCCACCAGGAGAGGTTTAGGTTGGACATTAGGACTAATTTATTCACGGAGTGATTAGGTACTGGAATGTGATGCCTAGGGAGGTTGGTGGAGTCACGGTCCCCGCAGGTCTTTAAAGAAAGACTGGAGTGGCACCGAGCGCCGTGCTCTACCTTACAGGGTGGTGTCCGGTCACAAGTTGGACCCGATGATCTCGGAGCTCTTTTCCAACCCAACTGCCTCTGGGATTCTGACTCGCTCTAGCCGCCAGAGCGGGAGGGAAGGGTGTGTGTGGGTGTGTGCACGTCCGGGTGTTTCCGTGTCCGTGTGTGTCCCGGTGTCTCTGTGGGTGTGGGACGACCCCGCGGCGCGCGGGCGCATGCGCACAAGGAAGGCCGGGGGGGTGCGCGCCGCCGCTGTCGTGCCCGCGCAGGGGGCGGTGCCGCCGGGGCGGGCAGGGCGCGGGGCCGCGCTCGGGGGCGCGCAGCAGCAGCGGCAGTGCCCGCCCTCGGCCCGCGCCCCGCCGGCAGCGCCCGCAGAGCCGCGCCGAGACAGCGCCCGCCCGCCGTGAGGGAGCGGCGGCACCGCCGGCCCCCTCCGCCCCTCCTCCTTCTCCTCCGCCTTCTCCTCCGCCTCCTCCGCCCTTCCCCTTGCCCCTCCTCCCGCCGGAGCGAGCGAGCGAGATGGCGGCCGCTGGGGCTCTGGCGAAGCACGAGCAGATCCTGGTGCTCGATCCGCCCACCGACCTCAAATTTAAAGGTGAGGAGGGGGGAAGCCGGCGCGGCGGAGGAGAGCGGGGCGGCAGCGGCGGGGTGTCCCGTTCCGCTTGGGCGCCGGGCCGAGGGTGGGCGCCGCGTTCCCCGCTGCCTCCCGCGGGCGGGCCGCGGTGCCGGGCGCTGCCCGCCCGCCGGGGGATGGGGGGCGCCGCCGAGCCGGCGAGCGGGATCGGCCGCCGCCATCTTGGGATCCCGCGGGGATCCGCGGAGCCGGGTGGGATCGGCCGCCCCCTCCCTGCCCCTGTCCCCGCCCGCCCCGCCGTGTCGCCGCTGCGCCCGTAGGCCCGGCCCCGGAGCAGCGGCGCCCGGGGACGCGGGTGTCGCTTTCCGGTCCCTGGCGGTGCGGGCTCCCTCTGGCAGCAGCGGGCAGGAGAGGCCCTGGAGCGGGCGGTGGAAGCCTTGCAGGGTTCCGGGCTTCACGAGGCTGCCCTAACGTCTGGCCTTGTCCCACTTCTCCTCTCGGGCGTGTTGGGGCCCCGCTGTCCGGGCGGAGCCGGTGCGGCCCTGCACCGTCAGTGCCCGGCGCTTTCGGTGCATCCCAGGGCGGCGAAGGGCTCCCCGCCCTTTCCCCAGAGCTGTCATATCTCAGGCAGGCTATCGGAACGTAAACAGGGAGCTCGCCTCTTCCCTGGGAATGAGGGAAATGGAATGCGTGCCTTTCGGAAGTTTTATGTGTGCTGTATGTTGCGTGCCGACCGCATGGCTGTGACTGCTGGCGTGCTGCTGTCAAAATAGGTCCCAGCTAGTGCTTGTGTCGTGTGTGCCTGTGGTTTCCTCTCCTCGTGAATTGGATAGTTGTGAAAGGAAAGGCTCTGCCAGAAATGAGTGGTCGTTAAAAGGCACTGGCATAAAGAAACGCGTGTAGTTTTTGTGATGGTATATTATATCTGTAAGGGGCACTGAGAAAAACCTTTCAGATTTGGAATCATCAGTATTAGATTTTTTTTTTGTTTTTGTTTTTTTTTAAAAGTGGTTTATATTATGCTAACTTCCATTTTTAAATGTTGTGACTGGTGTCAGCGCATGTACGTGCCTAATCCTGTACATTCTTGTGTTTTTCACTTTTAGTAGGCTCATTTTTCATTGTTTTAGAGGACAGAGTAGAATTTATGATGTTATAAAAATCTTCCACAGACAGCTAGAACAAATGAATATTTGTATTAGAAAAGAACACCGTATTCCCCCAAAATACCTTTGGTCTGGCCTAGCATTTAGATAAATTAGCAAACTATACTTGTTTTATTGATCCATCAAATGAATTAAACCTCAACATCTGTCTAATTATGCATATTAATTTCTTGATAGCTTCAATTAAGTTTTTTTTAAACTGCACTTTGCTTGGATTTTGTGCTGTTAAAATGCTGCCAGTCTGGCTGCACTCACACTTCAGTTTGCTGTGTTCAGAGCAGGTTGATGCAAGAACAGGTTAGGGGAAAATGCATTATTTTAAATTTTTTAAAAATTAAATAAGTATTGTGTCTAATTCAAAGCCTGCAAATGTTGAGATGTCTTTGAGCTGGAACTAAACTGTATTGGTGCGAAATGAAAAAGTGTGTTGATAGAATAAATACTAGATTAGAAATTCTGTCTCTGAAGCTGTTGTCAGTCAGTGATCTTTATTGTGCTGTGTGTTTATGCACTTAGAGCATGAAATGGGTATTCTTTAAGCATAAACTTTGGTTTCAGGCTAATGCAGGAGGAAAATTTCTGTAGAGGACACTAAGCAAAAATAAAATACGAAGCATAATGAGACTGCAGAATTCTCTATTACTGTACTATTGCAGTAGTATACTATAGAAAGTGCTATCAATTGAGAGAGCATTGAGTGCACTCTCAAGAAATATTTTATAGCTGCTTATTCTTTAGAGCGTTTTAAAAAGGTTTGTGGGCCACAAACTAACCCAGTTCTAATGTACTGTGTTGAAGAATACAGTATTGGCAGTAGGGAATTCTGAGTGTCACCTTTTAAAAAGTAATTGGTTAGTAAGAAAGAGAATACATGACTGCGAATAAATGTAGCATAGTGTAGGAAAAGCATAAAACTTGTTAAAAGAATAAAATGATACTTTTTTTCAGTGCAGCAGGTTATTCAAAGTTATTTTATTGGTACAATAATCCATTTTTATTAATGCTGTTGATGCCTATGTAACAGAGATCCAGTTTAAGTCTAAACATTTAAATTGAACAAATAGTTTGGTTGGTTTTCTTGCCCTGGGAAGTTATAAAGGCTTTGCTGACCTTTAGGGTAACAGTGAAATGTGATAGTGTGCCCCTTTACACCTATTTCATTAAAAGGTGCACAGTAGTTATCTTAAGGAGTTGTTAACAGGGCTTTAAATTCATCATGGTCTGATGAAACTGCTTTTTAAATTAATATAACCTAATTTACTGTGTCAGCAAAAATAAGGTCTGTAGTACATTTATCCTTGACTTTAATTCAGCACTATCTAAGGGAATTTCTAAAGAACATGTCCTGTGGTAGCTAGCACCCTACATAGCTCCCTTGGTGTCCAAGATTGCAATCCTGTTTTTATAGTCCTTGTGGTCCTAGAAATTTCTGTCATTAATAGTGTTTGGGTCATGGTTAATTCCCTCTGTCCCTCTTTGGTAGGTAGGTTTCTTTGGATTCTAAGACTATTGGAATATCTTCAGAAAAACCAGAAAATAAGTAAGCATTTTTCATAGTGTTGTGCAAACGTGACAAGGGGAAAAATTGTACTTAAAAGTGATGAAACAAAGAGGAGTTGATAAACTATGTAGTATCATTTTCAGACACTCAGTACGGAGCACTGAGAATTTGCCTCGTGGCAATATTCTGGTCTTGGGCCCAGGTTCTTCAGCCATATTGCTCCTGCAGGTTGGCTTTCTTTTGTGTTCTAATGTATTTTGTTTAACTTCTCAAGTCTGAAGTTGTTGGAGTTTATTTAGGACTGGATAGGAAGAATTGAAGCGCAAGACACTTAAAAGCAACCCATTTGGAAGGTGGAACATCTGCTTCTTAGCTAGCATCTTCTTCATGTGACTCATACATGTAATTGTTGATAGCTCTATTTTAGTGAAGAGTATGGGAATCTGGATTTGGTCCCCTGTGAGTAAATGTTTACATTTTTTTTGTAAGCAATTGTGTAGTTTTGTAGCAACATTTGAAGTTTTAAGTTCAAAAATTTGTAGCACTTTTATGGAAACTCCTTCTTCCTTAAACCAAGGAAGTCAATTTTGCAATTTTAAGTAAAATGAATTTAACTCTGTCTTGAATTATGGTCGTTTTTTAAAAAAACAACTTTAAAAACCTTCTCCAAATGTTTAAATCAGTCATAAGATATGCTTCTGCAACACCTAATTGAAAATCAACGCTGGTTGATTTGATGAGCTTTGGAAGATTAGTAGACAGTGTTCCGAATTTGAATTTCATGTGATTCAGAAGTGTCTGACTAGCAATACATGATTATAAAAATGCCTGAATATTCTAAATTGATATCCTTTATTGAAGTTCTTGCTTACAAGTATGTGAAGTCCAGTTATGTTACCTTTATAAACATCTCAAAATAATGAACCACTCTTTTCCTTTAGCAGACTAAAAATTTGAAACGTGTCTGTGTGCAGTAAATTTTCTTTTTGATGGGTCAAATTACTAGGAGAGATCAGTGTGACAGAGAATGTTTAATTTCTGATTGTTGATCTGAATCATAGTCTAGAATTGTCAGTGTATAAAATCAGTTATCAGCTGGTGTGTGTTCAAATGACTTTTCATGGGAGGTAGAGAACACTTCACTCAAGTATTGCAGCTTATTCTGAAATGCACATTCCCACAACCTTTTAAATAATACAAAAATATTGCTGTAGATGATTTTATTATCGTTACACTGCTGTTAGTAACACTGAAAGCTACGGGATATGTGTTGCTGCAAATCGAGAAGGTGGAATTTAAAGGCAAAAATAGCTCAATGTTAAATGCATCCCCTGCCCTCAAGGTCTGTTGGCAGAATTGGCCTTTTGGTGTAGGCAGAGTTTGAAGTCCTCAAATGTGATCTTATTGCCTTACTTATGTGTATCTTGATTTTGTCAAAATTTATGCCTATTTCCACCCTCTTCAAAGTACCAGTAAATTTGAGATGTCCCAATTTTCTAAGACAGGTCAGGAAAAAAAGGTGATTGGGGTGTCAGTTTTCTGGTATCTTCATTCAGGAACAGTTTTGAAACTAAACAGTGTGAGTGGAAAAACTGGTTGTAAGTGATTACTAATATAGTTGTGACTTTCTGATATTTTGAAATGGTTCCATTTAAGTTAATATTTTTGCTGGCTGAAAATTGCATAATGGCAATAAAATGACTCAGTATTCAACACGTAGTCTGACTTTTTTTTTAAATAGAAGAGTGATTCTTGGCATTGTTTGCTCTTTCTGTATGTATACTTTCATTGTTTCATGGCTCAAATGTAGTATTTGTTAGTATTTTAATTTCTTTAAATTATTTGTATTAATGAAAGTCAAAGCACAGGATGATTTGTGGGAATGTGTTGAGGAAGAACAAGGAAGATAATGTTTTTTTACCTGATTTTGCTTAGTATTGTGTTATACAATCATCTCTACTACTCTGTTATACTGCATTTAAAACTGCCTTGTAAAAAGGAAGTTATATTGATCTGTGAAGTCAGGTGTATTGTAGTGTTAGATTATATTTTGGCAGAACTAGTTTGTCATTTGTTTTAGGATTCAGTAATGCAATGTTTTCCTGTGAGAATAGAGGTATACAGCAGTGAAGATTTAGAAGCTTTATCCTTTACCTGAAATTTATAGGGCTCTGTTTTGCTTAATATTGCTGTTGCTCCACTAAACAGTGGAACACTATCCAAACCTCATATCTTGTCCTTCTGGTGTGTACCAGTGATTATTGATATAAAAGGTTCACCTTTGCATTGTAATTACTATGAAGTGCCTACTCATGCTGCTTGTTGATAGCTTAAGCAGGTGTTCATCTGATCTCCACAAGACGTTTTTATTAATATTATAGAAATGTTCTGTATTATGCATGAACAGTGTACTGTTGTTCAAGGCCAGGTTGAAAAGTAGAAAGTTTGAGAGGATTGAGAGGAGCTGTTTTATTGCATCTGTAAATAGGTCTGAATATTTAGTGCACTGACTGTCCATTGTGCAAACACAAATTGTTCCTGTTTTGACCTGACCACAATTTGTAAACGTTTTGCTTTCTGACCAACTTCGTCTTTGGGAGATGTTTGTTAACCAGATCTTTGTGACCATCAGTCACTAAAGGGTTTTACATGCTTCCCTTATAAGTCACGAATTCAAGTAGAAAAGGTTTCTGAAGAGAACTTAATGTATTAAAAGTGGAAAACCAACCCTGACTAATTAGATAAGCATTACACTTTCCAGTTTGGAAGTTGTCGGTTAACAAGGCTTGTGGTGTCAGATGAACCTGATAAGTGAGTGTAAGCTAATTTCTTTAAAAAGAAAAAAATCAGCAAAACTACTCTACTAAGATGATTTCTGATGTGGTATTTTTGAAAATAAAAATGCATAAACACAAGTTAGAATTTTACTAACTTTGTTTTTCTTAAGGTGGTAAGACTTGGAGTCTTGACCTCTAACTTCTCTTGCCTTTTAGTGTTTTGGATTGTACAAGGTTATTCCCTGGCATTTGAAATTATTTAGCAATGTAGATGTAATTTAATTTTAGTATTTAAAAGTATTTAGAAGTAGATAGTTATGGCAAATAGATATTTTCGGTTCATTCCTATGTGAACAAGGTCTTGTGAATTAAGATAGTTTGCTGAATATTATCCTGACTGGAACTCTTTGGATGAACCACCCAGACAATTCCTTGTCCATCTAACAGTCCATGCATCAAGCCCATATCTCTCTAATTTAGGGGTAAGAATGTAGGGGGAGACTATATTAAAGGCTGTACAGATGTCCAGGTAGGTGATGTGTGTTGCTCTTCCCCTGTCCATTGATATCCACCATAGAAGGCCACTAGATTAGTCAGGCATGATTTGCCCATGATAAAGCCATGTTTGCTGTCACTAACTCCTTGTCTTCAATATATTTTGATATATTTTTGAGGAAAGTCTGGTCAATTTTTCATTAATGACCTTGATATGGGTAGGAGTGTGGTGGTACAGACTGGTAGTGCAGGGTCAGGAGGTGTGATGAATGAAAAAAAAAATTGGATGTATGCTAATAATAAAACATTTTCTTAGAAGTGATGAAAAAAGTAAAACTAGTGACTAGTTTGGGTTTATTGTGAATGTGACAAGTCATGAAATGGAACAAATACAGGACTGTAATTTTGTAGTGAGGAAAGTATTAATGTCAAGGTTTTTGGCTTTGATGAAGCTTCATCTGAATGCATCCCTGGCAACACGTAGTCAGATAAAATGAACCCAAATGGGAATGATGCAAAGACAACTTTATTAACACAAGTGAAGTAGAATAGCTTTAGCTTGTTAATCTTAGCAAAATGAAGACTGAAAGGGGATCTGATTGCTATCTATAAATACATCGGCAAGGTAAGCACCAGGGAAAAGAAAATCTATCTAGACTAAAGGATAGGATTGGTACAAAAATGAATTTGCTTCAAGTGGCTATGAATGTATTTAGATAATGAGAAACTTAGCTGGATCTGAATCATGTCAGTCTCAACCAACTTTCTAAAAATTATATGGGCAAAAATAGTTTTAAATTCATCAGATACCATCTTACAAGATTATTAATTTAATGTGGACTTTGGAAAGCTGCTCCTTGGTCATGCTTTTACAATGTTCTTGAAAGTTTGGTAGGACATTAATGGTCCACAATTGTGTATTTAAGCTAGAGTAGGTATATTGTCCTGCATTCCACAACATTAGAATAGCTTGACTGAGATATGCTTAATTTTTTTCCTCTGTAAAAAGGGATATCCATGAATTTAAAAAATCATAACCATGGGCATAACTGTTCCATATGTGAAAGAAACCTAGTAATTCCAGTCCATAGGGATATGGTGTTAATTTAACATGTTATCATGTTTAACACTATGGTGCTAATAAGGCCAGTAAACACAGTAGACCCACTGAAAGTAAAAGCTGTTTGGTTTTTAAATTTGAATGTCCCCTAACCATCTACCAGGCATGTTCTGTGTTATAGCTCAGGCTGGAACTCCAGCTGCTTCTGTAGAAGTGACCTGACTGGTCCTGAGAAGTGTGGCTACATTAGTTCAGCTCAGTACTGGGATGTGAATTTGATGAGGAAGTGGAGTTTGTGGTCTTGCCTGAGGTCCTGCCTGATCGACAAGGCTGACTAAATGCAACTTCTGTTTGAAGCAGGTGTTTGTTTACCTGAGTGAGTGTAGGAAATTATTGTACTTGGCTTTCAGTGGCTTGGGAAATGGAGACCTGTAACCTGTGCTTCCAGAGACTGAAAAGTCATCCTGAAACTGCAGCGATCTCTTAGTATATTTGGGGGACCGTGCAGTGTTGGCTAGACCCGTCTGTAGGAGATTTTAATGTCTGGTGTACAAATCTATTTTGACCAGGCTCTGTGTTATGAGCTGAGGTTGGATGACCACGTAGCAGTCCAATAGCTAAAACTGTTTGGTTTGTTTTTGTAAAAAGAATTTTCTACACTTTTGTCCATGCTGGGAGACTTGTGAATTTGATTGTTTTTTTAATTTTTTTTTTTAAGTTACCTTGTTACACTGTTGGGATAGTGTTTGCAAGGAAACCAGTGAAAACCACAAGAGCTTTGGCGGTCTGTTCAGTGTTTGTGTCTGGCCTCTTCTTGGAGCACATTGGGAAAAGTGCAAGGCGAGAGCTTCTGTGGAAAGACTGATTTTCTATGTGTCACTACAGCTGTCATCTGAGATGATTACAAGTGTTCTGATTACTGCTATAGAGTTTGAAGAGTGTCTTGTATGTTGCAATGCAGATCAGTTAGGTGTATCCACTGGGAGGTTTCTTATATGATGATGCATATGGATTTTAAGATGGATATTTGAGTACTTTAAGCAGCACATCTGGGTTTTTCAGCAGCACTGAAACCATTTGTAAGCTGTAGCAGGTTAAATTAAAATCAAGTTTAAAAGGAAAAAGGAAAGGGAAAAGTTACTTGTTTATTTAGTTCTGTTGATCAAATATGCTAGTATTCTGGAAATCTAAGAACCTCTGTAAACATCAAACTCATTTAACTATCTTACCTTATGCAAGCAAAGAGAATAGTTGCTCCAGCAGGAAGGAGCAACTATATAACATAGTCCTTACTATGTCCTAAAGCTATACTGAAAGATTGCATGTGTATATTAGTTGTTCAGGACTTTGGGGGGATAATTTGATGATTTAAATGTTCAAGTTTAGCACCACTGAAATATTTCTACTGTTCTTGTTATTTCAGCAGTGCTTTGGTATGAATAATACCTTGTGATTAGATCCTGAAGACTTTGTCCTACTAGAATTAAGAGCTGCCAATTTTAGTATGCTCTTAATATGTCTTTGGCAAGAATAACAATGTAAAGCTAAATTGCAAGTAAGAAATTCACTATTTCATTGAGGTTAAATTTAAGTTAAAAGCATCCCTTTGATGTTAGTAACCAGACAGTTCTTTAGTAATTACATTCTTTCAATAGGAAAAATATCAAGGATAGACATACATGACTGACTTGGGCCTAGTCTGCTAGATTTTAAAGCTTAAGCTAAATACCAGTAATAATATCTTTGAATGAAGTTATTCCATGTTATACCATCTTATTACTGGTGGTGGTGTTTTGTTGTTGTTTAAGGCTAAAGAAACAATTTCCCATATTAAAGATTAAGTGCAGGACGATCTACATCTAGTCTGTATTTTATCTAATATATAAAGAAAATAATGTCCTTTTGACCAGAATTCCTGGTAATGATCTGTAGCTGTACTTTACCCTTGAGGTAGATGCTTACTGCATTTTTACTGTGGTTTCTTGGCTTCTAACAACATTTCAGTCACAAGCTGGGGTGAATAAGAAGTTTTGATCCAGAAAAAATATGTAAGGAAATGTTTTGTCTGCTTTGAAATGTCACTGTGTTGTATTTTTGTCTTTTCTCTGTCAGAATGACAGGCAAAAAGTTTCAGCTCCCATTTTTCTTACACCAACCCCAGTAAAGCGTGCCTGCCAGTGTCTGCACAAGCACATGTAATAAGCTGTGTAGCCATATGCAGGCTCTGCCCCTTTGACAGAGGAAGATGAGCTATTTTAGGATTAAAAAATGGTCACTGTCTCAGCATTTTTTAGAAAGAAAAATCTGTGATAGATGCATCAGCAACATGAATGCTGACAGCGTGTCATCGTGGGGAGCTCAGATAAAATCTGATGTTACCCCTTGTAAACAGTGGTAGCCTAGAATCAACCCTCAGGAATTGTGGACGTTGAGGTGTGTCAGCTTTATTATAAAGGCCTCTTTTCCATTCTATATTTTACATGCAGATTGAGGATAAAACATAATTGTTTCTCAAGTGCCAGGGTTGAATAAGAAGTGAAAAATTCTGTAATGATGTTCTAATATTTGAATATCTTCCTGGGAGCCATGGTTATTTGTAGGTATAATTAATCTCTCACCTTCATCCACTGATTATTCCTGATCATTCATATCCATGTTTAAGTGATCAATCCATGAAACCTAAGCTATTATGCTTCATAGACCATGAATAATTTTAATGTAGATGATTTGTTAGAGTTGGGATTTTTCTCGGAGAAGGTATTTGAATGGTCATGATTCTGATATTTCAAGAGAAAGGAGTGATTTATTGGAAATGTGTTATATATTCTCTTCAGATTTTTTTCATAGGGGTCTGAATATTGATTTCTTAAAATGACTTTATGGAAATAAACAACATTCCACTCACTTTCTTTTGTGTCAGTTATGTCACCTATGCTTTTTTTCAGAAAATACTATAAAATTCAATTTTGAGCAATAAAGTGCTTTGTTTATATTTTAAGATTAATTTTCTTATCTGATAGGGTAGTTTTGACTTGCTACAGTACACAAGTATTTTTCATTTTTAGATGTCTTTCCTGCAGGACCTCTGGTGGAAGATGATCTGGTCGAGGAATATTTACATAAGCTAGACATAGTAAGTCCAACGACTCTGGTGGAATGCACACATGAGTGCTGAGGGAGCTGGCAGGTGGACAAACAAGCTGACAGGAGCCTTGTGAAGTTCAACAAAAAGTGTGAAGTCTGGCAACTGGGGAGGAACAACTGTCCAAGCACCAGTGCAGGTTGGGATCTGACCAACTTTGCAGAAATGGCCCTGGGTGTCCTGGTGGTCACTAAGTTGATCACGTGCCAGCAACGTGCCCTTGCTACTAAGAAGGCCAGTGGTGTCCCAGGCTGCATTAGGAGGAATGTTGCCAGCAGGTTGAGGGAGGTGATCCTTTGCCTCTGCTCAACACTGGTGAGGCCACAGCTGGAGTACTGGGTCCAGTTCTGGGCTCCCCAGTGCAGGAGAGACATTGACATAATGGAGAGAGTCCAGGGAAGGGCCTGGAAGATGACAAACTGGAGCATCTCTCTTGTGAGGAAAGGCTGAGAGAGCTGGGGCTATTTCAGCCTGGAAAACTGAAGGCTTGGGAGAATGTTACTGATGTATGAAATACCTGAAGAGAAAAGTGCAAAGAGGATGGAGATGGGTGCCCATGAGCAGACCAGAGGCAATGGGCACACCATGAAACACGGGAGCTTCCCTCTGAACATGAGGAAACATTTTTACTCTGAGGGTGTCCAAGTAGTGGCACAGGTTGTCCGGGGAGGCTGTAGAGTCTCTATCCTTGGATGTATTCAGAGGCTTCCTGGCTAGGGTGCTGGGCGGCTGACTGACCCTGGGTATTCCTGCTTGAGCAGGGAGTTTGGCCCAGATGGCCTCTAGAGGTCCCTTCCAGCCACAACCATTCTGTGATTGCTATCACAGGTAGCAAATGATGGGAAAGAAAAACAATTAAATTTTTTCTTAATTAAAAAATTCCATATTACATCATACAAATATAGATACAAATATAGCTTTCTTAATTTAACTTACTCTTTCTTTACTCCATTGTTATATTTGATTCTGGCAGAATGAGTTGCTGGACATCTTACTCGATTCCTTTCAGGTGTATCCAAAAAGTCAGTTTACTTGGTCTCAAAATTTGCTTTCCTCATTTACGATATCAGTATTAGTTTTTATTCTGCTGACTTGAACACATTTCTCTTTTATTAGGGCTCAAACTGTCAAATGCAGTAAATGAGTTTTCTTTGTCTTCCCAACCTGACTTTATTGTGCGTCCAAAGAAAACTACCCTGACTTTGTTTTAGCTGAGGTGCATTGAAGTATTCTGTATGTTTCAAGTGCTCTTGGAAATTCAAAGGTGATGTACCAGCTGTGAAAAAACAGCATTCCATTTAAAGTGTATAATCTCCATAGTTTTTGAAGATAATACTGTAACACATTTTAAGGAGTTTGGATCCCTTTTGCCAGTCTCTGTACTTTTTAAATGTGTACTTACATTGTTTTTAGATATGTCTGAATGTATCATTTTTCTGTGCCAATTTGCGGCTTAAATAAACTTTAATTCAATGCATGCACTAGAGTGTTTTCTGGCAGTCGGCTTAGATATTAGCTTTTGCAACAGCTACAGTTCACTGTCTCAAATTGGAGAGGGCAATATGCTTAATACTTAAGCTGTTTCACAAAATGCTGTTGATTTTGCTTAATAATGCATGCTCATTTTTGTACAACTCTGCAAGGGATCTGCCTTCTAATTATCAAAGATTTTGTGTAATTTAATACAATTATAATTTCTTATCCAATTTTATGTAGAGGTGGTATTTTAAGACAAGCTTTTTGTGTACATTATGACAACCTTACTAATTTTGAATGGAGCTTCTTGCTGACAAAGCCTGCCCCTTCTTGGAAACTCTTTGTTTGCTCTGTGCTGCCAACAGCTAAAGATACTGACAAAGGTCTCTTACCTTTCCCAGGGGTACCAAGCCTGTGAAGGTTTATCTAAGCTCTTCCTTCCCACACTAGGAAGGAAAGTGTGTTCACATTATCATTTTTCCCTGATGTTTGAGCATCTTAGATGGTAGAAAAATAGGTTTTGAAACTGGTCAGTGAAGGAGAACCGAATCTGAAGTGAAAATGATGCCATTGGTAAAAAAGATCTTGATGGGTTCTGCCTGTCCAGTAATACTTATATTTTGGTTTTACTGCAGCATAACTGGCAAGCTTGTGGCAAGCTGGGAAACTTGGCACTGTTTCAGCAGTAGAAACTGGCTCTGCAGAATCTGTGGCATTTCTTCCTGCCCACTAGTTGCTGTAGTCCAAACTGTGTAGTTGCCAGAGGCAACCCTGGCATTAATGTTGTGATGACTGCACTGCAAGATAGCTGAAATAGAAACTCAGCACAGAAAGTGTTTGGATATGTCTGGTATTTCTGAGTGTGATTAGGCAGGTGTCCTTTTTTTCTAAGACCCTTGTAAGTCAAAGTGACAGGAAAACTTGTGGCACGAGTTGTCACTTCCCCATTCAAAACTGGTTGGAACAAACTGGCACACTCACAACCTTCATTCCAGGAAGATGCTGTAATTGGTGTCTTGAATTTACACTACTAAGAGAGTTGTTGAATTCAGTGTCCTCTCTAAAGTAACTCTTGAATTCCAGAGGTTATTAGATTGAGATTACAGGTTTATAAAGCAGTGACCTCTTGTCATTAGACATCGTGTTACATTGGTATATAGACTGAAGATTTTATTGGTTGAATTACCACAGCTTCTGTGTGAACAGTTAGACGTAAGCTTGTCTGAGATTTAAGTGCTTAAATAAAAATCTGCTTGGACCTGAGTGTTGCGCAAGCAGCAGGTGAGATGCTGTTTTTGGGATTATGATGCTGCTCTGGTGTAGTTGAATATTTACTCATGTGAAGTGGGTGTGCGTTTGTCCGTTTTGATGCGTGAGCAGAATGTTTGTATCTGCCTTTGTCAGTTCTTTTTCTTGTTTACATGAAGTCTCTGTAGTGTGATCCAAACACTTCTCCATCCTGGTTCTTTTGCCCCTGCCTCACATTTTTCCTCAAGAAGAGTCATAGTTTAGGCTTTTGCACTTGCTGTTGGTTTGCCATTAAGCTACCAAACAGCTGGGTTCTGCAGGAGCGGTGAAATTCAGCCATCTTTTCCTTTCGTACACCAATTTGTTACCACCTACTTATTAAATCTGATGGTTGCAAGTCTTGAGAGGCTTTATGCAACTATTTTCTTTAAAGCTTTTAGAAAGCAGGTGAAAGGTAAAGCTGTCATAAGCATCCCCTAGACCTTGAAAAAGATTTCAGTCACCTCTGAAAAAAATGTCTGATTCTAAAAAATGTCCCCGAGCTAAAAGCTTTTTTTTTTGTGAGGTATCCAGGAAATGCAAAGGAGGTCACTGCATTCATGTACCTGGGAAAGAAAAGCAGATTTCATTTAATTATCTGAGGTTCTGAAACTGACAGTGAATATAAGAGTAATTTGAAAAATATTTTGAATCCTATCTTATTATTGTGCACTTTAAAAAGGTAGGCATGAAGAGACCTTTCATGTCTCAAAAGAAACAGAAAATCTTTTAGTTTAAGAACCAGTTTATCAGTTTATAAATTCACTGTTGCTTTGTCTTTAAACAAGCTGGTTTTGAATAGTATAGCTCCTTTTCTTGATGACTATGCTTCTCAAAATGGGTCTCTGAACTGTGTCTTCTTTTCCTTTGTGCAGAATGTTCTTAGTGAAAGTAGTTGAGAAAATTGAGAAGCTCCTCAAGTTGCCAAGAGTTGCAATTAAAAAAAAAGTAACCCACAAATTTGAAACCCAGATTCAAAGGTGCTGTTTGCCTCTGGGCACTACAAAAGCAGTGGTTATTAGATGACTAATAGCTTAGGTGGTTGTTAGCAAAACTCCCAGAATAACTTCCTCAAAAATGTGTGTGTAGCTTGAAAAAAAAAACAAAAAAGGCATGTTTGGTGTATTATGAGTGTATCACCAGTCTTAGAGTGAGAAGAGTATTTCAGTTTCTTGGGTTTGGTTCAGTTTGTGCTATAGCTGATGGGAGTTAGTTTTGGTTCTCCCTCTATAGGTAAAGGCAGCTGGATCCTGCAAGAACCATCAAAAGATGAGTGGCAGGAAGCTTTAAAATGCTTTTGTAAATCTTGGGGGTGGTGTCAAATTTGCCTGGATTGAGAGGATGACTTATTTCATCCACCATATAAAGTCAGATCAGAAGTGACGTTTCAGAAAAGTAATACTAGTTCCTGTTTTGTCAAAAGAACCTTGCTGAATGTAAACCTAGCTCACATGTATCTTCATCTACATCTCAGTATTCTGGTTCTCAGTGATTCTCTTTTTAGTCTTTATGTATTTGTATCTTGGTGTGTTTTGTAAGGACTGTTTAATGCTCTCTCGAAGTAAGTATTTGGAATGAGTTATAGAAATAAAGGATCAGTCAAATAGTGAGCCCTCTAGTGTAGTAACATGTTTGATAGTGGGCAGAGCTGTTTCCTTCAGAGAAGTGCAGAAGTCAGAAAAGACTTCTACATCTCCTGCACTTAGTGGTTTTGTTGTACCTTACCACTTGTTTGTATCACTTATATTTTTCATCCAATTTAATCTCAAGTTTGCTTTTGTTGTAGTTTTTTAATGGAAAAGTTGCTGTGTTTTCAATACCGGTAAAAATTATTTTGTAGTAATTTAGCGTGTAGTTTTAAGGAACTGTAAAGAAGGTTCTTAAAAGTTAATGTACAAATGGAATATTCTTGAATAAATTCTGTGTTCATATGAAACACCATTTTTCTAGAACCCTTACGGTCTTGCTTTCAGATGACACAAACATAAGGGAGGTTATTAACACTGCTTAGAGTTCTATGAACCTTATTTTTTGTGCTTTTACTGTGTGGCATTGTGAAGTGATCACATGAAGGTGATCTCTGCTGGAAGACGTTCTTTTCCAGCTTGATATTGAAATGATGCCTCTTGTCCAGACTTGGAAGGAATTCCTATCCTGAAGGTTTAACATAAATACACTTTGGAGAGTACACTGCATTGAATACATAAATACAGCAACTACAATAGCAATAGCGACTATTGCGTTTCTGGGTATCAGTTAGAGTGCATGCATAAACAGACTGTTGTCTCTCTTGCTTATTTTGAGTGTAAAAGAGGAGATTGATGCCTTGTCCTGTCAAGTCTGTAGGAGCTCAGAAATCAAGAGAAGTTGAAATCTCAAGACCAGTGATTATATATTAGTCTCAGTGTTTTCTTTCTTTAAATAATTGAAAGAGTTCCAAAGAATGTGTTGCTTCTATTCCTGAAGAGAACAATTCAGCAACTTTTGCATGTGATCAGTGTCTTCTAGGTATTTCAAATATTAAGAATTATTTGGTAAGAATAACGTATACATGTATGAGCCACTTGTGCCAGCAGCTTGAGTCTGTTGTAATATTTAAGAGTTCTTGATTGCTGTAATGTATATTGTTATAACTAAGGTGATAGAGCACTCTTAGCATGTGTGTGTGTATGTTCTTAATAGGTGTGTGATTTAATTTGCTTTTAGCAGTTTGTTGGCAACAAGATATATTTTAAGAGTTATTTGTACTGTATAAACAGATTTCTTCTCCAGAGATACATGTATATTTTAAAAACGACCAACCTTTTCTTCAGGTCCCTTTACAGATGTAGTAACTACAAATCTTAAACTACGAAATCCATCAGATAGAAAAGTATGCTTCAAAGTGAAGACCACAGCACCTCGTCGGTACTGCGTGAGGCCAAACAGTGGAATTATTGACCCAGGATCATCTGTAATTGTTTCAGGTAAAAACAAATATACACAGTTGTCACGTTTTTGTAAGTGTTTTTTAGGCCTTTGATGCAGTTCCCTAATGCTTGTTCTTACAGACTGTTTTAAGTAGGTCAGCTTTTAGAAACTTTTTTATTTTTAAATAAAAAGGATTCCCCTCATTGGTGTCATGGCAACTTGATGTAGAGCTGCAATGATACATGAAAAAAATTCTCCATATAGAAATACTAACCTTTGTCACATTTATCTGTGGCTCTCTGAAAGGACAAAAAGCAAATTGAAAATGGGCAGTGACATTAACCATACCTGTGCCTGAGACTACTGTATTCATGTTTGTATCCTGAAGTAGAGCATTTCTTGGCTGCTCTGATGTGCTTAAAGTGTAACATTTCATAGTTCATTGCGTGTAAGAAAAAAATAGTTTACAATTGTATCTAATTGTTTTTCTCAAGAAAATGAGAAGACTAGATACCAGTCTGCAAATGTGGTAAATGATTTTTGTAGGTGATTCTCCTGACCATTTTGTCGTAGAGTCTCTAGAATAAGGGGAATTCAGGTTGTAGAGATGACAGGCAATACAGGTGTGAACTCCTAGATCTCCTAGGTTCTAGAAAACTAAATATTTTAGAATACTTGGAGACCTGTGTAGCAAAGCAAAAGGGAGATCATGGAGCAATCCTCAGAGCTTTTCAGATTCACATTCTTACACTCTTTAGTAAGTTTAAAAGAAACTGGAGAACTATCTTCAGATATGTTCAAATGATGCAGAAAAGAATGCAAGAAAAGATTGTGATTGATTAAAACCTTAGAGTAGCTTTCCTTGTAGGAGTTTTCTAATCTAATATGATCTGTCAAATGGGGCCCTTTAAAACTTCATTATTGCTTACCATGGGCAATCCAACATCTGGGCTCATGTGGTACTTATTCACTGACTTGGGGATGAAAAATCTTTTTACTGAGAATTGATTTAAGATTCTAGTAGTCAAAAACTTCATTATTTCCATCTTCAACTACAACTTACAGCCACTTTGCCATAGCTGTGTGCTTGATCTGGTATCTGGGATTTTTCCAGTGAGTAGTTCAATATCACAGTCAAGATCTTGCTGGCATTTCTCTTCAGGGAATTGAACAGATTGAGGGATGCCATCCTGTGTGTTTTCATAGTTGCAAATCATTCTTTTAAAGCTTTAAATACTTTGGTTTTTTAAATGAGTCAGTACTGGAGTGTAAACAATATTGTGGCTTCAGGATCCCCAATAAAGGGAAACAATGTCACACTGCTTGAGTCTTCAGTTGGCATAGCAGGAAGCCTTTGATGTGCCTATTTCTGTATTACTGGATTCTCATGCAGTTATTCAGCTACAGTGACCTCAAGATGTTTTCAAGTGCAGTTGTTTAGTTATGGTGATTCCACAGTGCTTTTCAGACCTAAGTGCTCTTCCCCAAAGTGTCAGCTTCATCTTTTTGTTTTTAGGCGTATAATTTCTTTTGGGTCATTTGCTGAGATAAGTGCGCAGATTATTTTTCTAGTGACCCACTTTATCTCATCAGTCTCTCAACTGAATGTTTTCAGTGCTGAGTCATCTTTCATATAATTAAAAATAGATTTCTCTCACATTGTTGTGCAGAGAGAAATAACTATAGGATACTGTGGGCTGAAACTCTTATGTTCAAAATTGAATGTTGACGCAGTCTTATCTGTCTTCAGGCTGTTTAATGCATCGTGCTGATTCAGAGCCAAGCCAGTTTTTAAATTCAATGTTGGCGATGTGATTTGACAGTCATTTTAAGGAAACCCACTGACATTTTTTTAATAATTTATCACTTTTCAATTGTGAATCACTAAGCAACTTTCAGCCATGTGTTTTCATTTTTTTTCCCAAAAATAAAAATTCTGTAAAGTTGTTTTTCTTCACCTTAATACCCTAAATTTACTATTTATTATCCTGTCATGTATTGTTTGTTGTTAACTTGTTAATAGCAATTGCTTGTTGTTGGAGTTTTTTTTCATAATATAGCATGTTACTTTTGTTCCTTCATAGCTTGTTACTATTACTTGTTTATGTTTTTCCTTCTGCTTTTGCATTTTTCTAGCTGTATCAGTAACTCTTCCATAGCTTTTTCATTGCTATAAAATAGGTACACATACAGATAACTGTTACAGGACTCCATGTAATTTTTCTTATATTTTTCTGAAATTCCTTCTGCTTCTCTTAATTTTGTATAAAGATATACTGAACTGGAATTCCCATTCTGTGGAAGACAGGTGTATGTACACAGCCAAATAATTTATCTCCAGTTTGCTGAATCCTCATCCTCCAGTAGATCAAGTTGCAAGTCTACCCCCACATACACATATTTAGATGTAATTCTTTTCCTTCCCTTTTACAGGATCTGTTTGTTCATATTTGTATATGAAATGTCTTTTCCCATAGTAATTACAGAAATAACGATGTTGGCCAGACCGGACTCTGATGTCTCAGTCTCTTTTTCTACAGTGTGTGCACTGCCTTTGCATTTTAACTTTCAGTGTCTGTTCAATGAGGAGTAAATCTGAAGTGGATAGCATACTTGCTGCAGTGATTAGCTGAAGAATCACAGTTTTATTTTTTTCCTTTGGAACAGTAATGCTGCAGCCTTTTGACTATGACCCAAATGAGAAGAGTAAACACAAGTTTATGGTACAAACAACCTATGCACCACCAAATATTACAGATATGGAGGCAGTGGTAAGTAAAAATTGAGTAAAATGGCTGTTGGTTATTTTTTTTCCTTAAAAAATCAGGCTTAACTGTAAATGATCCATGTTTTTGCAATTTCTTTTTGAAGAAGAATTGGGTGTTCTCTGAACAAGTGCAACTTCAAATGTGATTCAGAGTTTAAAATGAAATACAAGGTCAGTTCTTAGAACTTGGCTGTAGTGATTAGCCTAGAGGTTATTGAATGGAAATAGTAGTGATTCTTAGATAGGGTCAGTTCAGTGTATGAAAATATGGGCACATTATGCCTTTATATGCAGCTAATTTGAAAGGGATAAGCAGATTGAATTTGAAGGAATCAAGAGTATATTCAAACAACAAGCTTGAAGCTGTATGAAAATGGGTTCATTTGGTATGAAAGGTGTTTAAGTAAAATGTTGAATGGGATTAAACTTTTTAAAACATGAATTAAAACATTTTCAAGACTAACATGTATCTCCCTACAAGATACCAAGTTAAGATACCAAGCTAAACACAGCACAAATGATGGATTTATTTTTTGTTTTAATAGAACTTTAGTAGCTTTACTTCTTGGGCTGGGTTGGTCTGACGCAAGATCCAGAAAGAAGATATGTAGGTTTTGTTTGTTAATTCAGAAGTACCTGTTTCTGATTTTACTGGCTGGCAGCAATAGGAACGAAGCCCTCAGTTGTCAGAACGTGCCTTTTAGGGTGTATGTGGACTCACATAAGTATGTCCTAAGATGGAGGTCAACGTTGCACATCTGTCTGACTCTACAAACTATTTTAAGGAATGCCTGGTTTTGCACAGGTATGTGTGATGTTCACTCAAGGCAGAGGAGAGGGGAAACAAAGGATAAATACTAGATTTTATAAATTGCTGAAATACCAGAGACCTTTTCGGATGTGGGCTCTGTCCCCTTATATGAAGGCAAAGACTAATGTGGCGTCACTCTTCACTGGAAGCAGTGGAAAACCTAGATTTTGTGAAGCTTTGGAGACATGAAAGTTAACATCTGTCTGCCTTTTTGAACTGGTTTGTTTTTCTTCATATGCTCTAGTAGTTCCTGGTTATGTGTGGTAAATGAAGCTTGCCTATTTGGTGAGGAGATAAAAACCAACTTCAGAAATACCTTTCAAAGAACTGCTTTCTTAGTGAGTTTAGGTATCGAATACTGAGAAACATCTTGCAGTTAAAAGTTACTGTATAACTAATGATGCTGGAAAAAAATAGCAAGGATGTTATGAAATACCTGAATATTTGAATCTGTAACACCTGTAAGATAACAGTAGAGCACCTATTAGAAAAATTGCTGCAGACTTCAGTCTCTGAGCCTAAGAATTTAAGGCAACTACATGAAGTACATGTTTTGAAAGTTAGTTGTCAGTTGAGTAGAGATTCCATCAAAGTGTAGTTATTTAAATATACTGAAAGCCATTAGAATTTAAATGTTTTTTATAAACAGCTTTGAAAAATTATCTAGACCCAAATTGTCACATGATATGCAGTAAAAAGAGAAAGTGGTTAAAAGTATAAAATTTGAAGAACTGAAGAAATTTGCTCTAGAACACTAGAGGTGGAATCACTAAAAGGTGTCTTTCAATCTTTTATTTAAAATCAGTGCTTCCAAGATGGGATACAAGAAGTACATTTACTCAGGCATAATAGGTCTAGACCTTTCTTCTCAAACTTACTGAGATGCTACTTGTTTCTCATTGTGTGGTAAGAAACCACTGTATCATCCCCTCCCTATTTCATACAAATCTCTGATGGATCCATCCTTGCATTCAGTTTACTCTCTTTCATTTCCAGACTTGAATAACCATTTCTAGCTTTTGTTACTTCACAGCAGTGAGTGTGAACAAAAAGCATTGTTCATATAAGCAAGTCTGAAAATTGCAGGGAGCGTAAGCCTGGTATTTAGCTGTATAGGAAGCCAATGCTAAGAGCAAGCTTTTGAACTGCTGAGATGTTTGCATCAGTCCAGCGTGTTAAATAACTGTATTAATTGTTTTCTTAGTGGAAAGAAGCGAAACCTGATGAGTTAATGGACTCCAAATTGAGATGTGTGTTTGAAATGCCCAACGAAAATGATAAGCTGGTAAGTAAGGAATAAGAGACTGTCATACACTGGTAGGATCTCACAGAAATTTCAGGATTGTCTTAACCTATTTGATTTAATGATTAAATGAATTGATGGAATTTGTGCTAAACTAGAAGGAGGGGTTTTCAGCATATAACTTTTTAAGGATTCTTAGAATCCAGATTTAAAGGGTCCTTGATATACTCTCTGGTCCAAGATCTTGTTCCAAAGGGAACACTCTGTCCAACCACATCTTTAAAAACTCCAGCATGGGGAGCAGTTTCCAAAAACTATCTTGTTGTTTTTATACTTTATAATTTTCAGATGCAATCTCAGTTTAATCTTGGGGGGGAAGGGGATATGGTCTGGGTTTTTTTGGTTGGTTTATTGTTTTGTTTTATTTTAGTAAAGGATAATTTGTGAGATGAAAGTATAAGCTTCCTAAGTGTGTGTTAAACAGTAAAAATGTAAAGGTTGAGCATTTATTGTTGAGGCACTTAGTTATCTACTTTCTGGCTTTAATTTTAGAAAGTGTGTAGCTTAGTGAGAGAAATGTAATGGGTTATACAAAACTAACTCCTTTTGTACTTTCTCCTAAGACACTGTCCCTAGGGATAGAGGAGTTTACTCTTTAATTAAAAAGTCAACTCTTTACAGCCACTCTTAACAGGCTTTAGGCGCTTTTAGGTCCAACTCTTTAGGACCATTTTTCTTAGAGTGCAAAGAGCTCTCCATGCTGATGTGTAAGAAATCAAGGAAGGCAGGCTGGAAAATGGCATGGCTGAGCCAGGATCTGCTCCTTGCATTGAGTAAGAAGACAATGCACAGCCAGTGGAACCTGGGACATGTGACTTGGGAAGTACAGGGGTATGGTTTGGGGGTGTGTAGGGGTGGAAAACTAAGACACACATGAAATGGGTTGTGGCAAGGGATGTGAAGAGCAATGAGAAGGGACTCTGTAATTACAGAGTATATCAGAAAAGAAAAGACAAGGAGAAAGAACCCACTGCTAAACAAGAAAGGAGAACTGGTGACAACAAATATGGAGAAGGCTGAGGTACTCGCTGAGTTCTTTGCCTCAGTCTTCACTGGCAGTCACGCTTACCATGTCTTGGGGTTCTCATGGTTGAAAAGCTGGACATGAATCCACAGTATGTGCTCACAGCCCAGAAAGCCAATTGCGTCTGGGACTGCATCACAAGAAATGTGGCCAGCAGGTCAAGGGAAGAGATTCTCCCTCCCTCTATTCTGCCTTTGTGGAACCCCATCTGAAATCCTAAGTCCAGCTCTGGGTTTCCCAGTATAAGAAACATGTGGACCTGTTGGAGCAAGTCCAGAGGAGGGCCATGAAGACGCTCAGAGGGCTGGAGCATCTCTCCTGTGAAGACAGGCAGAGAGAACCGGGGTTGTTCAGCTTATAGAAGAGAAGGCTCCATGGACACCTCATTGCAGCAACTTTTAACACAGGCAGTTACTAGTACTTACAAGGGCGAATGGTTTTAAACTAAAAGAGGAAAGATTTGGGTTAGATGTTTGGAGTAAATTCTTTACTCAGGAGGAGTTAGGCACTGGAAGAGGTTGTTCAGAGAAATTGAGGATGCCCCATCCCTGAAGGTATTCAAGGCTGTGTTGGATCAGGCTTTGCGTAATGTGATCTGGTGAAAATTGTCCCTGCGCATAGTGGGTGGGGTTTGGAACTTTGAGGTTCCTTCCAACCCAGACTATTTTATGATTGTGTGATTTTGAGCAGAGCTGGGGAATTAGATTGTTAATTTTAATATTGTTCTTTTCACAGCTTTGTGTGACTTTTCAAAATTTGTAATATGTATTTCAGATGCTGTGAGACTTAAATTTTATGTTTGTGCTGCACTTTTATTTTCCTTCACTAAAAGGTACAATAAGTGCAAAACATTTGTCACACGTACTTCGTAGGAGTTTATGACATGACCTGTTTTGGTTTCACTGTGTTTTGTTTCTTATTGTTGCAGGATTACTTTCTTGCTTTTATTTTCCCCTCCTCAAGTTCAAATGCTCTTTGGTGTATTTTATGCCCTCTTTTGGATGCCTTCTGAGTCAGTGTTAGTAGCTAAAGTATGAATTTGTGACTCAGTAGAGTGTAGTAGCAGGTAAACAGTGCAATCTTCTCTTGCCTTTTTAATACTTGAGCTAATCAGAATTGCACTGACAGTTGTCAGTGTGTCTGTTCAGCTTACTGTAAATATATACCTCATTGAACTCTATTAGTAGCCTCATTGTTTCCCTTTTAAGCTGTGGATGATTTTTCTCTGGGTAAGTAAATTCTCAAATCATTCTTGATGTTTGTAGAATGATATAGATGCAAGCAAATCCGCCCCAGTACTGAACACATCTAAACAGGATGGACCGATGCCAAAACCACATAGTGTTTCACTTAATGACACTGAAACAAGGAAGCTTGTGGAGGAGTGCAAAAGACTTCAGGCAGAGATTATGAAGCTGACAGATGAAAATCGGCACCTGAGAGTAAGTTCTGCATCCACATTTATACTGAAGTGGCTTCACTCTTCTTGATTGAAATTTGGTTTGTAATTAGGCCAAAAGAATATATATACCAGCAAGTAGATAAAGCTGTTAGAATGTCAAGATTGATTCATAATACGACTTTACTGTCCTGTATATAATGTATATTTTGAACTTGTCAGTGATTGAGACTTTGTGATTGTCATGAATGAGACATTGAAGCTACATAATTTTCTTCTTAAATGAAGTGGTCCTATTTATGGTGATCCTAGTTAAGTCTTAAGTCGAAGCTACTGAATTAGTAGCTTTTAAAAAGTGCTCTATTTTTCATTAATAACGAGTAAGTGAGATCCAGAGCAGTAACATTCTGTATCACAAACAGCTAGTGAGCAAGAGCAATTGTTCGGCCAGAGGAGGTAAGCAAACACTACTTTCTTGTACCTTTATGTAAAGGTATAATTTCAGTAACCTGTCAATTTGTCAATACATGACTTTGTGTCTTTTCTATATATTTGCTTTTGAAACAGTTCTGACAATTTTCGTTGGCCATGGTGGCCTTTTAAAGAACTATGAAATAATATGATATCTTCACGTGTGTTACCGACACTAAACAAAGCAGATGTTTCTCTTTAACAATAAGGAATTACTGCTATTTAATTTTGACACGTATTAACAGCAGAATGCTTCATTGGGCCTAGAAAGATTTTTGGTATATTTTTTAAGCAGAGACACTAGTGAAGAGAGACTAGTGAATTATGGTCCTTATTTAAAATATGGTTTTCTATGTTCATGTTTTGGATTTTGGTGTGATGTAATGTTGTATGTGCTGAGGGTTTTTTAAAAACTTTATTTAAATATTCACCAGTAAATATAGTATTTTGAGTTCAGTTTTTACTAACCTAATGATGTATTTATGGTTTTTTTCCATCTGTTTTTTTTCCTCCCCTCAGGATGAAGGCTTGAGGCTCAGAAAGGTAGCGCACTCGGATAAATCTGGATCACCCACAGCTTTGGCCCTCAGAGATAATGGCTCTAATTCTCTTCCTTCACTTCTTGTTGTAATTGCAGCCATTTTCATTGGATTCTTTCTAGGGAAGTTCATCTTGTAGAAAGAATGAGTGAGAGAAGCATGCAAAACTGCAGCTTCCTTTTTTGTTTATTTTTTTGTTTGTTTTGTTTTGATTTTTTTTGTTTTCTCTTGGCCAGAAAAAGGTTTGTTTACCTACCACATCATGGGTAGTACGGCCCGAGCGGCCGTTTTTGTGTACAGCATCATAACAGGCTTGGCCTTTAATGATCTCGCACGGTTAGAAAACACAATCTGAAAAGACAAACTGTTCAGCTGCTGGACAAAATTGTACATTCAGTCATCAATAGCAGGTATCTGTTGCACAGTCAGTCCTTTATGAAAATTCATAAATAAAGAATTGTTCTTTCTTTCTGTGGTTTTAATAAGAATTCAAAAATTGTTCAGAGTCTTGTAAATGTTATTTTAATAATCCTTTAAAATTTTATCTGTTGCTGTTACCTCTTGACAAATGATTTATTAGATTGCTAATCCCACTCATTCAGGAATATGACAAGAGGTATTATGGGGGAAATGGTGCCTCTTACTGTGTAAATTTTCTCCTTACCTTACTTTGCTAATATCATGGCAGAATTTCTTTCTTATTCCTTGTGAGGCATTGTTGAGAGTTCTTCATCCTTAACAGTCCTGTCCCATAATATTTAACATGACAAAAGAAATAAAATTGTTAACAGATTTTTCTGCTGGGTAGCCTGTTTGTGTGTGTCGTGCTTTTAGAGGGGATTCTTAACAAGTTCATTGTTCATGGTAATTTGCTACTTGTAACAAATGGCTATTTTGAAGTTTATTTGCTTAAGTCTCTGGCTTTGACTGTTGTAATTGAAGCTTGGGGAAAAAAAAAGTTTCCATTCCATTTGTTGAAAAAAACTAACTGTTTTCTGGCTGCTTTCAGCTACGAAGAGGATGGTTATCAAACTTGTTTTGGGACAGAATAATTTGGATATCCAGCAGGTGCAAATGCCAGACATGAATGTTTTCAATATATTAACAATTTACTTGGATTGTGCAGGAGTGTAATAATCAACCTTCTGTTCCATCTTTGGATCTTCTGGTGTCTTCCAGGAGTCAACATTATTCTTTGATTTCTTAAGGGTACTTAATTCCCATATATTAACTTACTGAGTTTGTAATTCTGTCTTAGCAAATATTAAAAAATGCAAGTTGAATCATTCAGACACCTGTAGTGAATTCCATGATGCAGAAGAGTTGATATTTGCTGAGTTGTTCACCTTTTGCTCAGTTGCTCACCTTTGGGAAATAAAAGTAATTTTATGCAACTCTTGGCAGATCTACCTGTTTTAACCATGTATAGCTCAGTTTTAAAAAATGCATTTTTGGGGTCTGAAATGCTTCCCTGCACTTAATCTTATGTCTTGCCTCATCTCTGAATATGTCATAAAAACAAACAGTAGTACTGAAACAAAATATTATCTGTACTTCTGAGTAAGCATAATCCAATACAGGGAATTACTTGTAAACTTGAAAAATTCTGTAAGAGGTATACTCCTGTAAGCAAAATTGTGCTCTTGGACAGCTTGACTTGATGTGGTGCAGCTAAGTGTATTAGACCTTGGTATATGCACACCTTATGTAGCTGAGAAAAATGTTCTGGGAAAGATGTATGTTATCTTGGTTGCCTTTGATTTCTAGTGCTTTTTTTTAAAACGTCATGTTCTGTCATAGCTCTCTGTGATAAACTTTTTTTATAAAATCTTGCACATGTACAAGGAAGATGATGAAGAAAATGCAAATACTGCTTATCTTTTCACTTAAGCATGCAAGCACTGATATTTCCAATTACTTGTTCCAGTGTCTGCATTGAAGTCTCCTTCCATCCCAGTGACTGGAAAAAACTATGTTAAGGTTTTGATTATTTTGGTTCCGCTGGTTCAGAATGGTGTATTTCTTCTGATTTTTTTTCTCTAACAGAACATTTCCACATCAAACTTTCATAGCCTGTTCCAAACTGATTACATGGAAAATAACGAAAGCAATATTGTGCAGGATGTAGTTTGCTTCAGACAGAGCAGTCATTCCTGCATTGAAGGGAGAAAAACCAAACAAAACCCTCTGGAAGTTCTTAAAATGTTTACAGCATGGTATATGGGGGTTTTCAAAGGTGCTAGCGCTTAGAGGACTTTAAACCAGAAAAACAAGTCATTGCTCAATGCAGCTGACTCAGGTTTTGATATCTGGCAGCAGAAATATGGTAAAAGTTACGATAAAATCAGAATGAAATAACTTCTTTTCATAAATAAGAAAACAGTTGATGGTAAAACTTTGGTCATGGTTTAAGCAGTGTTTTCAAGGTGAAAGTGTACAGCGCTCTTGTAACCAGAGTTCTCATTAATGCTCTAAGGAGACTGTCTTCGTTTCCCGTAATCCCTTCATAGCTGTATATAAAATGTAATGCTAAAACTATTTTGCTCTCAGGAGTCACTTTGGATGAGATCAACTGTATTCAGTGAATTATGTAATATGGATTAAATTGTTTGTCTTTGTTCCTGAAATGGTTAGAACTTCTTGCTTTGTCTGCCTGCTTACTCGTGTATGTAAGCACAAGGAAATACAGTCTCTGCACCTGCTCCTGGGTGAGCTGAGCAGACGGTGATGCCCATAAATTCATGTGAGAGTAAATGCATAACTTCAGTTAAATACACATTATAGGTTGCTCTTCTGATTTCTGAAAAGAGCAAGATGATACAAGTATACAGTATCAAAGCAGTTATTTAATTTTTTTTATGAATATAGCACTTTAAAAAGGAGTAGTATGATTCAGGGGGGAAAAAACCTAGTTAACTAGAAGAATACAGCTTCTGTAGTCATTCTGGGCACCAAATTTAACCCACTTTAAAATATATATATAAAGTTCATTTAAGAAAAAGTTATTTGTATCAATGCACACGTTATTTGTGCATTTCTACTCATTCTCTAAAAGTTGTTGACAAAACACTATTGCCCAGGCTTGCATGTTTCTGCTGCTATGTTTGAAACCAACTTACTTAAACAAAGCAACCAAACATTAGCTTGGAACTTCATTATCCTCCTTGGGAGGAGGGAGGGTGTAGGGAGGAGTTGAAAGGTGACATTTTGCCAAAGGGGAAAAGACAAAGTCAATAAGCAAAATTTATCTTTCAGGCCTTCTTCAAAGTTATTAAAGGTTGAAGTGTTAATAAACTGTTAAAAATGTAGCAGTGTCCTTTTTATTTTGGAACTTCTCCCTGACTCCTTGCTGTGGACTGCTGCTAGTGAAGAGGTATATCTGGTTCCATGGGCAGTGTTACTGCTCTGCTCTAGGTTCTACTGGAAAATGGCAAGAGGCTGGCTTGGCTGAAGAGTCAGTGTTGGAGTGAAGAACAGGTGCCTTGATCCAGGCAGCACTGAGGATGCTGATGGTCTGTCAGACTTATAAGAAATGTCTTGACAAATAATTTTCTTTTTCCTTTTGGGAGTTCCCAGGTTTTTATGTGTGAATTGACCTGCTGGAGCAAACACTTGTTTCAGTCTGTAGCAAAAGATGGAATAATGCACAGTTCCAGAGCGACCCTAATAAATATTTGCTGTAAAACTGAAATGCCCTGCTCTCCCAAGTTTGCAGGTGGGATTGAAATTCTGTAGCTTCTTTTTAGCTGCATTGCTGTGAAGGTAATAGTTTTCTGCCTTGCCTGCTACTCTGTTTCCTTTGGAATGGCCTTGTGGGAGGTGTCCTGGCAGGCCCGTCTGTTTGTAGCACTCCACGCTGCTGCTAGCAAGCAAACCTTTGTCTTTGCCGATCCTGAGTTTCTGTGGTAGCTTTAGTGTGGTGGCACATGGGAGTGTTGGACAAAAGGGGGAGCTAAATGCAGGAGTCAGTTTTTACAAGGGTTTGAGCTCCTTCCTGTGGGAAGTACTGAAACTAATGATGATGAAGTAGGTTGTTTCTTATCCAAATGTGTTTCCCAGGGATACTCAAATAGTGTAGCCAAGTGTCTGATTGGTCTTTAGTGTTTTTATGTTTTGGTGCATGTTAGGTACGTTTAAGACTTGCTCCTTCTGCATAAGCAGAGGTAGTGCTGGTGTTGTCACCTCTTATTTGCCCTGCATGTGGCAAATGATAATGTAGAAATGAGGTCTTGTGCAAAGACAAAATAATTTATTCTTATATTTTATCTGGCATTGTCATTATTTCCGGGGGCTAGTAAGGTCAGTGCCTGTGCCTCATTTGCTAGGCCAAGGGTTTATGTGTTTGTATGGTGAACTAGATCTAGAAATTGCTTTGGATGAAATTATTGTTTCACTCCCCCTACAAATTACGTTTTAACTGAATCCTGGTATAAGCATCTCCACCACATTGCAGTGCCGTTTTATGTAATGTTGGTAGCCGCTGTCAGCAGAGTATTGAATCCTTGTTTGCACTGCAGCTGCTCTCTTAATGGCAGTGGTGGAAGGCTGATGTCCTTGCTCTTCCTTAGAAAAGACTTTAAAGGATGTTTGTGGTAGCCAGGCACAGAGGTGTGAGACAGCCAGCCATAATTACAGTGAAGCAGTCTGAGCTCAAACACTTGAAATAAGTGAAACAGTGATTGAAAGGTGGCTGAAATAGTTACTACCTTTTGAATTGGTTGATAAGAAAAAAAGCATTGTGAGTTGTTTTGTTTAGTTGAGGTGGTTTTTTTTTTTTTTTTAAATAAAGTTAGACTGCTGATCATCCAAGTTCTGCAAGGGAAAAAAACCCTGAACAATCAGTCAACCAACAAATTGCTGTAGTCTAAGAATAATTATTTATTAATTATTATGGAAAGTTTTTATTAATACTGGTGCAGGCTTATATGCAAAGGTGAATTTAGAGAGACTGCTGTTGGGGTCAGTACCTGGCTTTTCTCACAGTGGGTAGTAGTTAAATAGCCATCTTTGTGAGTGTCTCAGTCTGCCTTGGCAAGGATGGGTTATCCTAGCTTTTGAGATGGGGAAACTGAGGCATGAGTGTTGAGGCAAATGACTAGGAAGTTTAAGCACAGCCCTTATTCTATAGCATACATTCTGTCCTTTTTCTCTGTTTCTTGTCAAGTATTCCTTAAGGCATGTCCAAGTCTTTTTGTGTTTGTTTGTTGGATTCAAAAATGCTGCTTCGTGTTGCTTAGACATCTGTAGTAGTCTTTTGAAGCAGCTTCCTAAAAACTTAGCTGTTGCTTTGTCTGTTCCTGAAGCCAAGCGTTGAACAGACAGAAAATGTAGCTTAGGCGTTTAAAAGTGGAATGTGCTCACTGGGATTATAATGCCTGACCTCAGCCAAAGATAGTTGAGGGGGGAAAAAAAGGAAGAAATATGCTAAATGTTTGGGTGTGTTGTGTTTGTAGTCCTGAAACATAAAAGTCAGTCTGTGTTGCAAAAAAATTCTATGGAGCCAGTGCTGTTTGTACTTAACAAGTAAAAGAAAGCAAACTATTCTAAACGTGTACAGCTGCCCCCTGTTAGTGGGGGTATATGTTGCTGTATTGGGTTTCCGTGGCAAGGTTTTGGTAGTGGGGGGGATGCAGGGGTGGCTTCTGTGAGAAGCTGCCAGAAGCTTCCCATGTCCTACGGAGCCAATGTCAGCTGGCTCCAAGGTGGACCCACTGGCCAAGGCTGAGTCTATCAGTGATGGTAATAGTGACTCTGAAATGAAAGAAGGCACTGCACAAGAACAAGCTGCAGCCAGAGAGTGGGAATATGTGAGCAAAAGAGCCCCTGCAGACCCCAGGGTCAGTGAAGAAGGAGGGGGAGGAGCTGCTCCAGGCACCAGCGCTGAGACTCCCCGGCAGCCCGTGGTGAGGCAGCTGTGCTTCTGCAGCCCATGGGTGTTCACAGGGATGCAGAATTCCACCTGCAGCCCATGGAGGACCTCACGCTGGAGCAGGTGGATGCTTGAAGAGGTTGTGACCTTGTGGGAAACCTGCAGTGGAGCAGGGTCCTGGCAGAACCTAGGGAGAGAGGAGCCAATGCTGAAGGTTTTCTGGCAGCACTTGTCACCATGCTGGAGCAGTCTGCTCCTGGAAGACTGCACCCTGTGGAAGGGGACCCATGTTGGAACGGTTTTTGAAGAGCTGCAGCCCATGGGAAGGATTCATGTTAGAGAAGTTTGTGAAGGACTGTCTGTCATGGAAGGGATCCCATGCTGGAACAAGGAAAAAGTGTGTGAGTTCTTCCTTGAAGGAGTGGCAGAGACAATGTGTGATGAATTGATCACATTCCTCCATTCCCCATCCCCCTGCACTGTTTGGAGGGAGAAGAAATCAGAATGAAATCAAGAGAAGAAGAGGGGGATGGAGGGAAGGTGTTCTGAAATTTGGGTTTCTTTTTCATTATCCTACACTGATGTGATTGGCAATAAAATAATTTGCCCAAATAGTCTTTTTTGCCCATGATGGTAATTGGTGAGTGATCTCTACCTGTCTTTATCTTAACCCATAAGCCTTTCATTGTATTTTCTCTGTGAGGGGAGTGATAGTGCAGCTTTGGTGAGCATCTGACATCCAGCCATGGTCAACTCACCACAATTCCTCTGCCCATGGAAGTGGAGAAGTGTTTTTCCTTGCGGCTTTGATAGCCCAAACACAGATGGTGCAGACAGCTACTTCAGAAGAGCCAAGGACTTCTTTTTTTAAAACCTAAACATGTTTGACTCTTGCAAGCAAAGATGCTCCAGAATCCATCTTTCTTAGATGTTTAGCCCACTGATGTGTTTTCACTCAAAATTAGTAAATGTTGCTACTACTGCTTTTCAGACTGCAGTAGATTTCTGCACTGATGTGAAGGTTGGTCTGAGGAATATTAGTAATGAGAATAATTATCTCTGTTTCTTAATGGTTGAGAGACATTACTTTAAATCCTTATGTAGTTTACAGAGTGTTGTGGAAAAGCTTAGGAAGAAAGTCCACAGAAAACAAAACCTGAACCTTGGCTCCAGTTCTTTATAACTGCAATCAGAAGTACGAAGCGAGTGGTTCTTAGAAGAAGAAGCTTATGTAGTGGCTATTTAGTGCTTGCCTTAATCTCCTCTGGTTAGTTGAAAATGTTGAAGTGATAAATATGAGATACATGTCCCACACCTCAGGAATGGTTGGTGTCAAGTGAAGAAAATGGGAGTGTGGTAGGAAGAGATGGCCATGACAAAAGCAAGGTGGACTGCTTCAGAAGTGGCTTTGTGATGGCTTTATAGTTCCAGGACGCCTGGACTGTTAGAAAGGTCTCTATGTGCTGCCTTCTCTCCAGACATATGCTGGAAACTGCTGTGCATTCTCCAAACATGGCAATTTCTCTCCAATTTTAGGGTGTAAAGCCTCAAACATGGTGGTTGCCCATGTAAACAGGAGAATTCCAGGAGAAGGATTTTTGTTTTATTCATGCCCAGGATTGTCTAACCTCAGATTTTCAGTGCAGCCTTCAGTTTCATGGCAGTGCTTTCTGACTGCACTGAATACCTTGAAATACTTTAGCCCTTGGGCCTCTCATTTCACATCCCAGCTTCAAGAAAATGAGAACAGATTGCCTTCCTGATTAGGTGAAATAATCTCTTCATCCTGCCTCCACAGGAACCAGGTTACAATGGCAAAGGAAGGTCAGCATATTGGTGGAAAAACCTGACTTAAAAGAGACCAAAGAGACAAGACTTATGTGATTGCAGCATTTTTATGCTCCTGTTCCCTGTGTGAATTTGAAATCTAGTTCAAGCCACGTTTGATAGAGAGGTGCGTGTTTCACAGACACCAATTACCTCCAATTAAAGGAAGATTAGAGCTCGGATGAAAGACATTTAAATTGAGTCTCCCAGCCTGGGCAAGCCTGCATGGCAAGCTGGAAAGATACCTGTTCTTGCTGCTGTTGGACCAGTTAGTGCTGGCATCCCTGCCAAGCTGTGAGCATGGGCACAGATCAGACACCCCGACAGCTGCTGGCGGTGGCCCCGCTCTCATCAGCAGTGGGGTGAGAGATGAGTGGGCTACAAGAGAGCAGGTTCGTAGGAACAATGGGGGCAAGAGCTTTCACCAGACTCTTGGAGAGGGTGTGGAGGTGAGACTGATTTACCAGGGAGTGGGAATGGGTTATCCAAGAAACCTGCTAAGAAATGAGCTGAAAAACGCTAAAAATTGGAAGAAAGTAAAATCTTGCATGTTATGCATTGTCACTTCTCTGCTCTGCTCTGCTTGGGCACTAATGGTTCGATGATTGCAAACAGATGGGAGGAGTCTGCTCTTCAGAGGAGTAGCCAAAACCGAGCTCAAAGCTTCTTGTAGACCGGAGCTTTTTTACAAATCATGGGTTTCTAAAACTGCTTTGTGAGGTGTGTAGCGTTTGCATGTGTGGAATTCGGGGTTTAGAAATGAAGCAGCTAATCAAAAGTAAACCAGCAGTGTATGGAAGGGGCCTCCTGATTTCCTTGGCTACTGCTCAGGGAGAGCAGCAGGGAACAGTACTGTGTGACCAGAGTCCTCTGGTGCTCTGCACACACAACATGGCACATTAGATGAGCCACACCAGCGTTAGCTGCCCAGTGTGCAGGCATGGAAAGTAGGTTATGCAAAACCATTTTGTGTGTCTGTGTATGTTCATATTTACATTTGAGTCGTGAACACCGATCTCTCTGGGGTTCCTGCATGTGGACTGGTGGTTACAGCAGACCAGTTTCTAGAGGGCTTTGAATTGTATCATACATTTGTAATTGCTTCAGTTGCCTCTAATCCATTTTCTTCCTTCAGCTGCTCCTAATTTTTGTGTTACTTTAAAATTGCTGATTTTGAGGGTGGCTGTGTGAAAAAAACACTTCTTGCCAAATTGGAGCCATCTCACCTGAAACCTCTCTGAAATGCGCTCTGAGCCTCTGCAAATGTTGAGACCTTCAAACAGAAATATGAGGCTTAAGCAGGAGAAGGCTCGCACAAGGCAAATTTCCAACATCCAGAAGCAATTGCTACTGCTTTTGTGAAGTGCACAGGTCTCTGCTGTAAATGCAAAAGCAATTTTATGTTTAAGAAATTTAAATATAGATTTTTACTTTTACAGACCATCCTTCCCTGTCTCATGCCTGATTGCCCCTAAGTCCTGTATGCTCCCTTCTATGTCACTCTACATGGATAATTATCTCCTAATCATGGAGATTACTTCTTATAATAGGGTGAGACAACAATAATATAAGAGTTAAAATTACAGTGTATCTGTCAAAATTCTGTAATTTTCCTCCCATAATTAGTATATTTGAGAGCTTATGTAGCTCTTAGTTCAGTGTGTGATACTCCTCATTAAAAATTTTGGCAATTCCCTGGATAAAGTACCTTCATGTGAGCTGTGTATGTATCCTTACAATTTTCCCGTTTTACCTGAAAATTTACCTATGTATACATTATATAGGTAAATATATATATATTTATATATATATAAAAATATAAATATATATATTATATATACACCTATATACACATTTCTGGACAGATTTGGAATGCAAGGCTGGCAGTTTAGTAACAGTATTTTCCTTCTATGGAGAATTGATAAATGCAGAACTGACTGGTACAGCTTAGACCCATTTCTCCTGTATTTCTTTGCAGACTGTGGAGAAGGGAATTGTTTAGTGCATGGGTTCAGCAAGTTTTACCCTGATCAGATGGCACCGGGCATGCAAGAGGGGCTTCAATGAAGGCTGCAGGGGCAAAGCTTCATTTTGGCATTTTCTACCTTTTGAAAGCATAATTTCACATTTTTCTGAGTGTAATTCCTGATTTTCTTTATCACTGCTGGATGTTGCGGCCCTCTGGTAAGGAGACAGCATCATGCATCATGTGGAATGAAATTGTAGTGTTAGTCTGACCCTCAGGGAGGACTTGTGAACTGGCTTTAAAAGATGGATATTTTATTTTCTGTACTCCAAAACCGTGGCCCCGTAGAGAAACTGGCTTCGTTACTCATTCAGGCTTTTGGGCTTTTTTTGCTGCTTGTGCTCCATAAATCGACAGAGCCTCAGGGCTCAGCAGGTTTTGAGCTACCCCCCAATCCCTCGCCGTGTTCCCGCTGGATTTTGGCGGGGGACGCTGTGAGGGGAACCGCTGTTCTGCAGGCGCCCGCCGCCAGATGGCGCTGTGCCCCCGGCCCGCGCCGCTCCCGCGCGGATCCGGGCCCCGCTCCCGCCTCACTCACAGCCCGGGCCGGGCTCTCCTCACCCCGCTCCCGCCTCACCCACAGCCCGGGCCGGGCTCTCCTCACCCCGCTCCCGCCTCACCCACAGCCCGGGCCGGGCTCTCCTCACCCCGCTCCCGCCTCACCCATAGCCCGGGCCGGGCTCTCCTCACCCCGCTCCCGCCTCACTCACAGCCCGGGCCAGGCTCTCCTCACCCGGCTCCCGCCTCACCCACAGCCCGGGCCGGGCTCTCCTCACCCCGCTCCCGCCTCACCCACAGCCCGGGCCGGGCTCTCCTCACCCCGCTCCCGCCTCACCCACAGCCCGGGCCGGGCTCTCCTCACCCCGCTCCCGCCTCACCCACAGCCCGGGCCGGGCTCTCCTCACCCCGCTCCCGCCTCACCCACAGCCCGGGCCGGGCTCTCCTCACCCCGCTCCCGCCTCACCCACAGCCCGGGCCGGGCTCTCCTCACCCCGCTCCCGCCTCACCCACAGCCCGGGCCGGGCTCTCCTCACCCCGCTCCCGCCTCACCCACAGCCCGGGCCGGGCTCTCCTCCGTGCCTCGCTCCGGCGTCCGTCCCAGAAAGCGGCGGAGTGTCTGAGGGCTTGGGTGTCTCTTGTTCGTAGTCTTGAAACTATTGTTTGTAGTGTTTGCTGAAAGATGATGCGATTATTTCCAGAAATGCCTTAGAGAATCCTAGAATGGCTTGGATCGGAGGGGACCTTAAAGATCATGTGCTTCCAGGTTGCTGAAAGCCCAATTCAACCCGGCCTTGAACAATTCCGGGAATGGGGCATCCTCAGCTTCTCTGGCAACATATTCCAATGCCTCACCACTCTCACACTAAAAAATTTCTTCCTAATATCCAATCTAAATCGACCCTTCTTCAGTTTAAAGCCTTTGGCACTTTTCCTATTGCAGCAGGCCTTGCTAAAAAGTGTGTACCCATCTTTCTTATAGACCTCTTTTAAGTATTGAAACAGCAAAAATAAAGTGTGCCTGGAGTCCTCTCTGAAGTGAGCGGTGTCAAATCTCTCAGCCTTCCTCATAGGAGAGCTGCTCCAGCCCTGATCATCTTCATGGCTCCTGCCTGGACCTGCTCCAACAAGTCTGCGTCTTGTGCTGAGGACTCCGGTGCTGGATGCAGCACTCCAGACATGAGTGGGGCCTCATATTGACCAGTTAATAAAGGTGATGCCCATATATAATTTTGATTATTTTTTGGTTTTTGGTTGGCACTAAGAGCAAAGGGATTCAGTAGTTGGGCAGTTATTTAAAGAAATTGATAATGCAGGTGTCTGTCCAGCAAGCATCTGTCCTTTGGATGGAAATACATACATCTGATTCTGTTATTTTTTACTGTGTGTTAATCTAGGAGATCTAACGCCCAACATTCCCAAGTATAAACATTTTTCTTCCAGTGTTTTAAATTTATTTATTTGAAGAAGCACTATCCTGTGCTGCTTGCTTTCTCATTTTCCAACAGACCATCTTGGAAATGGCAGCAGACAAGGAGCACTGTGATTCCCATGGGAAAGGATGTCTGCCTGCTTTGAGGTGGTGATCATGGGCAGTTCCCATTATTGGATGACATGCAGGAATTAATTACTGTCCTCAGGGCTTGGTAGTACCTTAGCTAGAATCCATCCCACGGACTAATCCTATACCCATGAACAGACTTGTGAAGATGGATGGGCAGAGGGTGCCTGATAAATAAAAACTCAGGCCAACAACACTTCTGCCTTGGCTATTAAGGGTATCCATGGTATGATTCCTCAAAACTGCCTTTGCCCGATTCAGAAGTACAGTTTCTTCTTATTATTTATTGTTGTAGCAAATGGCAATGAAAAAAACCCCAAAGTTATTGCATTAGAGGAAAAGACTAAAAGGCCAAAAATAGTTGTAGAAAGAGGAAAAATTACAGAAAATTAGTGAAATTGAACCAGAATGAGTGGTTTTTGTTACATCCTCCTGCGTTCTGTCATGACTGAGTAAATTATACCAAGTTGAATCTTGCAGAATTTTGCAATAAATTGCCTGAATTATCCATACTTACTGTTTTGTGAGGAAAAAAACTTGCAGCTTTCAGAGGCTGTGGCTACTGTACTTGAAGTACCTTGTGATTTCAGGCATACTTCCTGACAACAAAACTCATATTTCAGGGATCTCCTGTGTCACTTAGAAAAACTCAGGAACTGGTAAATTCCAAAGCGTTTAATAGTGGTGGGTGAAGGCTCAAAGACTGCATTTCACCTCTTTCTGTGCATGAGGCAGGAGTGAAATTGCAGAGCACTGAGCAAAGATACTTCTGTTATCCTGTGTCTTGTTTGCCCTTCATGGTTTGTTTTGGGTTTTTCTTTCTTTTTAAGAAGTGTCCTTTCCAATCCCTCCTTGCTCCTTGCCCCAGGCCCTTAAAGCAACTGGGATGCAACAGCAGACCAGCAATACTGGTTTGTTTGTTTGTTTACACCTCACTTATGAAAAATACTTGGTTTCTGTTGATCCATACACTTTTTCCTGACACAGCTATTCTGACCACTCTCTCCTTGCAAGCCAACACCATTGTTACTCACTGGGCACCTCCAGCCACGATTTTACTCAGAAAACCTGAAAATGTGCTGTGAACCCCAAATCCCTTATCTGCATCCATCAGAACCGTTCCTAGTGACAGACATATTCTGAAACAAGAAATGTTTTCTCATGTATGTAGTAAAAAATTAGCTTTTCTGTGCACAAGTTACTCAACAGTCAGGTTTTTGGCTGTTTCTTTCCAAGACACCTAACACTTTTTTACACTTAGTCAACAGAACAGGAAACCAACATGCAGAGGAGGCAAAGAAATCCTTGGTTTTACAGTTAGGCTTTTTTTATTTCAATCAATAGTTTAACAAGTGCTTAAACTTCCCCAGCAGTTTAATCTGGAACATAGTTGAGAAGAAAAATATCTTCTATAACTTTACAAAAATAAAAAGATTTTTTTTTCTTTTAAAATCCTGCACTTTAGGCAAGCACGCTCTGACTCAAGCAAGACTGACATTATATCCTAAAATACAGACTTCTGTTCACAGAAATGACATTCTATCCCAGGACAGCAGGCACAATATGTAAATGGTACAGAAACAGAGCAAGAACACTGGTTTGACTTTTCTGATCCCTTTTGTCCTATTTCTTGAATAGAGCCTCTTAAAACAATTTGCCTAAGAATTTCTTCAGGTTGCCATTTCTTCTGTCAGGTGTATCCTTAAATAGGATATCACCGAAGGAAAAGCTTTCACCTGTCTTGGCAACATTGGTTGAAGCTGAAGATATCAACATTAATGGATTAATTTTTTTATACCTTCTGCATTTCAGCAAAGGACAAATCACCCAGTTTGCACCCAGTTTTCCACTGCTAAACCACTTGCAGCTTAACTTCTTTAGCAGCTAGGGCTGCCAGCACATGAGGTCAGGTTGGAGAAATAAAATGAATGGAATATATTGTGTCACATATGTATGTGGTGCTGTGCAGTTAATTTAGTGAGTGATGAAACTAAAAGAGGGGTAAGCTTAGCTCCTTGTTCTGTGCCTGCAAGCAAGGAGAAGCCTCACAGAAAATATGGACTAGCACATAAACGATGCACTCTGAAGACTTACAGCTTTGTGCAACTTGACTTGTATTGGCTAAAAGAAAAATTAAAAATATATAGGCAGCAGAGGGAAGCTGGTGCAGCAAATGCTAAGAACCCAGATCATAAAATTATGTTTCTGGTCAACACTACAAATAAATTACAGAAGTCCCTAATCAGATTTCATGTAATGCATTGTGAAGACCTTTAAAAACACTTCCTTTTAAAGTGTCTTTAAATAACAGGGAAGAAATAGCATTTATTGTACAATTTGTACAGTGAGTCACATTTTCATGTAGTCTAGCCATAAACCTTGGAAAACCTAGACCTTTGCAAGTCTGTGATTCAAAACAGCTGAGATGTGAATGTGCTTTTAGAGGTTATAACTAGACAGATCTTTGTCTTAAAACTGTTGCAACATTTCTGACATTAGATAATTTACAGAGGAGCTACAAGGCACTAACAAACTGTAGATGATTGCCCCGATGAGTATAGAAAACTGTGTTGTAGAGCAGTTCCTTTGGTCTTTGCTTTCATCCTGCATCACAAATATGTGCAGATTTCAGCTGGGATCGAGCTGTGTGTGGCACTTGCACAGGCAAGTGAGACAGTCTGACAACTTCTAACCATGCATATTTTTTCAGAGACAGGACCACATGGCAATGGTCGATGGTGGCGAAAGCAGCTTGTCTTGTGTGATCTAAGGAAAGCCACACAATACCCATCCTTTTAAATAAAACCACTGTGAATTCACTCCTGCCGCTAGATCTCCAACTGAAGTTAGAAACAAAGCAGGTACTTAGGGGACTTGTTTGACTGTAACAGCTCAGTAACCCAGTTAGAGATATGCTGGTGTCACTCTGCTGATTACAAAACTCAGTCTAGAGAAAACCAAACTCCATGGTGGTTCGTAACCACTCTATTGGAGGAATCTTGTCTCCTTCTTGACCCTCTACTTAAAACTGTGCCCCCCACCAGCAACTGATCCAGAGCTGGCTCTTCAAGTAGTTTGACTTCATGGAGCAAAAAACCATCAAGAAATGCTGGTCAGAACAGCTGATGTTCATAACGTTCAATTCACCATGCTGAGTTGGCTTTCAGATCCTTCCAACAGGCTGAAGGAGGATCTGACATCAGGTGGATGGAGAAACACTTTCTCTGCTGACTACTGAGCCAACCTGAGCTCCATTCCTGACTCTTAAGTTTACTGTGACTTTAAGAGTTTAACAGTTTGCTGTGACCTTTTATTTGTCTGAGGAAAAAATATGAAAGATTTGATCTGACTCAGCAGTGTGTTGTCTGATACTGCTCCTTCCCTCTGCCTTCCTGCTGTCTCAAAACTAGGTGAATTGATTCTGTTCCAACTCTCAGGAAATTCACATCCATGTTTTCAAGGAATGCTTTTGCTAGTCAGTATGAAGACTCACCATATAAAGCTGAAAGACCTTCATTCAAAACACACTTTTCCTAGGATACTGAAAATAATACATTAAAAGTTCTGACACAGTACTGGGCTGGGCAGCTAGCAGCTGCTTATACTGTGAAGAAACGCTACAACTTTCCTCCTTATGTTTCTTACAGATGTTCCTGCTCCTCCTGTGAGCCAAAATGTTTACATCAATAAAAGCCACAGCTCAAATGCAAGATCAAGCTATGCCCTTAGTTCACTTCCCATTAAAGCAGGGGGGCATGGTTCATCTGTGAACTTCTAACTCCTTGCTGGCCTTAAACATCTCCCCTACTGCTTTGATTTGCATCAGTGCACAAAAGGATGTATTCACCACTGAGGGAAACTTGAGAGTTTCCAGGGCAGGCTTTAGTTGACAAATGCTCTCTGAGGGTTGTATCTAGCCATCTTCTCAGCAGTGTCTCCCAAAACCAATGCTGATTTAAGCTCCGTGAAACTGTGGCATATATTGGGACAGTTGAGCAAGGAGAAAAGGAAGGATGGGGTTGCATTAGTGCATCTCTTGTTCTTCCCTCTGTAAGACTGGGTCGGTGTTCCTCCAGCTGCTTTCTTGCTCTACCGGGGACCACAGTGTGCTTGCTGCTGTAAGCCTTTCCCTGTTCTTACATGAGGCCACATGACTAAAAAGATGCTGCTAAACAGGGCTGCAGAACACATCATATCCCACTTGCTTTACTCTGCCCACCCGACTGACCCAAGTACTCCATGTGGAATATGTAAGGCCTCAGGAATATGGGAAGAGAAGTCTTTCCTGCAGCCTTGTATTGGCAGCTTACGTGCACTCTGTGCATCCGACAGGAAAACTGCTGCTTCTGGCTGGCTTTGAGGGGCTTGGTTGTAACTACTCACTAGATACAAACGGAGGCAATTACACAGCTAAGTTAACTGAATGAGAAAATACTAAACCACTGGTTATTTTTACAACTTAATGATTGTAAAAATAGCTTAAATTACTTGGAGTATTTTTTTAAATTAGGGATATCAGCCATTTAGCACTTTTTGAACAGAGGGCTGTTGATCTGCTGATTCTTTCTGTATTATGAGCTGTGGAGATAATGGCAAGATAAATCTTTGTGGGTTTCGTCCCTATATACATATCTACATCAGAGCTATGAAGTCAGAGGGGGAAGCTGCTATCACAGTACTGGCACAACACTGAGCCTTTCCCCAGAGCTAAATTCTGATGAAAAACTGGGCGTTTGGGGATAAGAGTACCACAACAGTAAGATGGCAGAGATGACTGAAGCAGCATCATAGAGTTCATCCCAGCAGTCAAAAAAAAAGAAAAAAAAAAAGAAAAAAAAAAAGGAGACCCCCCTCCCTCTCCCCAGAAGTCTGCAGTCCTAAAGTGCAATTACTTTTGTGCAGTCGTGTCAGGCCAGGGATCAGACTGGATGAAGTTCAAAGCACAAACATCAAACGAGTGCCGTTCGGGATTCAAGGAGGAAGAGGGAAGTAAGGAAAAGAACAACAGTTCTCAGGCATTCAAGTGCATCAAGAAAATAAATGTCCTTTTCTGTCTGAAGAAAAACAACCCCCAGTCTGGTGGAATCCTGGCTTTGTAGTCATGAAAAATAAGTTTTCCTCGCTTCTAGCTGAGAATGTCCCAATATGACACAGTACAAATAAACAACAAAGCAAGAGCTGGGGTGCTGGGATATTTTTCTGGTGCCCTGCTGCTATACAGCCTGATTTTATTCTCCTCTGGTGATTCTTCAGATCTGGATACTGATGAGGCGCACTGAATTAAAGGCATCTGGTAGGAAGTGGCTCTTTTCTCGGGTCGGTCGGGGCTGGAGCCGTCGCTCGGTCTCTGGCCATTGTACAGCAGGTACCTGCCCCGGGCATCCTGCTCCATCTTGAAGATTTCGTACTCGGTGTGAGGTAGGCGGATGCCGAGTGCGATGCAGCCGTTCGTGTGGGTGACGTCCTGCTGAACCCCAACCTGCCAGGATCCCTGTGCTCCACACTCATTCCCATTGAAAACATTGAGCAGCGAGGCTGTGGATATATCCATGGGAGTTACCTTCATGTGATTTACTGCAAGAGAGGAAGAGGCAAGATGTTAGCAGAGGGACAAAAACAAAAGCAAAGCCAACATGCAGGTTGGGGCACACCTGTTAAATCAAAATTGTCCCCCCTTGCTCCTTCTTAAATAAATTTTTCACATTACAGGTGTGGCCAGCAAATCTATCAGCATCATTTTATGTCTTTGTCTGTGCAAAAATTGCTTTTTTGCACAGAACAACCTCCTTCCAACTCAGTTGAAGAAAACCTGATGGCCACTTATCTCAGCCAGAGATTAAGCAGAGCTTTCATAAATTCCAGGCAATCCTTTACAGATAAAGCCTGGTTGGTTATACCAGGAGATAGGGAAAAGAGGAAACAATAAAACTTTACTCATGTTTTATTACCGTCTGTATTAATTCATAAGTGGAACATTTATCACATATTTTTCACCATTTCTTAACATTTGCTAGCTACCCTGTAAACCTAACAAAATAATGAACTCCCATTGGGAAATTTGGAAAACACCACAGTTGCACTATCATCCTACATTGCCTGTCCTTTTTTCCATGAATTATAAAATATAGATGACCTACAGAAAGATGTTTTTTTCTCATCTCTAAACATTGGCTGCAGCTTGCAATATCAAATGTAGAACTGCTGCAGCTTCTTTAGTTCTAACCTGCTTTTATTTCAAAGGAGTTTAAGGCATACAAAGGTTCATTTTCCAGTCAAGTTAAAAAAGCTGGGAAAAGCCAAAATGAATGAGGCTGCAGAAGCTGAACAGAGATTTTTCCTGGCGTGTGTTTAACATTGTATATCAAGAAAAGGGGATCTGAATGGATTGGTGCTGATCAAAACAGAAACAAATAACCATCCCTCATGCCTCCCAACTTACCAAAATCCCAAATTCTCTTGTGGATCATTTTATAGTAAGATTTGTTGGGAGCTTTTCCTGAGCTTTTATAAACAGCCATTTGAGTCAATGGCTCTACAGTTCACATTATTTACTCTAGCTGGTGTAAAAGGTAATTTATAGAAATTGAACCGGAAGGTTTTACCTAAGCCAAATTAATGACCTTGATCTGTAAGGTAAGTTGGCACAACATAAACCACACATGCAAGGAGAAACTGGATTTCACGCCAGGAGCTGAGCTGGGACATGCTGCACATGCAGCTCTAAATTTGGAGCCAAAGTTCTGACAGGCAAGGGTATCTCCCACCTCCTACAAAAATCTCAGATTGGTCAATTATTTCTTCTAGTTGGATGCTTTTCCAAATGAGACCCATGTAAGATGCTTTATGCTTCTAATGTAACTGAAATAAGGAGAAGAGCCTGCAGAGGGCTTGAGGCTACCAGAGGCTCCACTGGGGCTAGTGCCATGGTGGGATGTTGTGTTTTGGAGATGTTTGTTTGTGTGAGTGGTCCAGGCCCCTGAGCTCTTTTTAAGCACGGTGCCATGAGGCTGTTTGCATGGGAAAGCTTCTCAGCCGTGGGTGGCACCACCACCGAGAGCTGTTTTCCTAAGTACCCAATGGGTTTGGGTTGGATACATCTTGTCTTTGCTCTGGTGTCTTTAATCAGAGTTGTCTTTAGGGACACCCTTATTTTACTTGAGGGCCCCTTGGGAGCACATGAAAAGATGCATGCTGCAGCATCTGTCTGAAAATTATTTATACTGCTTCAGATGTGAAATGCCTTCTGAAAATGCTTTTTTCTCTCTACTGAAAGAGCCCTAGGGCACAGATCTAACCACTTCTCTCAGAGGCTTGATGACTGGCTGCTGGACTTCAAGATCACTAAGTAATGTGAAGTCTTATTTCCTTGTGTGTACTTAAAGACCCCTGCCTCAAACGAGTATTGCTTCAGTGATGTGAAATGCCATGCAGCTGTATAGTCTGGCTGGGCATTGACACAATGCCTGCAAAATTCCCAAGAAATGAACTCCTGAAAATCACAGAATGAAATCATCAGCAACCAAGTCATCATGAGCAAACTGCTCTGGTCCATAACTACCTCCCTCCCCACTGTATCAAGCTACTCTACCTTTGAACACAAACTCCATGCCACCCATGACTTTGGATGAGTGGACTCCCCGGCTGTAGCGTCCCTTGGCATAGATGGTGAAGGTGGGATGCTTGCAGATGGGGTCGGAGTAGTGGTAGTAGTGGCCCTCCCAGGTGTTGTTGTTGTCGTGGAAGATGAAGTGCCGAGTCAGGAAGAGCACCTCTGGCCGCACCTCACAGCGCTGGCTCACCCACTCGCCGTGCAGCCCGATGGGCAGGTCATCCTTGGGGGGCAGGATGGGTGGGTGGTGCTCATCCGAGCGGAAGATGATTCTGCATGGGATGCATAAGTGGTCATGGTTCTGAAACAAAGCAGAGAGAAACCCTCAGTAGGCATCATCTGAGGTACAGGGCAGTGCATCAGGCCAGACACTTCATGCCGAAGTGACATCAGCTCCACATTTTAAGGAATGCATTGTAATTTCTGATCTTATTAGTGGCACCATTTGGTTTTGTATGCGTAAGACTGCACAGCAGAGGAGCATGTATGAAATCAATTCCCTTGCCTACATTTATCCGAAATTAACATTTTAGTTCAGTATCTCGAAAAGGCTGGCTTTATCTTTCAAATCATACAAGAAAATGGCAGATGGTAATTCACTATGAAATGAATTTTGCAACGCTTGTGTCAGAAATCAATACTTTTGTTTATTTATCTCTTTTAGTCTTTAAGTACTGCAGATAAACATGGGTGTCATAAAGACTTCTTTCTTTTTGGATGGCACCTCAGGAGAATAGTAACCAGTGCTTTTAAACTCTTTCAGCTTTGCAGAGCCCTAACACAAGTTTGGGAAGTGTGTGATACAGCTGGTTGCTGCTGGATGTGGTGAAAGCTTTATCGCACTCTCCAGCAGGAACAGGGTCCATGGTACATGCCGAGCTCCAGGGTGGCTCACCACAGCCATGCAGCAGTCTCAAGCGGCCAAGTATCCCTGGCCCCAAGTGTGAGTACCTGGGGTGTCTTAGTTTCAGGCTGAGGCTTCCACCTCCTGAGAGGTAGTTACTTTGCACATAGACCATTATTCTACATCCCAGGGACATATAACAGCAGCCATTTCACTATTGCTGAAAAGACTTTGGATGACTCTCTGGTCTGTGATGGGGCAAATATAAACCCTGTGTAGTATGTGTAGAAGAAATATATTCTCTGATTCTTCAGATTCTCTGAAGCTACCTATGGTCATTTTATTGGAAGAATTCAGGGCACTAATGAAGATTGTGAGAACGTCACCCCTAAAGTGAGTCAGAGCTGAAGGCAGTGAGTGGAGATATGCTGATTTCATAGCAGCTCATGTGGACTTTGAAGTAAGAGCAGTGTTACAGAGGATGCTCAGAGAGGCCTCAGAAAAGAGGGCTGGAAATGTGTACAAAGAAAAAGTATTTCTGTACATCTCACAGATGGCTACATGTTGAGCTTTAGCTTTTACTCCATGCATGTCAGGAAAACACCTCACAGACTGAATCTGGTGGATGTGAGTAACCCGCCAGTGCATCCCCCTCTCTCCAGGAAGGATCAAGGAGTGTCCTTGGGAGATGAAAGCACAAGATCTGTGTTGGCTGATCTGAAGCAGTGCTGGCCAACAGCCTTGCTCTGAGGAGGAAGGAGGTTGGACCTGTTGACCTCCCGAGGGTCTTTCCACCCCAAAACACATGGTCTTCTGGAGACCATATGTCAGCATGCTCTTAAAGTGGATGTAGTCCCACTGTGGAGCTTGTTACCAAATTTTAAGATATGTTTTTCTCAGCTGAATTCTTACAAGCAGGTGCAAGGTCCATTAGTACCTTAGTGAAATACCAAGAACATTTAATTGAGTAATTTAACTGCAACTGGTGAAGTTAGTGCAGCTATATATACAAAAAGTATCTTTCAATTGTAATAGAAATAATGTTTTTTCTTCCTGGAGATCAAGATGCAAGTGCCTTTTGAGCACACATGCCATGGGGCAGACTGGCTGCACCATTGCCTGACACAAGGGCACTGATGACAGTAACCTTGTCGTTGTGTTTGCCCCACTCATAAAGTGAAGCCAGAAAGCGAGAAAATGACAGTGCTATAAAATGAAACATAGCTTATTTAAGTTGAATCCATCAATAGTAGGAGAGAATTTCTGCTACAGTCCCTTCTCTACTGAAGTGAATTTGAAAGCTTCTATCATGTCCCAGAGGAGACTCTGGCAGAGCAGTATATTGGTTTGGCTTACATTCATGTTCTCCTCCCAGGAGTCCATCCTCCAAAAACAGTTTGTGAGCCAAGGCAATTTAACCTGGGAACCAGTGATTTCTGTTGCCCTTGTTCAAAATCGGAAGAAAACCAAACAACAACTCACCCTGTTTTCTTTTTTGGTTACCACTGGCCACCATTACACTGTGAGCAGAGGTGACTCCTTTGGCAAGCTCTAGGAAGGTTCTTGTTAACTCTCTGTTACTTGTCTGTAGTTCACCTAGCTGTGGTCCTGAACTACTGTAACTCTGTGCAGCCCTTCTAATGCTGAAGGCTTTGCACCAGCTGTGAAGACCTGGCCAACTGGGCTGCTAAGGATATGTCCAACCTGACACCCTTCTAGTCACTGACAGCGTGCCCAAACGAAGGGGCTGAGGTAACTAGGCACTTTTTGCATCGAACTGTGAGTACAGCAGGGAGAGGTTGGGGTGGTGACGGAGGGAGCAGAAACATCCCTTGAAACAGCACCCTGTGGGCCTGGCCTGCTCCCCAAATACCTTGCAGAGCTGGCCTGGGATGCTGTTTCATGTAGAACAGAAAGATATTAGAGGCTCTTTCTCCCAGGGTTGGTATTCTGCTTTATTCTTAGGCTTCCATGTGGTCAGAGCGGGACATGGGGATAAAGAGAGCGAGTCCACACGTGGGCTCAGGGTTTTCTATGGGTCAGGAAAGGGGAGGGGTCAGCCTTGGCTTCAGGCCAATCCCTTTGCAGGGGTCAATCCATTGGTCTTGTAGGGGTTACCGGGTTAAAGGATGTACCATTCTTAAAGCAGTAGGGTATTGGGTTACAACAATCCCTCTCACAGCTGTGAGACACCAGCTGGCTCCAGCCCCTCACGTGGATGTACTACTCTGCATCGCTTTCTTGAGACTAGCATTTGAATCTAAGCCCACATAAACCTTTCTTGCTGTGATATGATCTTTCACACTGTTATAAACTTCTTAGTGGAAGAATATGCCATGTATATAAATCCCTCAGTATGATTTCTGCCCAAGTAATGGGCAAAGGAAAAAGCTAGATCTGTTATGAGGCAATCTGACTTAATTATGGAGTAATTTATGTATAACAATTGACTGTATATTTCACTCTTGCTTTTTTAGGTCAGCTGCTCTTGGCTCTTAATTACATTATCTGAGGCTTTGCAGATCAGTCCCTTTCCATGTGTTTCCGGGAAAGATTATTTTCTTAAAACAGGTGTTCAAAGAAAATAGGGAACAGAGACAGAGGATGCTTGAGTCCAAACACGATTAAGAACTCTCTAATAAAAAGCTCATGGGGGCATGATATAAACTAAAAAGCAATAAAACAAGCAGAGAACAGGATGAACATCAGTTCTACATTTTGATTATCTTAGGTGCACAGTGCAGTATTTTTAATTGTGGGGCCTTTCTAGAAGGACTGGCCCTGAAATAGCTGGAAGATCCCTTCCCATGATGGGTGACTCCTTGCAGCTCTGCAGTGCCAAAGCCGTAGTGCAACCATTCCTCATCCTTCCAGGTGTTTTTTTAAAGCCAATTTCTGAACTAATCCAGAAAGCCATGTGTGCCAAAACAAGCCTGAATCTCTGGCTGAAGCCTCATTTCTTGTAGTTGGGGAGAAAATGGCTTAGGATCTGAAAATTGCCACCAACATTTTTTCTTATCACTCTCTCCTGCTGTCTCAGCTGAAGTGCCAGAGCACTCTGGAAGCCAAGCAAGGGAGATTTTAATTAAAAAAAGCAAACAAGGATGAGGTCCCTTCATCCTTTTCCCAATTGGTATGGATAGTCAGAAACATAAACCCTCCCAGCACAGTTTAATTTTCTCTGAAGTTCTGTGGAATTCTACGGCTGCCTAGGACTAATTATCTGACACTGGTTATGCCTCATAGCATATGACTGGGTCTGTCATGCTGTAGACAGCATATCCTTGTTGCAAGGAGATGTGAGATGAGCGACAAGGCATTGAATTTCCTCAAGCACGGGCTCAGGCTTGAACTGTGTGTGCAGTACAGATCTAACCACTATCCTGGGATGATGTAGGAGTCAAGAGCCACAAAAGGTGGGGTAGGGAACCCCTGTCATGTAAATGGATGTATTACCATGAGGGGAAGTGCTGAAGAAGAGGGAAGAGAAGAGCCATGCTCAGCTTGGTCTTGCACACCTCCTGAATACCATGGGCAGGACTAGGTGAGACTGAAACAAGTCATGTCTGGTCAGGATGCTTTAAACCTCACCACCCAAGGAAACACAGCACCAGGTGTTAGTGTTAGTAACTAGTGCTCCCAGGATGAGTATAAATGGAAATTCTTGGGAGAACATAAATTTAAGGAAATGCTTCCAGCTCAAAAAAAAAAAGAGTTGGACAGCTTTGCTTCACACTGCCAAGGAGCCAAGTCCACAGGAAGGACACATTTATGAATTGCTCAGGATAGTATCAGGCTCGCTCCTCCACCACTGTAGATAACTGCAGACCAAGACAACACCTTAAAAAATGACCATAAATTCTCTCCAGTACAAAAGTGATAATTTGCAGGCTTTGCATGACCTCATATGAAACTGAGTTGACTAATGTGCATTAGCCTGGCTCTGGGGAGTTGACAAGCACGGCTGACACAGTTATAACTCAGCCTGCCAAATGGAATGAAGAAAAACGAAGATTTAAAACTTTAATTAAAAATCTTGAGGCAAGTAAAATGTTGGAGAGAGTGGTAACTCCTTTGCAGAGCTGTCAGATGGATATTTCTTTTGGTGGGCAACAGAGGTGCTGCAAGCGGGAAGAAGGGTGGAGATATGCTCAGATTTATCTGCAAATGTGTACCATATATTCTAAGATATTGAGGAATGGTTTTTATTAACGGCTCTTATGAAGGGGAAGATAGTGAAGGAATCTCAAGGCACTACCATTACACAACTGTCTGATCTACAATGTTGATTCTGTTGCACAACCCTGCATAAAACTGAAATAAACAAAACCAACATGAAATGCAAAAGTCTTGTGGTTGTTCTTTTCTGCTATAAATTACTTTAGCCTGGGCAAAGGACAAGAACAAAGAGAAGACCACACTTCTCAGATGAATGTGCTTGCATGTCATCTGTCCCATTAAAATGATACTAAATTATGGTGACATGAATGTTTTACGAAGTATTAACAAAAATAATTCCTGGAAAACCCGAAGGAACAGCTTGAATGTCTATTTTCAAGAATAAAGTATTCCCAAATAAAGCTGCCTTATGTATTTATTATGCCTTTAAAAAGCAAGCTATATAGCCCTCTAAATCATGCAATATTACCACTGAGTCTTCCCTGCCCTTTAGCAAAAGATGAAGCCACTGTGCTTAGATGCCAACCCTAAGAAGGCATCAGTAGTTTAGACACATATGCTGAGTTGACCTGAAGGCCTGGGGTTTATTTTACTAGGATAAATAGTTAATTTTGATCCCCGGTACTGCATTTGAGTTGTGACAGGTTTTTACTGCGGGTGCAGAGCAGACAGTGGTAAGTGCAGATGTGGCACCTTCAAAGGCACGGAGCCACAGCTGACAGTGCTGCTGAGCACAGCAAGGGCCAACCTCAGCTAAAAGATGCTTGCTTCCTCATCTCTGTAGGGCCCCATGTACACTGTTACTGTTCATAAACCTGGAATTAACCCATTTGAGCATTCTTCTGAATATTCCTGCTTTGCTTCCCCTCATAATCTTCCTAACCAAGAACTCTTTTCAAGTAATAATGGACAAAAGGCACCCTTCAAGTGTTGCCTTAATCTAGAAGTCTAGTGGTGCTACTCAGGCAAACAAAGGAGTTTTGCCTGCCAAAATTATACTTTTTGGTTGATTTTTTTATATTTCTCTGAGGCACTTCACATGTTTAACATCTATTTATTAACTTACAATTGAATTTCCCTGGGAGCTTCACAAGTACATAGCATTCCCCTGGAGATGAAGTCACTGTGTTTCAAAGAGATGAAGACTCAAATTTTTGAAAAACGCAGAAAACTTTGTACACTTTGTTCTTTCTTGGCTAACGGAAAACCCAAGCACCAGTCTCCATACATTGAATCCGTATCAGCTGCAAATTCCAGGTGCTGCCGGAAGTCAGGTCTCAGAGGTGAATAAAGTTGTAATAGAGAACTGATTCATTAGAGTCACATTTTAAAGGGAAAACATCTTACTGAAAGAGTGTGTCCAGCAACTGATTGAGCATGACAAAGAACAAAGGTTATCCTAGCACTTTTTAGGTTTCTTGTGATGCTCCAGACCACGTCAGCCTTATTCCTAAGTAATGATCTAACCAGAATGACCGGTCATCACAGTCCTGCTCTGATATTTCCCGTTACTCTGTCACATGATAAAATAGCACAAGGAGTTCTTTGTTTACAAAGCAATATTGCTGAGGCAATTACATGTGAAATAAGTCTCCCAGTACTGCTATTATACACATTTTCTGTAGTTTAGAGCAGACATTTCTGAAGACATTTTCTGTCCTGCACAGAGAATAAATACAGCATTCAAGCCTTTCTTCATGCTACAAGTCTCTGTATACTTTTATGATATTACAAATAATCAGGCAGACTTCTTGGTGTTGTCCTAACTGGAAAAATTTTGTACAATACATGTGATGATAGCCAAGCAGTTCCCCCTTCCTGCCCTTCTCACCCATGTGCTCTCATGCTGACTTGAAGAAGCTCCATGCGTGATAGCTTGAATCACCTGATAAATCTGCAATGTCAAGAGACATCAAAGATGTTCATCTCCATTCATCAGCCAGTTCTAACTAGTATCTTCAGCCAGGTTAGAAAACAGCCAAGATAAATCTATATAGTGACCTATTCATCATCTGCACTCAAGAACTTCCACATATTTTACAGTAAGAATTTGTTTAAGGTATGTTCTTATCTATGAGAATTCGTAAAGCCTTAAGAGATGACATATTAGATGTTTTTATAAGCTCCCTGATTCTATATGAACACTTCAGATATGGTAATCTGTGAATTTATTCAGATTTGTAGCTCAGCATAAAGCTGTCTAGTTTTTGGACAACCCTTTTGATTTACCATCCCGTGGTGAAATCGCTGCAGGAATTTGGATAAGGTCCAATTCTATTTGTTTAAAGTCCTGATCATGTGGCTTTGGCATTCCTAACATATCCAGCAATCATTTGCTTTTAATTACCATTCATGTCAACCACATAAGTAATGAATGTGGCTACCACATCCAACTTACAGGCTGTGTAAACTCTTGGGCTGGGTGGAACTTTCTTCTATATAGAGGCTTAGCTATAAATTTAACTCCAAATGTGAATCCTCTTAACTTATTTTAGGCAAGCCTTATGAGTCTAAAATATAAATAAATAAAAAGGAAATGAAAAAAAACTTAAATGAAAGATTCCACACAATACACCTGATTCACTTCAGAAGCAATTTCCTGGCCTCCCCAACCTCTTGGTATGACTGTAGAAGCCTTAAAAAAACAAGTTGAATTAACGTTTCTATTTATTCATGGTGTCCAGTTTCCAGAGGAGTCTGTGACTTGTAGTTTTAAACTCAATTTAGCATTTAAACTCATTTTCAGCTGGGTCCCAGTGGAGCAACAATTAAAAAAGGAAAAGAGTTCAAAAAGGAAGGGTTATAACCTTTCAACGGTATGTTTGCCTGGACTTCAGAAAAAAAGGGAAAAAAGCACTTCTGTTATTTCTCTTCCTGCATTTTGCAAACAGTAGGTCAGAATGCCTGTTGAGAACCTGTTGGTATAGGGATCTTCATACTTAGGTACAAACCAACAAACCCACATCTTGGAATCTTTCACAGCAGCTGAAGCAAAGGTTCATTTTTTATGGTGTTGCTATTTATATCATGCTGAAAGCTTAGTATCAGGAGGCCCAGCTTCTCTTAGCTAGCCTTTCTCAAGAAACACACCTCTTCTATGCAAAATTTGGTCCCTTAAATTTGAACATTGTATTTTAGAGTCACTATATTTTAGAAAGAAAAAGGGATGCTACAATAGCAGAACAGACAGGCAGGAAAATCATTACCTAAAATTACAGCAGGTCTGGACAACAATCTTAATTTTCTAAAGCTGTCTGAAAGTACATCTGACTGCCCTGACTATAATGAAATGACTACAAGGTGGAAGTGTAGGCATTTACTATCTTATATATCAGCCTAGAATAAGATACCTAGATTAGACCAGAAAAAATACTCAGGTCCAGTGATTTAAATCAAGATCTTGTCTCTGTTTCAAGGGATTTGAAAAAGATTCACAGTATTTTCTAGAACAGATACAATACAGCTGCTATCTGTTAATTTCTATCTATAGATACCTGCAAGGAGGAGACCTAGCAAAGAACCCTCACTCCCAAATCAGTCAAGTGAAAATTGATGTGGGTTGTTTGAATCTATTAAAGAAAAACAAAATTTTGCAGAGGATTGGGCTGCAGTACATCTGCTGCTGCTGCTGAAACACTATTTTGGGAAGGTAAGTTTAAAAAGAAAACTCAAATTTGTCCTTGGTCACTTGAAGACAGCATAAGAATGACAGAAATTACTGTAGTTTTCATACAGCAAAATTGTCGACTGGATTTAAATGATCCCTAAGCCAGGATACAAAGCAATTAAAGGCAGATCACATAAGGACCTAATCTACTAAAATATTTTGTTCACGGGACAGAGTAACAACCCAGACAACTCTGAACGGAAGGGAAACCCAAGGCTTTTTTATCAAAACTCTCCCTTCTCCTTGTTGTCCTTCCTGCTATTCCTGATAAGCTGTAACTGACTTTTGAACCATTTGTGTGAGATGATTAAAAAAGGTGGTAACCTATTAGCTGGAAGTGATGCTGTAGCAATGCCCAGCTGGAGCACACCAATAGCAGCAGCATGTGGCAATGTGGTTCCAATTGCTGCCTGCCTTTGAAATGTCACCAGGAAAGATCTATGACAGCCTTCCTGCTATAGGCCATCAGTGTCTGTGCTTCCTGTTTGAGTTTTATTTAGCTTACTATGGGTTGATCAGTTCCCCATGAAGCTGAGGGCACTTTGAGGTCCCTTTGAAAACAGAATTATCAAACGGAATTAGAGCCCCATTCAAAATTCACCTGTTTTTCATTTCATTAATGTGTGTACCTATGTCTGCATCCATGACCTGCGCAGTCCATCAGTTTTTTTCCCTTCATGCTGCCCCTTCCATGTGTTTACCTTCCAATTTCTGCTAGCCTACAGCCATGGTCCCAGCCAACCACTCTCACTTCTGCCTACAAGTCTCTGATTCCATCTTCAGAGCGGCCTTTATTGAGTTTACTTCATGAGATTACTTCTTTTACATATGCAGTCACATAAACTACAACAAAGTCACTGTTCTCACAAACTAAGTTCTGTTATCTTCTGTTAATTAAGGCTGTAATTAACCCCTTGTATTAGAAGTATATCTACATTTGTCACCGGTATCTTAAAAAGACGATATATGCAACCCCCCCAGCACATACCTTGGCATTTTGAAGAGGAGGTTGGTAACTAGAAGGCCGATAGTACCTCCTTTGAGTAGCATCAGTGTGAATGTCTCCAAGGAATAGCTCCTCCACAAGGTGATCCAAATTGTGGTGCAGGTACTGCTTTTCTACACGGATCAGCTGGAGTTCGTGCATGGCAAAATTCAGAGCTTTGGTGCATTCACAGCCGTTCTCTTCTCTCAGCAAATCATAGCTCACATCCTGCTTCCAGGGACTGTTTCCTGGGATAAATCCAGGACACGTCTGGTTCACCAACTCACCTAATCTTTTGGCTACTGCTTCGTTGTGGCATATGATCTGTATGCTGCGGAGTTGGTAGTCGGCCTCGGTGCCACCCCGGATGATCCAGGATGCCTGTCGGAGACGTATTTTGCCACGGATCACTAAGGTGTAGATGGGGTTTGTGCAGCGATTGCCACTGTAGTAGAACTGATAAGCCTTGAATGTGCTGTTGTCGTAGAACCTGTAAGATCTTGTGATGAACTCTGGGCCTGCTCTAACTTCGCAGCTGTGGGAGGAAAGAGAGTGTGGAAACAACATTTTAGCAAGGTGGCACATCATGTATGCTACAGGCAACAAGACCCACGTGGTTCCAGAGAGGCACCTGGGTGCTAATATCCCTTCAGCAGGAATGGGAGTAAATAGGAACTAGGCATCCGTGGCCTGCCAATTATCCAACAATTCCCTCTGCTGCTATTAATACACTGCTTCATGGTGATCATATCTAAAGGCTTTATCTTGTAGGCTTAAACACTTTGAATCGTGTTTTGCTTTTGCCTTTTGTTCAGGGACCACCATGAAACTCAATTCTTCATTGAAAATAGTAGCAGCTTATTAAACATCCATTGCTCTCTTTTGCACGGTAGATTTAACAGAATGACTGATAACATCAGAAAGTGAAATGCCATACGTCCAGGGAAAGCACAAAGAACTGGCTCATAAGCTGCTCTAGAAGCTTCTCTGTGTATGATCTCTGTTCTGCTGTGGACATGCAGGATCATTTCCTGAGCTTTTCCACTCAAACATTCACCAGGGTGGCAGTCAATGAAAAGTTCTGACTGTTAATGCAAAACTACTTGGCTTGAATTTGGACCATGCAATATTCAGGCTTTATGGGTTCTTCCTCTTTCTTCCCAACGCTACTCTCCCCGCCTTTTTTTTCTGAAAGTGCAAATGGCAGTTAAAGTCCACTTTCTGTAGGAAGCCCTTCTGTGCCTTCAAACTCGTTCCCCTTGTCACCTCTACACTGCTTAATATAAACAGAACTGTAGAATTTTTAAGGTTGGAAAAGACCTCTAGGACCACTGAGTCCAGCCATTAATCCAGCACCACAATGTTCACCACTAAACCACATCCCAAGTGCCACATCCACACATCTTTTGAACACTTTTGGAGATGTTAACTCCACCACTTCCCTGGGCAGCCTATTCCAATGCCTGACCACTCTTATAGCAAAAGAATTTTTCTTAATATCTAATCTAAGCCTCCCTTGGTGTAACTTGAGACCATTTCCTCTCATCCTGAAAAACACTCCTTTCTGTTAAAAAAACCCCCAGTCTTTCCTACTACAAGTCACTTCCAATGAGCATGTGAATATTGCCTGCTGAGAAAGCAAAACAGCTCTCCGAAATACAAGTTATCAGGTATAAAGAGTAACAGGACTAGTGAAATACAGCTTCAAAATTTATTTTGCTGATAAAACCTGTGCTAGACACATGCTCTGAAAACAAGGACCCATTTGATGGATCTCATGCATGGAGACAAATATAGTACAATGTTATCTTCGAATGAGCATCAATTTTGGCAACTTGGTAGCCTCCTTCCTATTCAGAAAGATTTAAAGATATTCCACAGCATGCTGTTTAAAATCCAGACAATAAATTGATTCATCAAGACAGCTTTATGGCACACTATTTTAATGTACATAATGCTGCTCCTTCTCCTTTTATGCATAAACGTATAGAGAGCATCTGGAATTTAGAGCATCACCATATTAAAGAAAATATTTCTGTTGTTGAAAATGGGAACATTCATCCTTCCCTCTTTGATTTTTTACCATCTTCTCTTCCCATCCCAAGCGTCCTGTTTTATCTTTTCTTACCCAGTAGAGGCCCAGTGGCCCTCAATATTGGGAGGCATCTGTACAGTGATCCGGGCTCCATTGTGAAGGTGTTTCAGCATATGATGGCACTGTGACTCCTTGAAAGCCCTCCAGGCATTCTTCTCCAAGGACCGAGGGTGGGACCTGCTGTCCGAGTGAAGAAGAGTCGAACCTTCTCCCAGCCCTGTGACAGGAAGTGTAAATTATATCATGAGACCCTGCTGAGTAGGGCTTCAATGTGATAAAGGATATTGTGACCATCTTGTGTTGAATGACACTTGTTCATACTGTTATGTGTCTTGGCAAATACTGTTTACATTTATTTTCTCATCTGAAAAAAATAAATTATTGGAAGCTTTTCCTTTCTGTCACACCACTAATAATCCATGACATAAATTTATGAAATAAACTGGGGAAAAGAGATCGAACTGAAGTGTGGTGCTTCCACACCCAGGAGATGTGGCTCTGAAACTGAACTTTATAGACACCTCTGTAATCTCTGGTCAGGACAATCAAAAACCTAGACTTTCAAACTTTCAGAAAGTTGCATCCAGATCCGGACACAAACTTTGCGGTTTCAGCCCACCTCTAATTTGAACGCCTCTATAATAAACTTGCAAATAAAGACTACTCTTTAAAGTCTAGGGAAAACAGATATTAAAAGCAAAGCCTCTGCACACAGGAAGCCTCTGTGATGACTGAGGTGGTCAATTAAAGGCAGATCCTTCTATTTTTATTTTAAAGGGGAAAAGGAATTTCAAAAGCTAACTTTATCTCCAGCACACAGTAATTTTGGTTTCTAGTAATGTATACATACAAAATCCACCAGCATTTTCTCTACACAATATTAATTGAACAAAATGAATACATAGCTTCAAAAGGAATGCGCCTTTACTCTTTTAGACACAGCCTGCTCTTAGATATGTTGGAAAACACGGATCAAAAGAAACCCCCACATCTAGGGGTTAAAAGGTGACAAACATGAACCTTACATTATGTGTTGGAAACTGTATTACATTGCCAGAAGAAATCTGAGCACCAGAGGGCTACAAAATGGATAAAGGGGTGAGGGGAAAGGGAAGGGGCTGTTTGAGTGCCTGGGAAGTTGGGGTAGCCATCTCAGGAAAGAGATGTCTCACTGTAACATGCTTCCAGGGGCAGGGTCTAGGATTCATCCCCATATTTTCTGCTGCCCTCTCATCTGACTTGGATAAGAAAAGAGGTTATTGGGGCTCATCAGTGAGAGCTACCCGTACAGGATCCTATGCTTTATGCTCCAGGCCCCATGTGACACTTGGGCACATGCCTGGTGTTAGAAACTTCCTTAAGCGTTTCCCATTTCCTATTAAAAAAAGTGATTCATTATGTTGGCTAGGTCTTGGCTAGGTCTTAGATCTTCTGGAAGAAACTTGGGTAACACCTGGGAAAATGGCATTGCCAAAATTATAAATACACGTTAACCATTTAAAAAAACAGCAGTTCCTCGGCTAAACAGAAGCAAAGACTTGTCCAAGAGACAGGATAAAAAATGATCAGAAAGAATACAATAAATACCTTAACCTAAACAGTGCTCACCATTGAACAACACCAGGATTTTATGAGATTAATGAATACAACCTCACAAAATCTTTCCTGGAAAATCTGATAGCTTTGTTATGTTGGAGGTCACAATTCTTCAACGTGAATGGGAATTTATGGCCTTGCCTTCTATAGGGTAATAAATACTAGAGATACTTTGATATTTGAGTACACTGCCTGAGATGCCCTTACAGCAGCCTGATTTTCAGGTGTTCAGTATTTCTCCCTTGCTGGAAGTCAGAAAGTTCTCAGGTATTTGTACATGGCTGAGCAGAGTCACTCATGCTAGCATCAAACAACTCCCCATTCTGCAGCCAGAAATGGTATAGCCATGACAGGGTGATGTTCTCCTTGAACCAATTACATCTTTGGAGAGGCAGCATTGACTAGGTTGGGCCTGTGCTCCATGTCCATTCACGGTACATGGCAGAGCTTGTAGCCACCAGTGCTAACGTCTCCTGCAGGCAAATTATCTCACACTGAAAAAGGAGTTTGAAAATCCACATTTCCTTTTGAAGTTGTTAAACATTTGAAATCTGCCATCACAAGGTTTTGGAATTGTTCAACCAGCTATTTCCAAGGCATTGCTATTTCCCATTTTGCCTAGTTCATGTCATATGACTCATGAATACAGATGCATTTAGAAATGATTTATTCATTTAGACATACTTGGGGATTTAATTTCTTCAAGTAAAAATCCTTCTGTGGGAGGACACCATCTTGTATGTGCACATATCAAAGAAGAAAACGCAGTAACCACATCAGACATTCCCAATTATTCCCTGAAGGAAATAATGAAAAGAAGGAGTTTTTGAAAAGGAGTCAAACTTTATGCGGTATTATACAGTGTCTTCTTTGATACAGCTCAAAAGCAATTGTGTCTCAGCTCTCCATGTCACATGAATGTAGTTCTGTCTGCAACTTGCAAATGATAAACTGCAACTAGGGAATGGAAGGGAGATTTGCATCGCAGCCCCTGAGGAAAGAGGGTATTTGTTTGGGACTCTGTCCATCCAAGTGTGACAAATGAAGGCAAGAACAAATTCAGGTAATCAAGAGAGGCATGAGAACATAATGAAGGCTGCAGAGACACAGGGAGAGATGTAGAAAATACACACATAGAATGGTTTGGGTTGGAAGAAACTTTAAAAATTATCCAGTTCCACTTCCCTCTGACCATGGGCAGGGACACCTTCCACAGGACCAGACTGGTCAAGGCCCCATCCAGCCTGGCCTTGAACATTTCCAGGGATGAGGCATCCACAACTTTCCTAGGCAACTTGTTCTACTGTTTCATTACCCTCACAGTAAAGACCTTCTTCCTAAAGAAAGACAGGATTAGATTTAGATCTAATCTGAACCTGCCCTCTCTTTCAGTTTAAAGCTGTTCCCCTTGTCCTATCACTACATGCCTTTGTAAAAAATCCCTCTCCAGCTATCTTACAGGATCTCTAGGTACTGGAAGGTGCTCTAAGGTCTCCCCAAAGCCTTCTCTTCTGCAGGCTGAACAATTCCAGCTCTATCAGCCTGTTGCCGTAGGAGATGTACTCCAGCCCTCTGAGCATCTTCATGGCCTCCTTTGGATTTGCTCCAGCATGTTCATGTGCTTCCTATGCTGGGGACTCCAGACCTGGACACAGCACTTGAAGTGGGATCTCACCAGAGCAGAGCAGAGCAGAGCAGAGCAGAGCAGAGCAGAGGGACAGAATCCCCTGCCTTGCTCTGCTGCCACTCTGCTTTGGATGTAGCCTGGGATGTTTGGTTTTCTGGACTGCAGGTGCACATTTTGCTGGGTCATGCTGAGCTTCTCATCAACCAACACCCCCAAATCTTTCTCTTTGGGGCTGCTCTCAGTAATGCTAAACAACATCACAGAACCAGAATATTAGAATATGAAATACAGTATAAAACTAAGAGAGAGCAATGGGACCTTTACCTATGTTTGCCTTGCTGGAACAAGGAAATACTTAATTTAGTGCGAACTTCTTTACAAAGAAGTAATTTCAACACTTTTGCAGTTACTGACATATGCCCGTAGATACAACTACCATACAAAGGAGATGTAACTTCCCCTTGTACCAACTGCAGGTCAAACTCTGAGACCAGTGGCATGCTTCCCACATAGAGCAGTGAATCAAACACCATCTTCTGTGTTTTTCCTCACAGCAGGTGCTCGGAGGCAGTGCAATGCCCCCATGCTCCACCCCTGGCAGTGCATACCAGGTGTTCTGCAAAACTGAGGAACTGCAGGGATGATGCCACTTATTTTAAAAGATCCATTTGACCATGTTAAATGAGACATTGCTGGAAAGGCTCAAGGTTAAAACATGCATTCACAAAACTGGGAAAAGAATTTCACGACTCTTTAGAAGCCCACTTTGGAGAGTAGAGGCAGTTGCAACATAGTTGGAGCCATTACTTTCATTCAGAGAGATCCAAGTCTACTATTCTCTACAGCGCTGACAGATGGTAGGTATCAGTATCTCCACGACTGAGTATCTCAGATTCAGCTGAGAATATTTCAGACTCTCTCTCTGCCTGTTTGAATTTTTGTGTGTTATGAATTGTTAAAAAATATAAAACCAAAATCCACCATGTTACTACTCAAAAGAGTGGCAAACTTCAAACAAACAAACAAACAAACAAACAAACAAACAAACAAACAAACAAACAAAAAATCTTTGTGTGAGACCAAGAACAATAATTTTGCGAAGTCTGTGGTTGGCTCTCACTTTAGCTACACCCCAACCAGAGATTGCCATGATTGTATCCACCACTCCACAGCATTTGTTTTCATAAAGGAGCAAGTCCAAAAGTAAAAGGAAAATTCCAGAATCCACCTGAAATACCAGGCAGTTAAACAAAAGCATTTTATGATGAGCTGATATCCAGCTTCCTTTTCAAAATCAAGCCCTAGCAGTGACAGAGCTTTAGCATGAAACAAATTGAATATAGCATAAGAAGTGCTACAGCTCACTGGGGATCCCTGCCCAGACCCTCAGAGATCACACAGATCTTTGAAGGCCGATGATCCCAGTTCACACTTTACAGGGGCAGGATCCAACATCCATCTGAGTGGGAAAGTGGAGGCCTGTACAGCTGCCATGCCTGTAAGACGTGGATAGGAACACGCACCACACCAGACAGAAGGCTTCAGGCTCTCATGTTCACCTATAAACCTGTATCTGATGTGGGAACAACCATTCAAGATAAAAATAATTGTTAAGGGAAGATAGGTTACTTTCAAGTTCTTCAAAGATTTCTGCACATAGCTGCAAGTAAAATACAAATCTTAAAAGGGCAATCTGTTGGCAGCCTGTTACCCAAATGTGCTTCAAAAATGGTTATGGCAAAGCTCTCCGCCAACATTTCTGCAAAAAAAACTGCAAGCTGCTAGAATAAATGTTTTGGTTTTCTGAAAAACAGCATGCAAATAGTGTACAACTGCAACAAAGATAATAGGCAGAGTTGTGCTTGAACACAGATAGTTTTAATTTAATTTGTGCCTCAACGCCCAGGCCAAATTCTGTTCACAGCTATGCCAGACTGCTAAAGTGTAAGGCAAATAATCTTAAACTGTTTAGATTTTATCAATTTAATGAATGTCTCTACCAGAATCTAAACCACGGCTTCGAACATGTCCAAGTGTAGCGCTTCAAACCAGTCTCAAAGCTACCAGGTGTTCAGCAGGTTCATCCTTTGTTAGATGGAGGAAGAGATACTACCTCAAAGTAGGATTCAAACCTGGATTTAGACTGGGATTGCTCAGCAGGAACCACTTACCTTTTTTTTTTTTAAATTTCTAGTGATGTAAATACAGAAGAACAAAATTTTATTAAGAAGTAAAACAACCTCAAGTGATAGTGTAAATTCAAAACAAGCAATGGCTTAATCTCTGACAGAAACATCTTAACATTGATGCTTTACTCCTGCAGCAATCTCTTTTCAAGTCAGAACTTGTTTGAAACTGGAAAAACCTTTACAACAGATAAAGAATAATTGGCTGGATTAACTTTATAGCTCTCCTTATCTGGGCAGTTGCCCTGCACAATTAAATAAATAGACATTTGGATTATGCTCTTTCTTGATGTGGGATAGTGTCAGATAATGCCTACGACAGGCTTTCAGCTCCAGTGCAAGCTTACATAATTGCCATGGAGAATATAATGTTCTGTTACCAAGCCACGAGCTGTGTTTACCAGTGTTTTCCCTGCACTTGAAACTTCAAAGAGTCCTCGCAAGACTGGGGCCCAAATTAGCTACTACAAACAAAAGGGTTGGGAAAGGAAAGCTGGGTTTTATGGCCAGAGAAGCAGACAGGACAATGACTTCCTTTCACATGTATCTGTTGCCTCTCTTGCGCACACAGAGTTTCCAAGTGCAGCTTTCGAAGAGAGGCAAAATGAATGCTTCAAAGCATAGAAGATCCTGAGGGGAGATCCAGAGTATGTTTGCATGGGAAAGCTAAAAAGTAACCCCCTCAAGGCTGACAGATCCAGCATGGAGATCCCCTGTTACCCTGCAGCTTGGTCCTTATTCAATACCCCCTCTTGGAGGAGATCAGAGAACCAAGTGCCAAGCCCACAACCTCTGCTTAGCTGAAGTTATCAACTGGAATGGCTGCTGTTACCTGTGCAAGGTGAAATGGCACTGCCCAGAGTGAGGGTTTCTTTATGAAACCCTGAAGGGTTGAAGCCCATCTTCCTGCCCCTGACAGGAATGGGTGCAGCACTGGGATGTCAGTGAGTTCAGTATCAATGGTAGTTTGGTTTTGCCCTCTTTGCAAGAAACATTTTCTCTCTGTCAGAGACATCTGCTCCATCCTGTACCCACACCTTGGCACTGGGGTTTATTCATGCAGAACTGCCCCCAACTCCCCTGGGACTTGTGTCTGGGTGAAGACAGTGCTAAACAAACTCACTACATATAATCCTCCCCTCTATCAGCCCTAAATAATCACCTCACTAATGAAATATTACCCTTGCCCTGAACAGTTGAAGGTATTTGCCTCCAGTGTGGTTGAGGCTACTTTTGGGTCCCACAGTGTGCCAGCCTACTTGCAACAGACACCCTACAAAGCAAAAAAAATTTGCCCTTTCTGTTGATGACATCAACATCTTAGCACTGTGTTAGCTCACACACAAGCTACAAAAATAAGTGAAATGGAATTTATGCTGACAAAGTTGTGAATAAAATTTAGTCCGTCTTCTAACCTTCCCTGCAAATTCTCCAAGTCTTATGCTAAGCAGTGTGTCTTCCCATCTTTTTATTGTCTTCAAGATTTTGAAATGTATTATTTAACTGAGGAAACAGATCACATATGTCTCCAGCACAGAGCACATTTTATGGCTATGGGTATTTATATGTCCTGATGCATTTACTTATTATTTTCCTGAAAAAGTTTTGAAATAAAACTCTACCATGTAACTAATTTAAGCAACATTGCCAGAGAACTTTAAAAAGCATGAACAGTTTTGCGCTGAAAAGTCTATCAGTCTTGTTTTCATCATCTTTATTAGTACCATTTCCATGATGTTATCGACTAATTGTTCTAAAGTTTCTAACTCATTACTCTAACAGTAGCATAATCGGAAATACACTAAAGTGTTTTTTAGCATCTGTGTTTATATATAAAAAAGGTTATGTTTACAAAATAAATTAGCCAAATTTGTTTTGAATCCACTTGAACGCAGCTCTTATTATTCAGATTTTTTGGAGTTGAATGATCTTAGTGTTTGACATCTGAAACTCCTGTGGTTTTTTGTCTAAGCAAAGAAAACAGTGATAATGGACATCTTCCAGCTGCAAACTTTTTTTTTTTTTTTGGTGACACTATACATGTACAGGTTTTATTTTGATTAATGAAGACTAGTTTTTCCAAATTTCAACTCAGTGATGTTAAAGTAGGCATTTCTTAATGCAATGAAAGCAGAAGCTTTAGCCTTACAGGACATTTTAACTTGTGTCACAATGCTTTAAGCCCTAAAAATCCTCAAGCACCCACCCACACTCACTCACTTTTAACCCCTGAATTGTCATACGCAATAGAAATCCAGAAAGAAAACACTGCATGCTGAAAAGAGGCTTAACACTGCAGTCCCCTGGGATTGCTGCTTATCCTTACACGTTAGCGATTCGGGATAGCTGCTGATCGAAGGATGCTTCTACTGCCTTTATGGCATGGACAGAAAAGCTCTAGACCAAGTTAAAGCCAACGGGGTAAACCCATTCCCATGGGCTGCATTTCAGTACATTATATGCCACTGATATAATTTCCAAGTTTGTAAGAGGGCAGTAGTTTCCAAACTCTTGAAACTCTGATCCACACTGTGAACTGCTACATTACCAAGGTGTTCGTCTTCATATACAAGGCAGCAAGTTGTATCTTTCTACAAGAACTCAGGTTTATGTTATTTGGTGAAATGTAACTGCAGATGGAAGAAATGGATGACTTTCCTTCATCATCCTCTTTTGGCAGCTGCTGTTTTGATCTGATCACTGGCCCTGATTTGTTTCCTGCTCCAGCCAGCATTCAGCTCTGCTCTGTAATTCCAAGCAGATGAGCCAGGGAGTCCAACCCTGCAATTACACCTCCTCTCTTTACCCTCTAACTTCAAGTCTCCCGTTTCAACTTTTACATCTCAGATCACAGAGTTTAAAGAACACCTCTGGCGTCCTGTCAGGTCTGGCTCAGCTAAACATGTTTCTATGCTCTCCGGATCTCATAGCTGAGCTGTGAGAAGAGTATAAAACCCCCTCCTGGGAATCAGAGCCTCCTACTTTTTCTTTCTCTAAACAAAATATACCATCAGAAGCCCATGCTCTTTATTATTTATTAAATACCATAGTGTGTGCTTAGCACTTGTACAAACACAGAGAGAGACAATCCCCGCTTCACAAAATCAACCCCAGGAATAGCTTTGAAATCCTTAAGCCCAGCTCACAGATCTCCCACTGAATCCATGTAGGTCACTCGCATTTTAACAGTTAAAAAATTCCTCACTTTATGACTAAGATTGGGTTCCTAAGAAATTTAACTGATGGATGCTGGATGCTACATAGCACTTCGGAATTAGGAACACTCTTCAAACTGATGCTATAACCGAGTAGCTTGAGTCACAATTTCAGAAGGATATCATACCCAGATTTTTCAAATCTGGCTGCCAAATGTTAGCCATACCTAAGCAGCTCATTAAACTCCCTCATTTTCAGAAGTTTCTCTTGAAGAACACTGCCTTTCTGGAAAGATGAGTTATCTGTTTGAAGTGCGTAAAAATGAATTTACAAGCTGAAATTTCAAATTTAAATACGCTGTCTTTTCTCACTAAAATTATGCCTACTGTGCGGTTTCAGAGAGATGTCAGTCCAGGGTTAAACTGTCAAAGCAGGACTGCGTGTAGTAATACCCAGAAATTTTATGTTCTGCAGCAAAACAATTTTAGTTGGGCACAAGATCCGGTGCTGGCATACTCTGCTACCGAAAGCTTCCCAGAAAACACCTCCACGGCAAAAAACTTTTCCCGATAAGAGGAGGAACGCGGGCCCCGCAGGGTGTCTCGGCCAAACGCGCCGGAGCTCGGCAGCGCCAGCTCTTGCCCGGAGGCGAGTGAAGAAACTTTGTGTGAGGTGCCCGCACCGACTGCTCCATCCAAGCAGTCCCGGGCTGCAACACAACCCGCCGGCAGGCGCTCGGCAGCGGGGAGGCTTTACCCCCGCCGGCGGTGCCGCTCCCACGCGTGCTGCCGCGCAGACGGGGGTCGGGCAGAGCCAGCGGGGACTGCCCGCTCCCCATCCTCTCTCTGCCCCTCCTCTGCCCCGGACCCAGCGCACCCCCCGCGCCCCTCGGCCCCGCCACAGAGGCTCCCTCACACCACAGCCGCTCTTCGGGGCACCCCGCGGGCCGAGACCCGCCGGCAGCCGCGCCGGCCCCGCACTCACCGTGCAGCAGCAGGGCTGGGAACAGGTACCGCACGAGGCTGCCGTACGGGGCGGACATCTCCCCGGCTCTCCTCGCCCGCTCCTGCGCTCCGGCCGCCGCCACTCCCGCCGCGCCGCCCGCGCCTCAGCGCCGCCGCGGGCAGCCCACGGCCCGGCGCTGGGGGGCAGGCGGCTGGCGGGCCGGGGACCACGGGCACCTCCGGGGCCGCCGCCGCCGCCGCTCCTCAGGGCTCCCGCCCCTCACGCCGCCCACCCGGCAGGGCTCCGGCTCGGCCGCCGCCGCTCGGTGCCCGAGGATGCCCACACACCCGCTGCCGCGTCCCCACTCGTCTCCGCGCAGCGCGGCGACGGCTCCGCTTCATATTTCCCCTTCCAGCAGGCGGAGGAGGAGTGGTCGGGAGGTGGGTACTCCTCCCGGGGCGGGGAGGGGGCGGTCCCGGCGCTGGGCTGGCGGCAGTGCCGGACGGCGCTCCCGCGGTGGGGCAGGGGCGCTGGGGACCCGCGGGGCGGGTCCGCGGGGGCGGCACCGGGCCGGAGCGGGTCCTGCGCCGTGTGGACACCGGCATCTCGGGGCTCTGCCGTCGGGCGGCGGCTGGGATGTGCCCCTGGCGGGCTGGGGATGGCGTGGGACGGCGTGCGGAACCGGCCCGTCCTCCCGCGGCTGCGAGCATGGAGGTGCCGGCTGGGCTGCGGCTCCCGGGGCCGGAATCTCTCTCTTCCCTGGGGGTGCGAAGCGGGACTTTGCCGTCGCGACCGTAAGCGGAAGAGAAAGAAAGTTGGTCTCTTCGAAAAGAGACTTCTGTGTTGTTACTGCTTTCTGTGTAAATGCGGCATTTTATAAGCTAAAAATGCGTGTCAAGGATGCCTTTGGTGCTGCGTTCTCCTGCACGCATTCCCTCACGTCTGTTGTTGATTAGTTTGGCTTTTTTCTCTAGTCTTAGGCCCTGGTCATGCAAACACGCATGGACTTGATGTACCTGTGAGTGACTCGTGCCTGAGTTTGATCACGGGACTTTTCCTTTGTGATGTCTTCTGGATAGGGACATCGTATTTTCCAGTTTGTGGCTGGTCTTGTGGGCTCAGCTGTAGGGCCTCGTGGCAAAGAATGTGTAACAAATTGGAGGAATTGTTGAGAAAATCTACATAACTATGTTTTGAACAGCTTAACTGAGCTAAAGTGTTCACATGCTGAATGCTTAAAAAGAAATACAAACAATGTTGATTCCTTCCAAGTCCCTTGAGAGGGAAGAATAAACTTAATCTTCCTCACTTATATAGGGAGGAAACTGAGACAGAAGCACATAAATGGTGAGTCAGAGTCAGTGCTCCGGTGCCTTGGAGTTCCCAGGGTTACGCTTGTGCCTTCACACAAATGTCTTTCCAGCCGGAAAGGATGGTTTCCGGAGCACTTGGTGGTGGTCTGTACAAGCCTGTAGTGATCAGATACCCTCTCAATGACCTGGATGGACATGGACAGAGAAAAGCAACATCCTCCAAAAAACAGGTGTCTGTGAACATGATCGAGTAACACTGGGTAAGGCTGTGAAAATGCCTTTACCCCATATTGATTGCTCATCGTCTTCTCCTGTAGTTGCCACAGAGGTGTTAGTCAGGAGGTGATTCATGCTGTAGACACAGTGCATTTGGAAAAAGCGTTTGTGAATCCAGATCAAAATTCTGATTTTGCCACTTGTAACAATCCTACAACAGCGGAGACACCCAAGTAGTTTATCTACAGGTTCAGTAAGTGAGTCAGATACTGTGAGCACTGAAAACAACAATATCCACTCAAGATACAGTACAAGCATTTGCATTTCTGAATCTTGAGGACCTGTGATGTACTTCAGATCTGCTGGTTGCCTCTCCTAAGAGAAGTCCCTGTCGGGGTTGTCAGTGACATGACACTGGGTGTGCAAATGGTTGTTAGAAGGAGAAGGGAAAGGTGATGTGTGCCCTGTTGCTGGTTGACTAGGTTGTTACTAAGGTGTCCTGCTTGGTGGAAGAAGCCAGCCTGAAGAGTCTCGTGTGTGGCATGCACATGGGTAATATAGCATGTAGGAAGTCTCCTAATGCAACTTCTGCCCTTTACCTGAATATAAAAGGCAAGCCAGTGTCTGTGAACAGTAATGAAGGATTAGGAGTTTTGAATATAATTGTATGAAAGCAGCAACATCCAAAAGGAGAGGCTTTTTATAGGCACAACCTGTTTTACCATCCCCAGATCGAGCAACATAATAATTTGCAAAAAGATGAGGCTGAGCATTGCCTGCAAAAAATTATTTCTTACAAAAGACAGTTATCCCAGAAGGTCATGGTTTCTCCCCTGGGAAGTGACAGCCCCCCATGGCAGCATCACAAACAGCTTTTCATAAGAGAAAAGGGCAATGCCTTTAGTGCTCCACTGGACAACTTTGTAAATTAGGCTCTGCTTGTGATTTACTATCGGTGCAGCTTCAGATGTGGTAATGAAATAAAATAAAATCAGTACCCAGTGGGTTCAGATATGGGAGAACTTGCAAAAAACAGCACAATTTATACTTTGTTTTTTCTTGTCCATTTTCCCCTATTTTTTGGTCATTTTAAGGTTATGTGTTTTATCAGCCTGATGCATGTTATTTTTCTTTAGATATACCCAGTACTACTTGTTTCATTGCCATGTCCCTCTTCAAAATGTGCTGTAATGGGAAACAGCGACAAATAACAGCTCTCTGCACTTTGATCTAGGCTGCATGTCACATCAGTACTCATTAAAAATGGCATTAACCAATCCAGCCATGACTTTCTGAACTGGAGTTCCTGGGGTGTATACCTAATTTAGGTATAGTGTAATATCATTCACAAGGGCATTTCTTGTGCATATTCTCAAAAATACTGTAGAGGTCAAAACATTTCAAAAAGGAAGTCATCAGCAGAAGTTTGCACAGAAAGGAGCTGTTTTGAAACAAAAATCCCAAACCCCAAACCTGGTGGGAAATGTGCTTTGTGGCTGAGGCCCTCTACAAAAAGTATTAAAATAGGAGGAAAACGAACTTGTTGGACTTGTTGTGTGACACTTCAAAGATCTAGGCATATCAGCATAGCACTTGTCTAGGTAAAGTGCCGACTGGTTGGCTGGCTGCCAATGCCAATCTGGTGGTGAAAGATACTTAAAAGAGGGAGAGGATGGGAAAGAATGGAGGCAGTGAGTGTATGGGACACTTTATGCTATGGAGAAGAATAGGATGGGGCAGCACAGCTAAGATTTGCTAATGGCTATATTATGTTTTTAAAAAGAAGGGACATAAAGATTTATTGGAAAAGAGTGGAGTGACTAATTCGCAAAGAATCAAGTGTCTGTCAGATTTCTGTGAATTACCCATGGCAAATTAATCAAAATAAGTAGAGAGAAGTTTTTTTTACACATCCAGCTTGAGTTAGAATCCACAAGATGAGCCTGGAGCCTGTTTGATACAAAGAAATATTCACTATGTGGCTTCTTATTTTGGCTTCAGCTGCTTAAGAAAGAAGTTAATCTGTTTAATGATGTAAAAAAATGGTAATTGGTTTGTTTCTTCTTTCAATCTGAACTGAAAATGCCATACTTTATGTGGTATAGCAGAAATGGGGTTTATCCATTACTTCCTCCATCGGTTTTAAATGTTTAGAATAAAATGTTTAAGCTGCTGATTTTTTTTCTTATTCTTTATTAAAAGAGTAATTGAAAGAACCTCTGGCAATGTTTCCTAAATGTTTGGCTCCCAAATTGAGCAGACTAATTGACCTTCCCCTACCAGATGTTTGATCTTCAATGCAGCTACCAAAGCCAGTGGAACTTTATGATTGTTTTAAGAGATGCTGAATCTGGGTTTAGTTTTGTCAAACGCGTACCTGTGGTAAGGCTGTCCTGTAAACTAAGGCTCTGAGGTGAAGCAGATTACCACAGTGGTCTATCCTTTATTGCTCTTCCTTGTTCAGGTAGATAATTAGTCTGATAAGTGTGTTTTGGAAATGAATTTATTTTAGTCATCTAAGACACAATGCATGTGTAGAAGTCCTGTTACCTGGAAACAAGCACAGGAAGTACAGACCAAGCACAGTAAAATGAAGTTATTGTGGCCATTGTCAATAGGCTCTTTTCTCTCTTTTTTTCAGATACACAAAGAGATGTGCATGCACAGAAAAACACAGAACTCATCTGCTAGAATAGACTTGATGGTTTCACAAAAATCATTGGTTGGTTTTCTGAATGAGGGTTTTTTTGTTTTGTTTTGTTTTTCTAGAATGGTTTAAGAAGTAGGTGGAAATAAAGGTATAAAATGATGTAAGAGTAGACCCTGCAGAGCTTGGGCCATCCTAGGCAAAAAAAAAAAAAAAAACAAAAACAAACAAACCAAAGAAAGATGTAAAGAACTCAAACATATCCAATGACTTCTCATAAAATAAGCTCTCTCCTTCTTGTTCCCCCACTCACTTCTGGCATTTAAAATGTGGTTTTGATTTGACTATTCAGAGGCAAAGAGGAACTTCTCTGTGTAGAATTACTTTACTACAACCACGAATTTCATGGTGCTGTTGCTGCAACCAGAGCTTGAGGGCCAGATCCAGCTCCCAGTGAGCTTGGCTGGGGTCTTGCCATTGACTGGAGCAAGGGATGAATCAGGCCTTGGGTGAGGCTGTTGGAAACACCAGCTGGAACAGCCAGTGCTCATATGTTGGTGACATTCATCTGGAAGCACAGCAAAGAGGGCCCAAAGGTATTTCTTCACCCAGCATATGAGCAGCCATCCTAACCCTTTGCAGCACTGCCATCCATTCATGGCACTCAAATACCATGAAAATGGGTGTGGTAAAAATGTCTTCATAAATGTTGTTTAAACCTCCTGTTGTTTGCACAGTGGCTTTGAGATATTGTGACTTAAGAAAAAGAAAACCACCTCAAACAGCTAAACCAGTGGATTGAAAATCTGTTGCAATCTGGACAAAAAAAAAGCCCTTCTTATATCTTCTTGCTCTGAAGAGCTGTGCAATGGGTCAGAGAAATAATGATTTTGATTGTGGAAGACAAAGGAAAACTTCTGGGAAAATTTAAATGCATGTAGAGTGTTGTTCATTACTGTTTATGTTTTGTCAGACTGAAGTTGAACTTCTATTTTGATTAATTTCTTAGAGAAAATGGAAATTCTGGCAGTTATTTATAAACTATCTAGAGAAGCAGATTTCATTTCCAAACTGAAAAATGGAGCAATGTGATCCAACAAGCTCGTGTTTAGAAGTCTCAAGTAGCATCTAATGCACCTGGGAGCTACTTTCTTAGTTTTTATTCTTCTTGTAGCCCTTTTGGGGCCAATGCTTCTCCAGGTTAATAACATCCTTTGGGAAATGGGATTTTCATCTCTCACAGAGCACTGTCCATGATCTTCATTTCACTTGGCAAACGTTTGCAGCGGGGGATGGACAAAGGGTAGGAAACTGAACCTGTTCCTGGCAGTCCTGTTAAAAATAGAGTTGTTCCCTAGCGAGGGGAGAAGGAAGCCCTCCTGCACTCCTGCCCTCCTGACCATGTCTGAGCCAAGTGGCCAGCTGGACTGGCTGGAACTTGAGTGTTGCCTCAAGGGAGCAGGTGGGAAATTTTCTTTCATGGTTTTGTTCAGTGTTTGTATTTGGTGATGGGTCTCTTGCAATGTGCCTTAGATACACAAATGGCCAAGCAGAAACTGAAAGTATGACCCTGTTTTACAGTGCTCCTGAGTTTTTGTAACAGCCCTTTGGTCAGCTTGTATCCAGTCTTGTTCTTGTGCTAAGGTTGGTTTTTTTCTCAGTGTGATGTTACAACAGCCACTTTCAATCTTGATTTTACATCGCAGGTCTGACAGTCCTGGTATTCTGCAGATATCTCAAACATACCCATGCTGCAGGCAATTTTTCTTTGTTCATTACAAAGCTACCTTTTGTTCAAAACATTCACTGAATTTTAGACTCAGGCTCTCACAACCACTCATATGCTCAAGCACTAGTGCATTTTTATCAAAGCTCCTTCCCAAAAGGGGCCAACCAACACTTCCAGCAATGACACACTGAGGGTGTCAGCATGGCCACCAAGGACACAATTGACTCCAAATAAATGTAGAAGTATTTGTTTTCCCAAGTAGTTAGCAAGTAGGGAGGAGGAAAAGAAGTAAGCAACAAGAAGTCTTGGAGAGTTATGATTTCTCATTTTGGCAGCAGATGTGGAACAGAGGCCTGGGGCAAGCCTCTGCTCTGGTTTGATGTGCAAAGTCAGGGCAAGCCACTTGGTTTCTCAGGGCCTCAGTTTCCCTAACAGTGGGAAAAATTAACTAGTCTGTGAATAACATAATGAACTAAGAGGAATGTTTGTACAGTAAGAACTGTAACTTAGGGAGCTCACATGCAGATAGAATGGCATTAATATGGCTTTCAATTAGAAATATCACAGAATAGTTGAGGTTGGAAAGGACCTTTACTACTCTTCATCTGGTCCAACTTCTCTGCTCAAGCAGGGACACCCAGAGCCGGTTGCCCAAGATCGTGTCCAGATGGCTTTTGAATATCTCCAAGGTGGGAGGCTCTATAACCTACACAGGACAGCCTGTGTATACAGTCTCAGTAATCAACTGCAGTAATTACCAATGTAAAATGTGTCTTATATACATATATTTGTATAGGTTATGCATGTACATATACAGTGTGTATATATGTATAAAATATGTCTATTTTCTATATGTATTAAGTCTTTGGAACATCTGGATAGTGCATTATCCATGCATTTGTGCTTCAAGTCCATATGCAGCCAGCCAGCTTGCTGACTGCCTGAATTAAACTGCAGCCTTCCCAGACAATCCTGTCTGCAGCTGTAAGGTGTTCTGTAGGTTGCCTAAAAGCTGCCAGGTTTTGTAGAAAAACTTTTTATCTGCTAAGAAAATGTTACTGGCATCTTCTTGGAGAGAAACTCCAAGTTTTTCAGAGCAGTGGCTAAATTACAGTTTTAGGTAATAAAAGGAGAAGAGAAGAAGGAAAGTCAAGGCACCAATCAGATGAATTCTGGCTCATTTCTTTCCTCTCCTGTGTCTGTACTTGGTACGAGAAGTAGGAAGGTTTTGTAAGGCAGGTCTGTCTTTTCTGTGGCTGATGCTGTGTAGGGTCTAAAAAATAGTGAGCAAGTAACTGCTCAGAGTAACAAAGGACTGCTCTGTCTCCTTTTGTGTCTTTGCCTGTCACAGGCAACTGTGCCAAGCAGTTGTGTGGTCTCTGTGTCCAGAGGATCACAGAATCACAAAAGTGATTAGGTTGGAAAAGACCTCTGAGGTCGAGTCCAGCTTTTGACCCTTCACTACCTTGTCAAATAGACCATGGCACTGAATGCCATGTTCAGTTGCTCCTTGAATACTTCCAGAGATGATGACTCCACCACCCCCATTCCAGTGCTTAGCAATCTTCTCCATGAGGAAGGTCATCCTGATGCTGGACCTGAAACTTCCCTGGTGCAGGATGAGGCTGTGTATGTCCTCCCATCCCGTCACTGGTTGCCTGGGAGAAGAGGCTGATTCCCTGAGCCTTATCTTCTCCTGGCTCAAGAACCCCAGCTCTCTCAGCCACTTCTTGTGGGACTTGCCCTCCAGACCCTTCACCATCTTCTCTGGAGGTGCTCCAGCACCTCAATGTCTTTCTTGTGCTGAAAGGCCTGGAGCCAGACACAGGACTTGAGGTATGGCCTCACCAGTGCTGAGTACAGGGGGACAATCACTGCCCTGGTCATACCTCCTCTCTGCTCGCTTTTATGTTTGAACAAATTTGCAATTATCTTGTGGCAAACAGCACACAGAGCTAGTTTCTCTTCCTGCAATGGAAGGGATAACAGCAGGACAGAAGCCCTTTTCCCATCCGCTGTTTGTGACCCTGGGAGCTCCGGCATCCCTTTCCCAGCCCTCCTTTCAGCCCCTTCCCTTTACACTGCTTCCTGGCCTTGCACCAGCAGGAATCATGGACCTGTGGAGGGTTATAAAACACACCTGGCAAAAGGGACATACTTACACCTGCCCTGTGTGGCATGGGGCTGTGCATGTGGGATGCTCCAGAAGGGAAACAGAGAGCAAAGATGTGGATCATGGAGTGATTAGCCGAGGTGTGCTGACCTTTGCAGTGCTGTTTCTCTGTTGGACACATGTGTGCACAAATAAACACTGCATGTGCAGGTGACCTGTGGAAATGATTTTCCCATTGGAATAATTGCAGCTATTCAAATTTTAACCACACGTGTGTGCAACTTACTTCTGGCAGATAATTCAGTGGTTGTAAAGCTATCAAGTTACTAAAAATATCCCCTTCAGCCTGCTCTTTAATTACTGAACTGTTTCCCATCACATTACAGGAAGAAAAAGTACATTTGGTAGTAATTGTCTGACAAGAAGGCATCTACACACAGAGTAATAATGCTCATCATGCAAGTGTGGTAGACTCCCTGAGATATTTTTAAAGGAGACTTTTACAGAGGTTGCCTCCATTGTGAATCAAGGGGCAGACAGCTGCTGCTGCTGCTTTCACTTTGGTGTCTTCCAGATCTGGAAGAAGCTGATGTGGTCAAAGTGAGCAGCTGGTTGGTGAGTCTGCATTGATGCATGTCCTGGGAGTAGAATTTTCTTCTGAGCAATGTTGTGTGTGAAATGGAAGTAAGCTGCCTGTGATGAATGGAACTGTTCGGCTGGAAGAAGAAGGGGTGAAGTTCATATCCATGTACAGATATGGGGGCACAGAGAGATACTAGCAGTGAATGGGAGCTGATATTTCATTTAAAAATGTAAAACAAAACGTCTTGCTCTAGCTACTGCCTTTTAAAAATAATTATATTCTATGAATATAGACAGTGACATGGCTACTGTTTTCTGGCAATGCCACAGGGTCCACATTCCTATGGGCTAACACCTCCAAGGAATATGGGAGGAAAGGGAGAGAGGAGTACAGATGGTCGGATGTAAAGGGCCCTCTGCAACATGCTCCACTACTCTCAGGCTCTCTCTCACTTGAACATTAAGGTTGGGAAACCAAGAACTTGAAAGAAGTGAATCCAAGAACTCGAAATAAGTGAATTTGATCGCTTACATGCTTTCTTTCATGGTCAGCCATTACCAAACTGTTGTTACTCATTTGCTTACTGTCTGACATGAGTCTGTAGCTATTTATGAATATCCCAAGCCTTATTTGACGTGCTTATGCTTGGTTTTGGGCATGTTAACAGTATATAAGCTTGTTCTGAAGAGCTGTACATTCCTTATTCACTGGCGAAACGCCCTACATATAAGCACTGGGAATGGTTCCTAGTGTGATAAGCAGGATAACTTGTATCCTGGGAGCAAAGAGATGCATGGCAGTCCTTAAAAAAAGGATAGCAATTAGCCTACATTTTGCCAACACAGATGACCCACTGTGCTCCCTTTCAATCTTACCCATTCTATGATTCCATGATTCTTTGATGATGACAATATTTATCCTTTTACTTGTTATTTTTTCAATTTCCCAGCAAACCTCTTTCACCAAGTACCAGGTTGTTCCAGGTTTTATCCAAGTTTATACAGTTCAGAAGTTTTCTACTGCAGTCAGTGGGAATTTTGCCTCTGATTTCAATGGAAGCAGAGTAGGTTGTAGGGCTAGTGACGAACCCTTTATAGTTCAGTGTGAAAGCAAGTGCAAACAACTAGAAGAAATCTCTTAATAATTTGCATGTTGAAACTTACATTGCATAAATGTGCCATTAATATCATTAATATCTTCCTGGAGATAAGATGCAATGAACTTCTTTGAAGATGAATTGCTCAACTCACCCTTGGCATGACTTCAGTGGAATCTCACCCACTTCTGACAGTGATTGATTTCGTCTGGAGCACTTTCCTCTGGGAGTCCAAGATGTCTATCTTTTCAAATCCACACAACCTAACATCAGAGAACTCAGAAGCAGGACTCTCAAGTTCCAGTACTAGCTCAGCCATGAACTAGCATTATGCTGGTTATCTCATTTAATTTCTGTGGGCCTTGCCTTAATCATAAATCTCATAGGCATACTTATTTCTTGCAAAACTTATCAGAATCTCACCTTGAAAGGTGTACTCATGAAAAATTTAAATATCCACAAATTAAATGCTTCTAAAATAATTTGCAAGCAGAGAAGGAGATTTATTCCCACAAAAAGGAAAGGAGGAGATGTTCCTCAAGGCTATTGTATAAATTTTTGGTCATGTCTAATATGGTGTAATAGCAAAGAAATATTCTTGGTGTGTTTGCAACAAAAAGGAGGCCCTGTCCTCAGCTTTCTCTGTTGTTGTATTGGTGCTTATCTGTGTATATGAAAGTTAAAAGCATTATTTCTGCAGCAGAAAAAGTGGCAACAGTCCAGGTTTGAGCATGAGTTGTGATGGGCTGCATTTAAAATTTGCCGCATTTGACATGGAACGAAAAATTCTCTGTGCAAATGTTAGTTTTAGGAAAACAGTGCCAACATTGTAATCCTTCATGTCAAGTGAACAACTGGGTTTCTTTAACCCACTTTTATGCCTCCTTGATGCTGGCTCAGATTTGTTTTGGGTCTGAAGTGGCATTAAGTGTTCATTTTCAAAGTCCGAAGTTTTAATGTTTTGGAGGCTTTGCATATTGCCTCCAAGAAGGTATGAATGAGAGTGGGAATGGGCACATTTCCATAGTCTAAGTGTCAAGGAAATTTGCCTGTATTGCAGCAGTGCAACATGGACTTTAAGAGTGGAGTCCTTTGCTTTTCTACCTCCTCTCTTTTCATACCTTGAATTTATGTTCTAGTTACTCAGGCTCCTTTTTCTCTCTGTGATGGTAACACCAAGGGACCCGTGGTCTAACCTGACCTCTTGCTTGACAGGAGGGCTTTATTTAATACTGCAGTCACTTGCTGCTGAAGTTAAAAGAACCATTACTTGTCTAAACAGTCTCAGACACTTGGACATAGCAAAGACAATTCAAAACATCCACAGGCAAAAAAAATATTTTATTATAATGATAGAGGGAGTGGCACCTCAGAGATATGGTGGCATTTAACACTTAGAGAGATCTGTTAACAAGAGGAGTTTTATAAGCTGTTTGTAAAGAAATATTTATCTGCTGGTGAAGGACACTTAATAAATTGTTTCAGCTGAAGAAATGCTAGGTAGAATGGGGTGCAGTTTATCATACAAACTGCACTGTATTCTCCTGTTACTATTTCTCTGCTGCATGTGAATATTAGTGTTAAAATACTTAAGGTGTATCTTAAGGTCTACTCATATATATATATACACAAACACACACACATATATACATGTATCTATGCCAAATCCTTTTATATCTGAACTGTAGATTGTGTCACAAGATTAAACAGCTTGGTTTTGTAAATGTCATATAAAACATCTGTTTGGAAAGGCCCTGGCATTGTAAGAAATTTTTTGCAGGCTGGATCTGCATTCAATGAACATTAATCCACGTAAGTTTTTATAATTATTTCAACTCAAATAATCTTGTCACATACATTCAGAAACTGAAGCTAAAGGATCTGTTGAACTTAAGCAGAGGCTTCTCCTGAATTGCAGTTGTTAAGTTTGTGTAGCTTTCTCTGTGGTAGTCTGTTGTTTTCACTGGCTTCTAATTTTCTGAGCTGCTTTAGTCAGCTCCCTAATTTAAAGTGAAATATATTTTTCAATTATTTAAGCAAGAAATGATTAGTTTTTCACCACGACTGTGAAATGAAGAGAAAAATTTTGCCTTACTTAGCACAAAAAATCCTGTCTGTGAACCTAGCGAAGAAGCCTGGGGATAAAACAGAGGACCTGGGGATCATAGTCCTTCTTATGCAACCAAGTATCTTTTAGAAATATTTATTAAGTGTACAGAAAAATGTGACTCCATCTGAGGAATTAAAATCAGTGACCACTTAAAAATAATCTACAGTATTTATCTCACTTCTTACAATCAGGTCTTGGTACCCAGCTTTCTGGGGTGCTTAGCACTGTTTTGTCTCCAAGACATCCTTGCTTCTCAGCCTGAAATGATTCCAGATTCTGTGCAGTTCTGTTTCCTGGTGAGCAGAGGATATATTTACCCATCTGGGAAAATCCCTTTATGATCTACCAGGGAAAACACATTGTAATTGCCATGCTTTCTTACTGCTGTTGATACAGATTGGCTGCCTGATGTACTGCTCAGCCGCAATGGAACAGCACAGCGGGTGGAGGGCTGCTTCTTCTCTGGAAATCAGATCACTTCATGTTGCACCATAATTTCTCAGTCCTTTCTGTATTCCCCTCAGATAAGATAGCTCAGATTTGAATGCTTACTCTGGGAGCAGGACAAGGACAAAGAAAACTGTTGTCTTTTCATCAACATACCAGAATCTGTGTCAGAGCAAAGAAATGCAGGCTCTGAAAAGGAAAGTTTTTTTACTTTATCTGCCTGAGTAGAAATGAAAGCAGAAAGATAGCAAATTGCTGTTGTGAAAAACGCAATATTTTTTCTGCTATAACCTCAGTAAAATGCACAAACTGGGAAGCATGAGTGATCCAGTTGTGTGGGCGTTTCAGCGTGGAGCGGGATGGGTGTCACTGCTGTGTGCACTTCCCTTTTGCAAACAGGCTCGGTGAGGTGGAGGGGCTCTTGCAGCCATCCCCACTTTGTATAACACCTTTTGTATGGCTTGTTGCACCCTACCTTGGGGCCTTGGAAAGATCATAATTTATAAGAACCTCCAAGCTCTTAGTGATCTCCTGTGATTCTAGGAGTAAGTCTGTTCAATCTTCCACACAAGGGTGTGGATGCAATTATGTTGGACCAAGTCCTGGACCTTTTAGATGTACAGATATAGAGGAAACAAACACAAATATAAGCTTTAGAAGAGCAGAGGTCTAAATGCATACCATATTGGTCTACACATGCAGGTGGGGGTCCTTTAACATCGTTATGCATCCCAATAATTGCGCTAAGTTTCCAATGCTTGCCCTCCTATCCCTATTCTTGTGTTCCCTCAACCACACAGACTAAACAATCAAAGACCAGAATTGCTGTTTTTCAGTTTTAGGCCCCCTTCTTTCCCATATGCTTTGTGTTTTGGTTAGGCGACTGACTAAGACTTTAGAGGCTGCTTATTAGTATCCATGTAGATGTAATTTGTCTTTTATTCCAGTCATGCTTTTATTTGAAATTTTAAAAGATGGTGTTACAATACTAAAAAGAAACAGAAAATGAATTTAACATGTGATCCCTTTCAGCAAAGAGAAATGATTTTATGAAATGGGGGACCACTGTGCAAAACAAATCAGGTTATTAAAAAATAAGAACTAAAAAATACAATTAATGAATAATAAGTATCAGTGTCCAACAAATGCTAATCTACAGACTAGGCACCACATACAAAGTTTAGGCTCCATTCTTGCATGTTTTTATGTTCCTGAATAATCTAATATTTGTCTATTACCTGTGTCTGGAGGATGTGTTTCTGTGTGAACAACTCTGCTGCTTGGAATAAAATTATTTCACTGTTAGAGCTGTAGGTAAGTGGCACTAAAGCACTGAATTAAATTCAATCAGATTAAAATGTGCTCGTAATAACCTTAAGGAGTAGGTAAGGCTTATCATGTACATTCAGGAAAAGAGGAGGCACACCATAAATTTTCATTCACGTATTCTGTAGGCCAGGCAGCGAAATTAATTTTGAGTGAGGTCTGTTGCCTGTCTTTGTTAAGTGTATTGGATCCAACAGTGGGGCACACGTGCTTTTAATGCAGAATGAAGCAAGATCCCATATCCACATAGTTTGTTTCTGATGAAATCTCATCTTATGCATTTGTAAACATTGCTATTTCCCTCCTGGAAGCTCCCACCATTGTGCATAATTTCATCAATTTCTCGCATAACCATTTCTGACAGAGCACGTACTTGGGCATGCAGCACACGCACACGTAGCATTTAGCGAGGCCAGCAGCAGCCGTGCTCTCACGAAAGGATGAATTTGTTCTTGCTAATAGGGATTTTGGGCTATGGAGTGGCCAGCATACGTGGCAGGCGCAGAGTTGTGCCTCTTGGTAGGGTACAGGTTGTCCCCTCAGGGCATCCTCCTGGGGCTGCCTGCTCCTCCTCTGTGGCTGATGGCACCTCCGGGACCAGGACTACCCTGCCCTCATGGTGGGAGCTGGGAAGTTTGGTCCAGCCTTCTGGAGATGGGGTCTGTAATTTAAAAAACAGGTCCTGACAGAACTCGGTTGGATTTTCTGCTTTTGGATGCTTGTTTCCATGTGGGAGAGCAGTTGCCTCTTCTGGCCAGCACAAGCCCCTCTCTGGTTACCTGGTGATCGTGACCAGGGAACTGATCCCAAAAACTAAGTACTCTTCAGGCCAGCCACTTTTTAGCATGAGGAGATCATGCCCACACCAGTGTAGTGGTAGGAAGGACTGGCTAAAGATTAGGTGGTGCACATAGGAACATACCCCTTGAGAGGAAAGAAGAGGGATGCCGAGCACTGTGAGTCCTGGAGTGCAGGGAGTTTCAGCTGAAATCTACTTACATTGCATCATGTCGGTTACATTTTAAACAATATTTGTTTGACACCCATGTTGTCTAGTCAGTTTTCCAGAGTTGAGTATAAAAAGGTAAAAATATTGATTGTAATTTAAACGTTTTAATGACTTTTTTATTTTCAGTGCAAAGAAAAACATAAATAAAGATAACAAAGAGAAGATCAGGACTTTTCTTGTGCTTTTGAAGTAGCAAATGTCAAAGCTTTAAAAAAGTAATAAAAAAAGGAATCCGCTGGGATTGTTTGAAAAACACAAACATCAAAACTCTATGTTTACAAAAATCACATTTTTTTGATAGAAGAAAACCCTATTTAATTGAAAAAATGCCTGCCATCACATTGACTGAATTATACAATGCTTTGGTGACAGTTGCAGAAATGAAACACATAAAATTTAGTTCTTCATGTCAAGCAGGCCACGTTGTCCCATACTTTTTCAAGCAGAGCTAATTTTTACTGCAGGATGTCTCACTAGCATGAAAGGCCTATTTTGAGAGCCTTCTGAAAAGCTGACATTTGGAATGAGTCCAGGATAAGTGTTACTGACCCTTTTAAGGCTGAATATTTATTAAGTAAGCCCAGAGGATTTTTAGCTTGACCCTGTCAAATTTAGTAACAAGGATTTTTGTTGGATGTTCTGTTGTTGATGCATTGGTGTTTTTGCTTTCAGTGTGTATAAATAAATTTAAAAGTATCTTTTTTGAACAAATGGTGGAATGTTTGCCTGTAAGTAAACAAGACAAAATGTTCACAAGCCCTGAATTTTTAATCACATTTGGACAAGCTTGAACTACCACACTTCATCTTGACAATCAAGTATATTTACCTGTTTCCTCCATAATAGCTCAAGCTTTCTCTGAAATAAAATTTTAATGGCTTTTCTTTACCTTGGGGGACAGGATAATACAATGTAGCTATTGAAATATCATATAGGCATTTACAATGTATATCAGTAAAGCAGGATTATTTTATGGGATTTTTTGTTCGTTTGGTTGCTTGTTTCAGTTTTCTGTGTTGTTTAGTTGGCTTTTTGTTTGGGTTTTTATTTTTGTTTTTAAAGTTGAAATATTTTGCTTTGGCTTTAAATTTACAGATTGGGTTCAGACCAGCCTATCCCTTGGTCATTCTTCTCTGACAAGTCACTCTGATTAAGTGCCCAAAGCATGAGGCATCAGGTACTCTGTGGATTAATTTATCCATTTTAAAGCATGAGGCATCAGGTGCTCTGTGGATTAATTTATGCATTTTCTTTACACCTTCTGTACTTTGCAATGTGAATGCCAAAGTCTGTCATGCAACTTGTGCAGTTCTCCTTGACATCAATACACTTGTGCTTCCTTATCAGTTGCTGGGATGTGCCTCAGATGACTCTAGAGAAGATTTATCTCCAGAAACGTCCTTTTCTGTGGCAAAGAGGAAGGACTGAAATGTTGCAAGCAGGGTGCTGAAAGCAAGGTGTTATTCTCATGAGAAAGGGTTGGCAGATAACTTGGATATGAGATGGATATGGTTTAGATACCAATAAAAATCTATCACTAGAGATAGAAAATAGGAGTGTAGGAATAGCAGTGCTGGTCAGACCAGACACCCATCTAACCTAGGGTCTTTCTCTCTGGTGTTGGTGAGCCATGGATGGCCATGTAAAATAAGAACAGGGCTTAGTGAGCAGTACTTGCCTGGTGTACTCTCCTGCCAGCCAGCAATTTGGGGCTCAACCTCCCCTGAGCTGGAAGTTGCGTCTGTAAAATGCAGCAGTCCCCTGCAAAACTTTGTTCTGTGAATTTGGCTGGCTGTTTTCTGAAACTACTGGTATCCACAGCATCCTGAGGCGAAGTGCTGTAGAGTTTAATAACACGTTGTGTGAAGAGCCTCTGCCTGTCCTTTGTTTTCCACCTGCTGCCTCCTCTCTTCACTCTGTGCCCCGGTTCCTGCCCTGAGGGTACAGTGCTCCCATTGTGCCCAGTTTGCTCCCCCTGACACACGTGTGTGATTTATGGACCTCTGTCCTACCCCCACTCCATCGTTTCATTTCATTTCCAGTCTATTCTGTTTAGTGATTCCTGGTGGGGAAGCTGATCCACACCTTTGATCATCCTTGTGACCTTTTCCTGAACCTTCCCCAGTTCAAATATATCCTTTTTGGCGTCAGAGGAACAAAACTGCACAGGGTATTCAAGGTGCAGTCACATGAGAAATAACGCAGTGGCATAATAACAACTGTTCAGTCTTTTCTCTAAAAACCCCACTGTTTTATTTTCCTTACTGATGGCTTCTGCTACAAAACCTGTATTTATGTGACAATCTCCACATAAAGGATTGTACTCTAGGGAGATAATTGTCTTAGAGATCATAATTTTATATCAGTCTGGAGAGCTAGACTAGACCAGCCTGGCTGAACCATAACAATAAAAAAAATAAAAAAGGTTTCTTTCAAGATGGACCAGATGATTTTTGTTTTTTTAAATCCAGAATGAAAATAAACTCTTCTAGGACAGTTCACCAAAAATTTCCTTTCATTTTTTTTCCAAAAGGTTTTATTCTAAAATTTTCTTGATTTGTGTTTTTTTACTTTGTAAAGAAATATTATAGTGATTTAGAGATGATTCAGAAAGTTTCATGCCAGAAACCATACATTCAAGCCTTGCAAAAGGCTTTGAACTGCTGAAATAAAATAATTCTAGAAGATCACAATGAGTGTTTGCACTGGAGATTGTGCTGGGCAAATCCTTGGACTTTGACTATGTCAATGGAGTGGTCAGTGTATAAATTAAAATTAGTTAATACATTTTATTTAGAGTTTGAAAGACCTTTGAGAGCAGCTATTAAAAAATTAAGTAGTCACAGTTGTTATTGCTGAAAAAGCAGGAAGGAATCAATTTCTATCAGTGATCAGTTTTCATTATTACAAAATCCTAAGAGCAGGGTCTGACAAGTTTCTGTATTACGGCCAATGTTTCGTGTATACAATAATAACTTGGACAGGATGGTGAGCCCAGAGGCAGTAAGTCAGCAGATGGCCCCCAAATAATTTAGACTAGTCAAGATGAAAGATGTAGATAGGAAGACAAAAACTGGGAAAAATTTGGTGAAGCTTAAGAAATCTAGATAAATGAACTACTCATAGCAAATGAAGTTCAGTATAGCTAAATGCAATTTATAAATGTGGTATTAGTTATAAAAACAATGGAAAAATACAGTGCAAATGTACAGAAGGCTCTGTACACTGTAGACAGTCCTAAGTTACAGCAACTCAAGAAAACATTGAAAAATATCTGCTCAGCATGTAGCTACTAAGCTGCTACGAGTAGCATATGCAGTAGGGAAAATCCTACCCAAAGAAGAAATATAAAATATTCATGTAGTCAAATATCTCCTTTTAAATTTAAGAAGTCCTTGAACCACATGGGTTTGGAAGACAAAACATTCATAAAGAACATAATTTTAAAGAAGTTGCTTCCCTTTGCATAATTATAGTCTTGGTAACTAGCTAGAAAAGTGTTCTGACTGGTGAAACCTCTGACTTTGACTAAATTAGGTTAATTATCGTTATAACTTGTTTGAAGATTATAAAGATAACTATCTTTTGGTGTACCAATGCTACCTGTAAGTTTGAGAAAATTCTCACATCACAGGCTTAATTTACTTAAGACTTGTGGAATTGTTTCTCTTTTGTGACTGACCTGTGCAGTAATATGATCCTGGCTGATTGTCAAGTTAGGGGATAAAGCCCATTTAAAATTTGTTTTTCCCTAATATGCAAGGTTGTGCATTTCTGCCTTGTGCAAGCATTTGAGCTAGTAAAACCCAATATCATAAGTATTCAGAAAAAACACACATAAAGGAGGAAAAAGCAGCTGGGAAATATTTGTTTAGAAAGTTGATCAAATATTTGCACACTTTTTTACCTTCTCCCCAGTATTCACTTTCCTGTGCAGGCACAGAAGTAGTTTTCTTTATTTAGGCAATACATTTCATGTAGACAATTCAACCCATTTTGCAAACAACAAGCAACACATAAACTTCAATTGAATTGGTGTGAGCTGAACTGCACTAGCCTGTGATGTGAGGTAGGCACAGCACACCAATTAGAAACCACCGCCCCTAGTTTTAATACTGTGGCAATAGTGTATCAAAGAGGAAATAAATGGTAAAAGTGGAATTTGACCAGCAGACTTGAATCAACTTTTTCGTTGCAGTGAAGAATGTCCTAGATCTTTCTGTGGCTGCAAATGGCAAGGTGCTTCAGCCAGACCCTCTGAGTGATTCACTGGTCAGGGAGGGATTGCAGCAGATTCCTTCCAGCTTTTTCTAATGTCAAAGGAGGTATGTAAGACATCAGAGAGCAGTCACTGTGGATCGTACACGGAGCACTCAATGAATTGCTGTCCATCTCTTTTTTCTGTTTCTTTCTTCTGCTCAGGTAGATTTGCTGCAGCTTGAATCAAATGGATTCCTTTTGTCAGTTTTCAGGATTGATACAGTATCTTTCCTTACATCTTGATTGACTTTTCACTCTGTGCTTTTTGCTCTGCAGCTGCTCACAATTCTTTACTGTAAGCTGTCGCAGATGCAGACTTTGACTCACATGCTTGCAAAGTGAATCAGTGGCAACATCTGTTCCCCCAGAGGGATGGGTGCACCGGCCTCCAACCACCCACAGCGGCAGTGCCTATGGAAGCTGGTATTTCCTGACTTGCATTCTGGCAGGTGTGTTCATTAAGGGGAGGAAAGAAAACCAGTCCATGCTTCTGTGCTTTTGTGCATAGGTGTGAAGATCTCCCCCATGTTCAGAAAAACACTGTCAATGAGAGGGAGTCATGTGGCATTACTACTAACAGGCATCTGAAATTTTCAGTGGAATCCAAGATTCCCTGCATGGTTACTGCAGTCAGAAATGTCATTTTTAATGTGTGGCAGATGTACCTAAACACTGTAAGAAAATATTTGCTATGAAAAGAAAAACATTTTGTGGGATACATTTTCTCCTCTGTTGCTTTAGTGGTCCTGCTGTGTGTGCCTTAAGCTGACCTGTGTGGATCTTCTGTGGAGAACTGAATATGGATCCTTGTGGGATTCTACCAATCTACAGTGACATCTGCAGTCTGACAAATGAAACATAGTGGGATTCTGGGCAGTTCAGAAGAGGAGATACCAAGAAGAGGAGAGCATGTGTGAGGCTGATTAGGGATCAATTTCTGTCCAAAATCATGACCTGGGTCTGTAGTTCTTCTGTGATTGGATGCATATTCTCCTTTAAAGACCACCTCTGTTTGTGTGATTGAAAACTCTCAGACTTCAACGGTAAATGGGAGAAAGCCAGAGATGAATGCACACAGAGTCGGGAGCTGAGGCATTTTTTTATGAGGAAGGATTAAAATGAAGGAAGGTTTACCAAGATGGCTTAGTTTCCTCTTCCCTCTATTGGTATCACGAGGAACACTGCAAATTAAGGGTAAAGTGATTGTGAAAGAGTCACGGCAAGGTGTGGATTCACATCCTTTTTGTGGCTGTACTCCTCCATGGAGGCCTGGGTGGTCAGTGGAAATGTGCTTTTGATCCTAAGAGATCACAGGCTGGGCACCCAGGCTGGCCAGGTTGAGACATTTTGACCTTCTTGTATTTTGAGGCTTTAAACTTCTTATCTCTATCGTTTAAAGGACAGGAGTGCATAACAGCAAGAAAATTATTCTCCCAGACAAAATCTTGGGTGTAAATGCCTCAAATCCTGGTGTGAGAAAATACAGAGCGGGCAGCCTGAGATCTCTGTGGTTTGCTGGCAGCATCTGTGCTGAGGGAATCACAAGGGAGTTACCTCTTCACCAGACTCTTAGAACACCGGGTTACAAACAAGAGGTCATGGTACTTAAGAGGTGGCTTGATGGGAAGTTGATTGCAGGAGTAGGGCTGGCAATCAGAAGTGGGGTCATGAGCCTGGAAGTGCACTGGGAAGTGAGGTCACGAGAGGGAAGAGTTGAGAAACTGCCCAAAGCTTGGTGTTTAAGTGCACTGCCACCCTTGGCTGCTCTTGTATGTTCCTGTCTCTGTGTCCATAATGCTTCTAGTGAGAATTAACAAACCTCTTCCCTCTGCATGACAATATTCACTTGAATCCCATTTCTTTGGTATAGTTCAAAACACTTGCCAGCAGGCTAACAACAATCGCCTTTGTCAGAGTGAGGAAAAACCTGGGAACTCTGTGATCAAGGACTATTTCTCATTTTCATGAAAGCAACAGGAAAGGGTTGAGCCACAGGGGAGACATTTAGAGTCAAAGAATAGAACTTGCCTCAGCAAAGCTGTGATGCATATACACACAACACCTAGTAGAGCTTAGAAATCAGTCTTGTAGCACCACAGCAGATTCTCCCTGAGATGATCTTGCAAAAGAAATGAGACTTAATAGCTATTTGTAATTAAAAAAGGCTATTTGCTTATATGTGCTGTTCTCATGAACCCTATTTTTTCTCAGTCTGAATAAAGAGAAAGTGAAATAATCTCTCATGTTTTCCTTTGTTTTCGTATGGATTAATAGAGCAACTAAAGTTAAGCATGTAAAAAGGGTAGTGATATGCTTAATTAATATTAAAACGTTAGGAAGGGAGATGGCAAATTGTTCTGCGCAGGCAATAGAATAATTTTATGTGCTATCCTGCCCCATATTTGTGGCCCTGTAATTTATATTTTATTCGAACATTTTCCTGAATGTGCAATAAGATCCTTACGTGTACGTATTCACAATGTCCTCCTACAAGGAGGCCTTAGAGGAGGCTTTGTGATCTTTAGGGGAAGCAAGAGAGATGCAGGACTTCCTCAGAACTGCTTTGAATTTTTCTCTCCATATCTGTGAAAGTTTAAATGTCACCTCTTAAGCAAGAAACAATAGGAGTATCTCAGGGTTTTCTCGTTTTGAATAATTATATTAATTGAAATGTTGGACTGTGTTCTAATTCCTACACCAAAATGTCTTGCAGGCATAGAGAAGAGGAATTATTTGTGGAATGCAGCATCAGCCAAGTCTCAACACACATGCTGGAAGGAATTGGTGTAGGCTCACCTGGTTTTGCGTGCAGAGGAGTCTCGAAGGGTAGGTGTTTGGACTGGTTTTTCTTTTTAATTCTTTTCATTAATGCTACAAAACAACAGATGCAAATTTCCCTTTGCCTGCTTGCTTTTCACATTTCTCAAAGTCAGAATAACTATAGCTGTCAGTGTGACTTATCTTGTTGCAAATAGTATCAGACAATTCTCCTCTCCTCTCCTCTCCTCTCCTCTCCTCTCCTCTCCTCTCCTCTCCTCTCCTCTCCTCTCCTCTCCTCTCCTCTCCTCTCCTCTCCTCTCCTCTCCTCTCCTCTCCTCTCCTCTCCTCTCCTCTCCTCTCCTCTCCTCTCCTCTCCTCTCCTCTCCTCTCCTCTCCTCTCCTCTCCTCTCCTCTCCTCTCCTCTCCTCTCCTCTCCTCTCCTCTCCTCTCCTCTCCTCTCCTCTCCTCTCCTCTCCTCTCCTCTCCTCTCCTCTCCTCCACTTTTCTCCTCTCCTCTCCTCTCCTCTCCTCCACTTTTCTCCCCTTCTCTTCTTTCTTCTCCTCCACTTTTCCCTTTTTCACCTGTCCTACAATAATAATATTGTCTTAAACATGCTTAGTACACCTTTTCCAGTTGCAGCAATTTCTTTTGTAGTCCAGAGTTCTTACAGAAGCTGAGGAAATGAGACCTAACGCTTGGAATTGATTGAATGTATCACTGAGGCCATGTGAAGAATTGATTTTGTTTCCCTCTGGTGATAAGTTAAAAAAAAAAAGCAAAGCAAAGCAAAGCAAAGCAAACTGAACCAAACCAAACTGAACCAAACCAAACCAGACACAAATAAACACACCATCAGGAAAAAGCAAACAAAAAAAATCAAGATTTTGGTTTGGATTAGAATAAATCTAGACTTTTAAACACTTTTTTTTCTCCCCAAAGAGGAATGAAAACTCCCCAAATACATTTTATCTTGAATGAATCCTTCCGTTCAACCCCAAATGAAACATTCATTTTCCTAAGCATTTAAAAGAAAAGCAAAGGAAATGAAGGGATAGAGTCACAAAACTGGAAAATTAAATGGAGAGTTGGACAGTTTTAGCTTAGTGCCAGAGAACTGTTCTGTCACTTTTCAACTTTGTATAAATATTTATTAGAAAACAGAAATGAGCCCAGAGGACTGTTGCAACTTGCAGGCTACCTACGCCTCCTCCTGTATCTATTTCCCTTGAAGATTTAAAAAAAAACTTCAAGAAAAAGTAGACCAGAAGGCAGCATCTTCACTCCCATCCCTTCCTGAAGCACAGCACTGGTAAAGACAAAGGGTGAGTTCACACACATCTTCTTTGCATGGTATAACATTTAGCCACACCTGACACGTACAGCTCACTTTTCCTATGCTACCAAGCCCCTGAAGCACAAAGCAGTGAATTTAAACTCAGATCTCGGTAGCAAACATCCAAAGTATCAGGTTTTAGTGGTGCTCCCTGTCACTTCTGTCGAAGCTCTTCTACACTGTTTTTTAGATTTTTAGGAGCTAAGACAACTAGAGGAAGTGAATCCTACCCAAAGGGTAGGATGCTCAGCTGGAAGGTGAGAAACCTGAAGTTCAGGGCTTTTTTTAAGTTATTGATTGCTAGTGAAACAAGATAGCAGGGCAGATTGAGGTAGATACCCTGCCCTGAACACAAGAAGAGTTGATATCATGGGTGAACTTCTGGGAGGTGAGAGCCGTTGGTTACATCTCCTCTGGCAGAGGAAGGGAACCAGTGTTTTCTCACATCCAGCTGTGCTTTCCCAGTGGTATAATACTAGTTAAAAGTATACCGCAATCAATACTCTCCCAAGTCTGCCTTTTTAAACTTTTCTTCAAGCCAAAATGATTTGGTGAATTTGACCAGCCTGCCCTTTGCTACATATATTACATGGCAGGTATCCCACCAAATAAAAAATGTCCTCGAACATGTGTGAATTTACAGTACAAGTCCAGAATAAACAGTGGGCTGAATTAAGCCTTTAAGGTGAAATTCACCTTTCCTTTCAGAAAGCTCCAGAAATCAAGACTATACATGGCATTTTTCTCAACACAAATAGAGTTATAGCAGAGTAGTCTATAGGCAGCAAAGAAATTTGAATTGTAGATTTTATGGGGTAGATACCATATCTTATATGTATAGTTTTATGCTTGGTCTAAACCCTTGACTGAATAATCTTTGCTGAAGTTACCTGCAGCATTTGGGTGTCTGCAGAGAGAATATTAAAGAACAAGAGGAAACAGTCACTTCAAAATACTTTACATGTGAGGATGAGCTGAGAGAGGCTGGGTTTAGCCTTGGAAAGATTTTCCAGAATTGCACATTTCTGTAGTAGCATATTTATGAAAGTGGAACCTTCTTGTGTTTTCCTGATATAGACAAGGAAAAAGACTGAGACCAATCCAATTGATCTGGATGGAATCACCCTTACATTGTGGAAGCTTGCAGTCTATTTCCAATTCAGTTTTAATTTTCCAATTTACTGCATATTTGTAGAAAATGGTACCTGTATATGTGACTTTGTTTATACAGATGAAGAACTTTTGTTGAAAAGTTGAAAAGAACTCAGTTTATGCTCCCAAAGTCTATTTAGGCTGAGCAAACTGCATTAATAGCAGTCAAATATTAGTGCTAATAGCTTGAGGGTAAACAAAGGGAAAGAGTGAAAACTGAGATTTTTTTTTCTTCCCAATTCTTCACTAGAGCTAGAAAATGAAAAGTAATTTTGAAAAAGTGAGAAAGTTTCATTTTGTCTGTAAAATGTCTGGAAAAAAAGACAAAAATGAAAAGGGAGAAGGCAGCTCTGACCCAAGTGTTCCATACAAGGTCTCCACTGAATTTTCACTTGGGTAGCTGAATTGAGGATACTGAAATAGACTCTTTCTATATTGCTGACACCTAAGTAACCAATAATTGTTCGTATTTGTACTTGTCCTGTTTTGCCAGGACTCAACATCAGGACTTTCTTGTGGCAATAAAATAAAAAAAATCAGTTTATTTCAGAACAGATAAAGAAGAAAATTATCCACATTTTTACCACTGTGGCTGAGTAAGTAGATACACATAATTTACTTTATGTTTTATATACTATAAGTGTGTACAAAATATGAACAATTATGCTAAAAATCACATAAAAAGTAATTTGCAATTATACTATAAAAACAAAAATAATTTAGGATTGATCAAAAACTTTAATTTGACAGAAAGTCAAATATTCAATTTTCTTTATAAGGTTTTAAACTTTTTTTAAACCCCTTTAAAGTAACTGGACAACTTTAAAGTAAAAATTCCATTTTAAAACAAAAAAGGGAAAGAATACTGAAAATATAAAATGAAACACTTTGGCCTGTCATTCATCCTTCTAAGATCTCACTGTCAAAACTGTTAATTAAATTTCATCTATCCGTCCGCTACCCCCTTTCAAAAAGTGTTTTTCAGCATGTAAAATACTCACTGAGGATAAATAACCTAACCTTTCCTAGAGACCTCATGCTGCACTCCTTTCTCCAGTTTGCACATGTTTTATTTGCCGTTATTTGCATGCTCAAATAACTGCCCTGATGTTCACTTACCCACTGAGCTGTGCACAGAAATGCACAAGGCAAACTCTTTGGAAGTTTAAGCAGAAAGATCTGTGATAACAATATGCTGTAACTGCTGCAGAATTTGAACAGCTGCCCTAAAAAATTTCCAAAAGTGCAGTAAGCAGCGCTAACTGAAGCTCCCGTAATGCCATGCTGTCCTGCCTTCAGTGACCTGCCTCCCTGTGGGTCTTTCTTTCCTGTTCCTCATGGTCAGCCATGCTGCTGCTGCTGGATCTGCTGAACTTCAAGACGAGGTCTGTGTGCTTGCAAAGGAAATTGGATTACTTTTTGCACATTTGCATGCTTGTTTTTCTTTCTTCTGTCAAAAACATTTTTGACCTGAGAAAGAAGGAGTTAATAAAAATAGGCTTTTTGCTCTTGAAATGTCAGCCACAGCTTCTCATCACCCCATGAAAAGCCCTCTTGTTTCCTTGCTCAGCTCCTCCTGAACTTCAAACAGTCCTATAATCCCTTTGACCTTAGAAGGTCAAAGATATATAAAAAGTATCATTCTTTGTGTAAAAGCACATTAATCATTCTTACCTAGCTTTTTATTCTCTTTTGAGGGCCCTGTGATATTTTAATTCATGAACCACCTTCTAGCATTAACATAAATAATTTCAACTCTTTTCTTAAGCAGGTAAAAGCAGAGAAATCCTTTCTGTCCCCACTTTTGCTGACTCCCTAAGTACAGGCATCTAATTTATTTTCATGATTAATTTAATTGCATAATTTAAAACATTAATATGCACTCAAAATGCACACACGTATGTCCAATTGTACTATAAATATTGTTTAATTAAAGACTGGAAGCAGATATTTAACTATGCCACTCTCAATCTCTATGAATTTGGCAGGACTTGAAAGTCCTAGGAGTAAATTCTGATGTCAATGCAAATCTGGAGTTTAATTTAGGTCAATGAAAAAAACCCCTCTGGACTTTCAGCTGAAGACAGAATTTGTTTTCCTTGAGGAGCTGTATCCTGCAGTGTGGGGGGAAAGGGAATAGTCAAAATGAAAGCCCCTCTAAAAATTAAGAACTTCAGACAAACTGTCAAAGGTCAGGGAAAGATCGCTGCGGGAGATGCAAGTGCAAGACTCAAACATGGGCAAGGGGAGAGCGAGGGTGAGGGCAGAGATGAGCCTTCCAGGCAGGCATGGATGGTTCCATGCGGGACAGCCAAGCCACCCAAGTGAGTGTGCCTGCCAGGGAAGAGCTCCTACGTCCTTAGGCCCTGCCGCTGTCTGTCAAGTGACTCGATGGGTACTGATGCCAACAGGCAGCAATTGTCACAGAACTAATGCACACATCACTCCTGTCATGATGTGCTCCTGCATCAGGCCCTCGGTTCAGAGCAGGCAGAGGAATGAGTTGGATGGAGGAAGCTGGGGAAAACTGGGCTGGATGTTTTGAGCCTGACTTGTGCTTTATCACCTACCTATGCCTGATGCTCTTGGAGGAGTAGCTTTCTTGAACTGTTCACTAGTACTTTAGTTTATTTTTCTTTCTTTTTTTCTTTTTATTTTCTGAGTAAGATTATTTGCCAGTGGATTGACAGTACAGTTTTTGACTCTAGTTTCATGAGCAATGTTGTGACTGTCACATATTTGGAGCAACTCTACACAAGATGCTTGGAAAGGGACTGCACAGGAGCATTTTGAAATGGTAAGCCTGGAAGGAAAACCACAGACAGAACTGCATCAAAGTATCACAGCTGGGGAAAGCCCCTCCAGGTGATATATACTACCTTTTGTACTGATTTTTTCCCTGGGTAAACAGCATTTTGTTTACCTAGCGTTTAGTGCCTTGTACTAAAAGAATATAAGTAGCAACTGATTGTTGTGTCAATAAGCCAGGGAGGTTATGTTGATGGGTCCAGATCTGTCCACCTTTCTCTTGACCCTGCTCTTTTAGGACTGGCAAACAGTCTTGGGGACATACAGGATCACAGCAATGTCCCTAAATTTGGGTATCTGACACAGTTGTTCTCAGGTTCCTTCAGCCTTCCTGGCAAAGCAGTCACTAATCCCCTTAAACCTTTGGAATAGAGCAATAAGATGATGAGGGAAGAACAACTCAAAGTAGATGAGCAATCCAGGGAAAAATGTGCATTTTTACTGTGCTGTGCTTCCCTACAGGGAGTGGCAAAATGCCTCTCACTGATGGTTGTCTCCCGCTGGCTACAGAAAGGCTGCTTCTGACAGTTGTACAGTTCCCTGGTATTTTTATCTTTTCTTCTCTCCTTCCCTTGCCAGGAAGCAAGGGGAACTGCAGCAGCTCTGACTTTTTAACAGTAAATTCTATAGGCTGAAAATGAAATAAAATTACAGATTGATGCTGGGAGGGCAAGGGTTCACTAGAAACGAAATGTTCTCTCTGTTGGTAGCGTGACCTGATGAGCCACTGGACTGCTCATGCCAGGGAAAAGCATGTTGTAAGCCAGAGAAGTGAACTACTCTTGTACCTGTGAGAGTCTCATGACTGTAAAATTCTCCTGCTTCTTTACATGGGATTCAATCAATCTCAGACCATCAGCTCTCAAACCTGCAACAAATGTTGTCTTCCTAGTCCTTAGGCACTCACCACCCTTGCAGCAGGGCAGCTTTCTGGAGCTGTGATGGGTGCCCTATACTCAGATCAGAAACTCCCTTTCCCCCTGAGCCTCCCTATTAGCCCTTTCTTCCCCCCAGTGTGGTGAGGCCCAGCCTCCTTCCTACTGCAGCTGCCTCCTCTCTGTTCTCAGTATCAAAACTCAAAAATCCCACCACTGCCACCCACCAGGACAAATAACTTCAACAGGTTTTTTCCCTGGGTCCTTGCAAGGGTGTAGGCAGCACTGTGCCCTTAGGCTGACTCTCTGTTTTTTTGTTTTTATTTTCATCTCCTAATATCTTTTATTTTAGCCTCTGAAGCTTTAGCTACTTTTGTCCTGAAGGAGTTCCGGCACTTCTCTGCCTCCCAGGAATGTGATCCATTTTAACTTCCTGCCTACTGCACTGATTCTGGCTTTTATCTATGCTGCTGCTATGCACTACTTTGGCCACTGAACCAACAGACTGTACAGGAGGGGCTTTCCCCAGACCATTTTTCCCATATATGGGGACTCAAAATCACATCATGAGAGATGTGTTCTTTGTCAATACCTATATCTTTGCCCAAGCCATGAGAGGCTTGCTGTCCTAATCCTGCTAAAGGTAATGGCCCAGCCATTACAAATCCCCACCTGCCTCGGACATTGGATATTGTGCATGAATTTACTTACCTCCCAGAATTTCAGAAAAGTGGGTCAATAGTTCAAGCCTGATTTGTGATTCCAGCCCAGCTTGGAAAACCATTGAAATCAAACCCTCCCTTAAGGTAGAGGGGACAGAACTCTCCTCCAGACACTTGCAGAGGAAAGTACATAGTTGCCTGCAGGTTTATGGTGTGTGCGTGTGTGAGAAAATGCATAAAACTTAACCTAGGAACCATCAGGCCAGGTGTTTTACTCAGTGTTATGGGTTTCAGGGTATTGGCAAGCTGTGATGCTCTTAATGGATGTCCCAGGTTTACCGCTGGGACAGAGAAATGGGGCGTTCAGATATTAGCAAAGAGCATTTCCAGATACAAGTGTGAAGGAAAGAATTGAAATTGTAAGAGCTTGGGTGAAGCTGAAGAACCTCTTGTTTATATATTTGGGAACAATGAATATTTTATTCTGAGTACTTAAATGTGCAGGAAAGGTTCTGCCTAAGCCCTCTCCTTTCAGAGGAAGCTCTGACACACTGCTTGCCTTGTCCTTGCTCCGATCCTTCCCAAAACAGAGGAGTGAACATTGCCTGAGATGTGCTTCACATATCGAGCTTCTACCTGTTTCTGGTGGATATGAGGAGTTCAAGAGAAGGATTTGAGGCATCCTCCTCATCCCAGTCCTTTGCTTTCTTTTCCTTTTATAGTTGAGCAAGGCTAGTAAGCCTGCCTATTAGAAAGACTTGTCATGTGTTACAAAGAAGCTGGCTGGAGGAAGCTGACAGTTCATTGGTATCCAGGAAGAGGTCAATTTCCTTCTTTATAAACATATCAGAATAAGGCTATAGAAGTAATAAAATATTAAACCTCCACCTATTTAGTTTCTTGGAAACTCCATCAGAAGAGAAGCGAGGGAAAAAGTAAAAAAAAAAATCATCAGTATGCTTGTGCATACGTATTGGAATATTTCTCCAGAAGGGAAATAAAAAGTCAGTGTGTGCGTATCTTTTGCAGGTAAGTAGGAAAATCACATAACTTCTAGCTGTTGGGTTTACAAATATCCACCCAGCCCACCTTCCTGTACTGGAGAAGCCAACATCTTTCACACTGCTTCACAAATCTTAGGAGATGATTAAAGAAAGGATCTAGTATGGGATCTAGAATTCATTAAAATTGCCTGTGACTTTGAGTAAACCTGCCTTTGTGCAGCCCAGAGAAGAATCTGTGCATAATATCTGCCTTGTTCTTGTTTGATTTCCTATTATTAGTCAGAATTATTTTTCACCAGTTTTTGAGTACCCTGTTATGGGAAAATTATTCTGAAAAGTCATGACTTAACTAACAGCAATTATAGCCAATAGGCTATAGGCTTTGGTAGCTTTGAGCTCCTTCTGATTGTGGTGGTAAGGAAAAAGACAACACTTTTCCAAAAGTCCCATACCCACCTTACAGAGCTCTAATTTAAGCTCTGGGAGTGTTGTAGCACCCACAGCTTGGGTGCTTCCAAAGACCTTGGGCATGCAGGCAAGAAGCATCTTGCCTTCTTCATTCCATACCACTGGAAAGAGCCAGCAGACCCAGCCAGGGTGTGGACAGGGGAGCTGCATTTTTCAGGAGGTTGGGCTTCTCTTACTCAAGAAGTGGTTCACCCTGAGAAAAAGGACTTTCAGTTCAGGAGATGCAGACAAAAGGAAGGGCAGTGCCCTCATGACTCCTCAGTGTACAGTCACTCTGTGATATTGCTGAATATTCAGATGTGTGACAAGTGACAATATGCTGTGCAAGATGGGATCAATAAGAGGATGGTAGGTCCTCCTGTACATCCTGTATCCTACCTGTTTCCTCTTTTGGTCAACACACTTGTATAAAGATCAGGATGGAATTGGGAAGAAGGAGAAGCAAGGTAGCAGAGGAAAGCATCACAGAAGATGTGAACAAGACTGGAAGGGTAATGTGAGGCTTGGCTATTTGAATGGTCAGCACTGCCTTGGGCTAATGCTGTCTGTTGCCAGAGGATGTTCTCTGTTGCCTTCTGTAACAAAACAGAAAAAGACATCTCTTACCTGGAGTGTGCAAGGTGGATCCAGGCTGTCTACTGATAGTTCATGGCCTCCACTCTATTCACATACTGAAGTACAGGAATGTAAAAAGAAACGCAAAAAATTCAGCCCAAAAAATCTGTCCAAAAGGGAGAGAATTTCTGATGTAGAAGAGATGGGATGTCTTAGCAGTGAATGTTGGCTGAATATTGGTAGTCCTCATGGATGACTCCAGAGCTAATCTACCAGGTTCCTCTGCCCTGGCAGATAAAAACACATACAAGAAGGGTATGGATAATTAGGCTTCCTAATGAGAGTCAAACTGGAATGAGGTTTAGAAGTGGGATGAAGGTACTGCAGTCAGTCAGAATCTGGGAAATATGCTGCATTTCACCAGAATGTCTGGTCAAGAAGGTCCTTAGACGCTTAACCACAAACTTAGGGACTATAAACTGCAGAGCGGATTCTGGGATAGCAGATGAGATAAGATTTAAGCAATTTAAGACAAGCAGGTCAGGATTAGAAGGAAGAAAATTAGCAAAGGTCAAATCAGAAGTCTGTGGAGAAGGGTCAAGAGCTAAGTAGGGAATTACAAGTGAGGTTCAAAGGCCAAAGCAAAGATTGAGCAGACAGGGAACACCCCATAGCAGAGTCTACCTGTACTGGATTAACAACGACCAGAAATTCTGATTTTGTGCTGCATCTCAGATGTTTACAGGGATCCAGCTTGCAGAGAGGCTGCACTTGTCTTTCTTCAAAGACAGGAGTTTTATTTATCACAGGCAGAATCCTCTGAGATTCTCCCTTTTCTAAACTGCATGAAGTTTTTGAAAGAAAAAGAGCTGTGGCACATGATGATAGTCCTTTCTTCTTGTTTGAGGCAAATATCCAAAATAATTTCCAGTGTCCAAACCTTTCTAATCTAGACCTTTGAAGTCACCCGATTCTGACTGCAGAAATGTTTTTCTGTTCTGCAGGAACTACAACTTCTGTGGTCTATGTGCCCTAGGCTGTGATCACCACAGTCCCTCTTGTCAACACCTATCAGGATACTTTAGAGGATGTCACACTTTGTGGCACCTACAAGGGCTCCTTACCTGTTGCTGTTGATTATTCTATTTAGTATTCTCTTTCCTTGGAGTCAAAAACTGTCAAGCTGAGAGAAGAGAGTAAAGTCATTGCCATTTTTCTTGGCCTCAACAGGCTACAGACCCGTATTATCAACTGCAATAAAACGATGCTGGAAAGGAATTGAATATTTTGGAGCAGAGTGCTTGAATGAGCTTCAAAATCTTGTGTGTTCCAACTGAAAGATCAACATAATTATGGTTTTAGAACGCTGACTCTGCTCTGGACAGCTGCTGCTGTTATGACTTCATTAGTGTGGCACAGAATCTTGTCTCCCTCATCCTGGCTTTAAAATGAAGTAGCTCTGTCAGCTCATTGGAGACATATCTGACTTAACTCAAGTTGAGAAGAGAATCAGGACACAAATGTCATCTGCCTAACTCTTTCAGACAGGAAGGAACTTCTGGTTTGGATCCCTTTGGGTTAAGAGAAAAAAAAAAAGAAAATAAAAAAAGAAAAAAGTAAAAAAAGCTTTAAAACCTCAAAACAAACATAACCTTTCCTTCCCCTCAGCAGCAGGTTTTGCTTAGAGTGATAGTATATGGCTCATTTAGTGTGCTGGAGCTGCCCCACAATGAGACAGTACGTTTTCTATTTTTCCTTCTGGGAAGCAGCCGGCTCTCCAGCAGTGACGTGTGGACACAGCTCGGTTTGCTGCTGGAGCAGGAAGCAGTGGGTTTGCAGAGATGACGCACTTTGGCTGCCTCTGCCACCTTCCATCCTCTGATGGCACAGACCAACTTCATCCAGACAGATATGACCTAGAAGGATGTTTATGCAGTAAAACAATGAAGTATTTGTTTCAGGCAGCTCTGATGACACTGAAATTATATCACTAGAAAAGCATCTTTTCTGATAGTAGTTGCAGCCTACTGCTAGATCGAGATTTTGACAGATTAAAAAAAAATTTACTTCCTACATGACCCAATGTGGGTGTAGTGCAAAATACCAAGCTAAAGCAGAGATGATGAGAATGACAAAACATCCACATGGCATGAGTAAGGTTCCAGTGCAGAACAATGGCAGATCCAGTTTGTTCTGGATTTTCAGAGAACCTGAGTGCTCCTTTGTGCATGAAACCATGATAACCATGGTGTGGTGGGTTGTCTGTGGCTGGATGTCACTCTATGCCACCCAAGCCAATCACTCCTCTTTTCAGCTGAACAGGAGAGAGAAAATATAACAAAAGGCTCATGGGTCAAGATAAAGACCAGGAGAAATCACTCAGTACGAAAGCCATGGGCAAAACATCCTTGACTCAGGTGAATTAGTTAATTATTAATACACAAATCAGAGTAGGGTGATGAGAAATAAACCCAAACCTAAAATACTTCCCCCCTGCTGCTCTCTTTTTACCAGGCTTAGCTTTACTCATGAATTCTCTTCCTCTGTTCTCTCAGCAGCACAGGGAGATGGGGAAGAGGGGGGTGCAGTTAGTTCATCTCGTCTCTACTGCTCTTCTCTCCTCAAAGGGAGAATTCTTTATGATCTTGCTGTACTCCAGTGTGGGGTTCCTCCCAAGGAAGACACTCCTCCACCAAATTCTCATAGGTTCTTGCATTGACTGCAGTTCTTTACAAACTGCTCCAGTGTGGGTCTCTCTCAAAGGGTGCAATCCTTCAGGAACAGATTGCTCCAGTGTGGGTCCCCTGTGGGGTCACAAGTCCTGACAGAAAACCTGCTCCAGGGCTTCTCATGAGGTCACAGGCTCCTTCAGGCATCCACTTGTTCCACGGTGGGGTCCTCCAGGGTCTGCAGGGGAATCTCTGCTCCAGCATGGACCTCCATGTCTGCCGGGAGAAAACCTGCTTTGCCATGTTCTCTGTGGGCTGCAGTGCCTGGAGCACCTCCTGCTTCTCTTTCTTCACAAACCTTGGCGTCAGCAGTTGTTGCTCTGACATGTAAATTCTTACTCATCTCTCTGGCTGCAATTTGCTCTTGTGTAGTAGCTTTTTCCCCTTTCCACTATGTTACAGATCCTTACACAGGCCAGAGGAAGACCTTTTGAACTGTTACTTGTCTTGCCAGGACAAGTGACAGGAGTGGATTGTTAGCATAAACAGTGGTTTATTGGTATTGATTATGACCAACTAATGGCAGATCTACAAATTGTAGATATAAACCAATTATTCTTAAGGAAAAATACTACTGCTGCAACTTTTCTCCCACTGATCCAGGAGAATTTGAGGTTCCTGATCTTCTTAACACGGTATGAGGCCCAAGGTCACTCCTAAACTTCTGTCTGATGAATGGAAGTTGTTGTCTGGATGTTGTTTTTATTTGGCAGTTTGGTTTAAACCAACACATGACGTCTACACACTGTCAGAGGCTTTGGAAGTAGAGGCATCTACAAACCAGTCATCGTAGTACCCTGCAGACTGTACTGTAGTTCATGCAAGCCTTTACTACACCAAACAATAGGCTGAATTCATCAAAGTGATAGCGGGGTTAAAAGGGTAGAGTTGCCAAGGCATAATTCAATGTAGTTAAAGGTAATTTTAGTTTTATTTCCTTTTTGATTAATGTTTAAACTTTGATTAAGATTTTTCCAGGGGAGAACAATAGAGCCATTGGTTAGATGTTTAAGTTCAACTGATAATGCAAAACAATTAAAAAGTCCCCCTAAACCTCTCAGCAGAACTTTTTCCAAGAGAAGTCCTTCATGTCAAAGCTAAACAGGCAGTTCCATTTCCACCTCTGTTGTTCTGCGAATGAGGGCTATCTGTAAATAAAACTAACATGTTGTCCATCTGCTAGGCACAGCTAAAGAAAATTTAAAGACAATACTACCACAACTCCCAAAGATACCATCTAACTCCATAAATAATTTATTTTTACAGCTCAGATCAAAGAGCTCATGGATACTGGACTCATTCCGTCATGGCGTGCCCTTTGGAAGAAACTCCCACAGTCATGTGATTGTTTTTCCATTGCCCTCTGAAAAACTCCTCAGGCTCAGAGGTTCCCTTTGCTCTGACTCCCTCTCCTGTCCCCTGGATTATGTTTCATATCACTAATGCTATGGTTGTTCAAACCATCGTCTCTAGATTAGCAAGGATTTTTACTTTTCCTGGATGCTACTGAGATCCCCTGTTGCCCTGAGGAGGGTATTGGGTGACAGCATGAATGGGGGAGTGTCAGAAGCACCTTGAAGAAGGAATTTTTCACACCAAAGTGTGACACTTAAGGGAAATGCTAGTGCAATTCATACTTCTAGATAAAGCAAGGAAGGATTAGGCTCTTTTTGTGGACCTTGCCATGGTCTAGGGGTTCAGCTCTTGTGCAGTGGTATCATGGTATCATCACACATGGGGGACTAACACCTCTTGCAATATTTTTAAAGCAGGCCACGTGTCATGTTGAGTTATGTGTCTGGTGTGTCAAGCCACAAAAAGTGGAGAACAGGCTGCATGGAGGGGCAGACAAGTGTCAGCTGAGAATACTCGTGATGGCCCAAGGCAAGTGAGCAACCAAGATACCGGCTTTTTAGTGATGACTGTGAGCTTTGTGGCTGCTCTATATCTGTGGACAACTTTGAGCTTATAACCAGATGCAGAATAATGCAGAGAAGCCCGACAAAGTCAGTCTTCTCATTTCCAGTTAATTGGTCACTAATGATTTTTCTTATGAAATAAGGCATATTGCTTCATCTATATGGCAGCCATGGATAATGGCTGTCATACTGATCCCAAGGGATACTCTCTGGAAACTGGTCCTTTAAGTTTGGCAGAGAAAAATATCTTTGGTCCTAACATAATCATTTTGAGATTTGTTCTTCCTCTCAGGCTGGTAACTGTTCTTAAATTAATTTTCTTCCTTCTTTTACTTTGAAGTGTTGCTGAGGAAATTTGATGACTTTAATACACTGCCTGTGATAACATTGATAAAAATAATCTCTGTAGCAGTCTGGAGTCCTCTGAGAAGCAGACTGCACGCACATCTCAGACAGCTTACAAAGCTCTGGCAGTAGGAGAGCGTGGCCGTTTCCCGAGATGTGTGGTAAGACAAGCTATACTTCTTGTAGTCTGTTCAGTCAGGAGGGGCTGGGGAGAATGGTCACACTCAGATTACTTTTGCAGCTACTTAAGTTTTCCTGTTCATAGCCACTTTTCATTCTCTGGAGGCTGAGGTCCCAATTTGGTGTGCTGGGAAAATCTGTTTTGAGTTGCCATTCAGCGTATGTCTGAGCAGTGAGATGAACAGTAGGGCTGCTTGTAGTGCAGATCAACATACATTATAGTAGTTCTTAAAATGCCAGGAATGGGACTACTTAGTTTTAGGAATCTCAGCTATACTCTCCTCTAATTATTTACAAATACACAGGAAAAGACACTTAACTTTACATACTTAAGGCAGTAGCTTACTATCTAAAGATCTCCTTACTTTAACCTACTCATTGCTTTAATTATCCTGCTTCAATTTGTTTACTGTGCTGGATCCATATCTTTTAAAGGGACAAAAGGCAATATAAGTAATTATAGAGTAGCAACGTCTGCGCTGGATGATCCCTATTGCTCAATAAAAGAACGTTGAAAATGAAATAATAGATTAAGACTACCCTGATATACCTGAATGTAACTGGCATATCTATTTCAGCCTATTAATAAACTTCAATTAGGTCATAATAAAATAAAATAACAGATAAAGGAAAGTTGGTTGATACATTTAATTTAATTCTCATCTTGGAAAAAAGCTTGCACAAAACGTTTAGACAGTTATGGTGCGAGAAACAAAGTGTTTTGAGAAATAGCCTTTCCTGCCTTGGCAAACTCCAAGAATATTATAGCAAAGCATTTCTAAAAAGGGTGCTGAATTCATGCCCTGTGATAGAAGTTGTTTTATTTGCTAATGATATGCCATAAGAGACAAAAAAGCACCATGTAATAGCACAAAATTGTTTCAATAAGTATAACTGAGGAGAAAGTCAGATGGACTTAACTTTCTTGAGTGAATGACAGGTAAAATTCAAAGAAAGGTAGAAAGTAACATGTTTTTTGAAGAAACATCTGGAACTCTGAATTACCCTATCACCACAGTAAAAGATCTTTAACAAAAGCCAATCAGCAGAGATAAGGGAGATGTCTGCAATGGGAGGAGAGATCACCTTGCTGTAGGTCTCGTGTCTCCCACTGAATCACCTAGACATGGCTGGAAACTGAACTACATCCTGAGAGTTTGACTCTGACCCAGCATTTTTTAGATCCTGAAAATTGGTATTTGGCAGGTGTTGTGAAAGCTTTGCACTCAGCATACAAAAAATACCGCCTCAGGATCAAACTTATTAGTCAAATGCCTAAGAAATAGGATGTCAAACAATTAAATGCTCTGATATCCTCACAGTGATGTGGCCTCACCAGAAATACAGTTCTCAGTTTAGTCAGTCAATCTTAAGACTAGTTTTAGAGTTCGTTCTAGGAAGGAGATAAATGCCTCTGGAGACACTGAAATGGCCAGTCTTGAAGATAAGGCTGTGGGCTATTTGGGATGATTCCTCTGACACAGTGGTGCATTTCCTTTGTCCCTAGCATGTTAAATATTTAGGTAATGACTGTTTCATTTCCTGAACTTACATTTATCTTGTTTAAAGATGCACTTAACTGATGTTTAATAAAATATCATGGATACTGTCGAATTTAATGAGTTGCCATGTCAGATTTCATTTAAATCCTTTGATTTTTTGTCTTACATTTATAGCTTAAAGCTCTGTTTTTCATTTTGACCAGAATTATTGCTCTAGCTATTGGCACTGGGTTCCCTGTATTTACATACCTGCAAAATAAAGATTGAGCCAAACTAAATTAAAACTTAATAATAATAAAACCTCCTCAGAAAACGAAAACAACAACTGAGCTCCATACTTCACCTCCTCAGAAATCCTAAACCACAACACATCAGCAAAAAGTACCTTTTTTGCTTTATTACTCAAGGCATGTTTATGTATTTTGGGCCTGAAATGAATGGGCCCTTCTTAAATACAACATCTGTGTATTTTAAAGCAAGCTAAACCTTTCTGTGGGGATTATGCTAAATTGACACCCACGGAGATTACAGTCTCCTCTTTTCATGTGGAGAGGATGTCACCCCACGTGTTTGTTTTTGTATGTGAGCATAACCCATGCTCCTGCAGTGCCTAAAATAGTGGTTTGCTGGGGTTGATTGAAGGATAACATAGCCTGTGTTGCCGGAACTCCAGGTCTCCTGGTATTTTCATGCATGCCTCTGCACCTAAGCAGGCATGGACATTTGTGTGTGTTGCATGCCCTATCTGTGGCCCTGTTATCAGGATCTGTGGCTGTGGGTATCCTTTAGTTACATCCACACGTGGGCTGGAGTGCCATACTCTGACTTGATGATCCTTGTGGATCCCCTCCAGCTCAGAATATTTTATATGCTACATAAAGAGCAGACACAGTGCTATGTTACTTCGCCAGAACCCATGAAGCCTTTTGATAAGACAGAGCAAAACAGAACGAGGTATGTGCTGCCCTTGCTGCTAAAGGATTTGTCATGGAACAAAATGTCTCTTTTCTCTGCATGGCTGACAATTTTTTTTTAGAAATAGTTTCTGTTTGAAAAGAATTTTTGCAACAAACTGTACATTTTAAGAAATGCTTGAGGTGAATAATTTTTTTTTGCTAGGAAAATGTTTGAGATGTGTTCTGATGTTTCAAATTTCCAGGGCAGAAAAGCTTGTGGTTCTGACCTTTGAATTATGATTTTGTTTTGTTTGGTAATGTCCTTATTTTGCAGGTCTGTATACACAGGTAGGTGAACTGAGTGGTCATCAGTACAATGTAGAATAGCACAGAGGAGCAGGAACTCCAGAGTTTACCATATGAAATCCCAGTCCCCAAGACAACTCTTAGTTTTATATTACACAGTGTTACCTGAAAAACAGAAACAGGCATTAGATATAGCTGTGATGAAGATGAACAATTCATGTGAGAGTGCCTTTTGGAGATGAAGTTTCCAATGCTCATATTTGCCTTTTTCTTAAATCATAAACCTGGATCTTCTTCTAAATAAAATTTATAATGAGAGAGTTTTTTACAAGCTTGGTGCTGATTTAAAGCAGTGACTGTGAGTGTATTTTGGTCCTTTATTTGAGGCCTTTCAAGTACTGCCTGACAGGCAAACAGCTACTTCAGCCATATTCTTAAGAAACAGATGCTCAGGTATGCTCTGGTCAGGTAGAATCAGCCTGTGGAATTAATTGATACATGTAATTATTCATGCCACATTCATTGTAAGATGTATTACCTTCTCTTTTTTATTGTTGATGTAATCTCTTGAGAAAAAAAGGTCTGCTGGCATTATTAATCTCCTGGCTAAATAAAGAGCCACATTAAAATTGTAATCAAGTGTTTCCCCACCACCAGACTCTGTTTAACTAAGTAGCTCATGGGAGAGGTTTACTCCCCTTTTATAGTGAGTTCAAGTGAGACAAAGGATTTGTGTCCAAGGACTAAGTGGAAAAGGCCAAGCTAGTCTTTCTATTATTATGCCCCTCTCTAAATCAAAACCCCAGTGGTATATAAAATATTTCCCTTCTTGAATTCCAGTAAATCACAAAGTTATTTCCCCAGTTTTCCTTTACCTCAGCACAGGGCATTTTACTTTTAAAGTAGAAAATGTTGTTTATATACTTCTGTGCTTTCCTTCCCTTTCCTTTAATACTTTTCCAGGGATTACAGAATAAGCAAACTCTAAAAAAGTAGTTTCAGAAAGTTTAAAGTGCATTAAACTTCCCCTCATTTACGAAGGAGAGGTGATTGAAGGGGAACATAGATGTGTTTGGGGTTTACTCTTTCAGGGTTGATAATGAGATTTAAAATAAGGGTAAGTAAATGCTCCTTAATTAGGCACCTGTTATGCTCCCTCATGATCAGTGCTTTAAAGGACAAAAATGCCAAGTGGCAGTGACATTTTGTACAATTTTGAAAAGAACATTTTTGCTCACCCTTTGCTTAAGAAATACAATGAGGCTGGCTTTAGTTTGCTAATAGATATTCTAAAATCAGTTTGGGAAAAGTTATTCCATGAGGTAAAGATCCTGTTTGAAGTGGAAGCTGTTCATCTGAAGAAACATCCGTCACAAGACAAGAAAAGAATGATTTCTTTGTGACTGGGAAATCAATGAGACATCTGTTTTAATGTACAGGCCAGAAATAATGCAGTGAGCTCAAAAGGGAATCATAAAGAAGGCTGCTTTTTTTCTCTTCTCTCCAGAGTCTGTAGGATGGGATTCAGCACAGTATTTTGCATTAGCAGGACTTGTTGAGTTTGTGTCCTTAACTAAGTGGTTGAAGCAGACCTTTTGAGGACACTGATGTTTAGAGATATATGAGCTACTGGGGATTTGTGTTGAATGACCTCATAAAAGAACTCCATTTGGGTCTTGATTTTGTCTCTGTTTCCCAGACACAGATTGCTCAGGGGGCTGATCCTGCCCCATTCTTGGTGGGGAGCAGGAGCTGGAGGCTGTACAGTCTCTGAGATGCTTGGCAGGAGGTCAAAGCACCAGCTCACCGTGGCTTCCTCTTCCGGGAAATACTGTGCCTGGGCTGCAGCCTCCCCATTTGGAGGGGCAGTGGGACATGTGCAGACATCACTGTATGTGGTATGATGGTCCATTTGTCCTGCTTGCTTCCTTTCTCTCCTCTGGAGCCCCTGTAAAATTTGTTGGGTCCCTGTTGCCCGTCTTTCAAGTGCATTTGCAATGGATTCGGGTTTTTCCTTGCAGGCACTTTTTTGCAGTCTCTTTAGCTTCCCTGAATAGTAATGATGTGGGAAGCAGCTAAAAAAGGGTTACAACCACTATACATCTGCTTATGCTGGAAGGACCCTCCCCACAAGACCCAGATGCCCTGAATGAGACCTAACCCCTTACTTGTAAGGTTTTTTGAGGACGAGAAGAAACAAAACACTGAGGACTCAATTACCCCAAGGCACATTGGATTGTTAGTGTTTTATAGTTCCCTGGTGTGCACATACTGTAAAAGATATGAGACCAAGAGGAACCCCCAGGCATTAGGTAATGGGTTTGTTAGAGTCCCACTGGTATCTGTAGTGTGGAGTCTCCTTATGGCAAAATTGGGCTTGCAGATGTCTGTTTCCAAAGCGAGGAGAGAATAGCAAGAGGATATGCAGCTCTGGCAATGTTTGAAATCTGAGACCAATGGTCACCCTGGAAACAGCATGTTGAAAGTCTGAAAAACCTCCTGGCAGCGCGTGGGTGGAGTAAAAAAAGTCCTTGGGTTTGTGTGTGCAATTCCAACAAGTTGTGCTCGGCAGGAGGGAAAACAGCTACTGCAGTGACACACGCATACATTCTCTGGGGAGCCATCTTATCACCCCTTCACATAGAAAGCTGCTAAAAATGATGATGTTTAGGACATGCTTTCCCTTGGGAAGTGTCAGTGAAATGAATGCATTTTTGTTTCTGACAGCACAGTCCCATGGAAAAAATGTCTGTGGAGAGATGCACAGAACAATAAAACAGAATAGTCAAAGGTGGGAGAGCTGTGCCCTACCAAAGGCAGCAAAAAAGCCATGCTGTTCCCACTGAAGAAAATGCTTGCACTGGAAATTCCAGCTTGGCTGGTGGCAGAACAGGGTCCCAAACCTCCTCATTCCCTGATGTCATGTACAGAGGAGTGAGGCAATCTGACATTTATGGATTGACTGTGGATGCAGACCCATGGGAGTCTCCCCATGTGCCGCAGGAGTGGCACAGCTGTTCCTCACGTACATACAGCTCAGTGGCCGGGCTTCTGCTCCCATGGGACAGCTGCTGGTGACGCTTCCATGGTGCACTCTTCAGGCTTCAGTGAGATGTACTTCAGTGGTTTCCTGGGCTGGCAGTGGGTGTCTCGACATCTGACAGTTCATGAAAGACTTTCTTTCTATGAATTGGTCAAATTATGTCTTTTAACAATGTGAATTTTGACATCCACAGAGATGTCTGACAATGATTCCCCATTTTAAACATGCTATGCTTTGAAATTTCCTATAATTTGACATTGCCACCTAGAAACTTCTTTTGACACTTTTATTTCCTGTATCATTTGGTATATTGAAGTCTTTGCTCATATCCTCCTTCTCAGTCACTAAGTGGAAAGTCCTAGTCTCCCAGATAATTTTTTTTTACAGAAGTTGCTTCATGATTTTTGTCATCCTTATTTGTCTTTTTGTGAGCCTTTGCTAGCTATGGTGCATCCATTTTGTGATGGTGGGATGAAAACCATATTCAGTATTTAGCTGATGGGTGCACACAGTCTAATGCAATTGTTTTGATGTCTCCTCCTTACCTGACAAATTCTGGCATTTGATTTGTTTTTTTGATGGCTATGGGGCAGTCAGGTAAATGGAATTACCTAGCATGATCCTAAAATCTTGGGCCAGTGGTGAAGTTTAAGTTAGGATTTTAGTGCATACACTTTTATTTACACCGAACTTCATTTGCCATTCTGCCTTTGGTGAGACACTTTCTGGATATCCAAAATTACCAGATCCATTTGGTCTCTTCTGTTCCACACTTGCCGAGTCCTTCAAGGAGCTGTATCAGCATAGTGATGTGACTTTAGTAATGTGACTTCCTTCTACAAAAGCTGCATGGACTCTTCCCAGCACATTGGGTTTATTCCTGTGCCTCCCTAATTCTATAAATTAGAATAATTTTTACCTATTTACATGCACTGCTGTGCAAAAGAAGTTCTCCAGCATTAAAACGTAGTGATTTTTCCAGGACTGGTAACAGGAAGCTCTATGGTTGACATGGGCATCACACTATTCAAAGGAAGCTGCTGAATTTCTACGTGTGTAAAGCCAATCATATTTTTCCACTTTTTAGTCTTCATTCACCATTGCTATTAGATGGGGTGTGGGTGGACCTTACTGTAATTTTCCTATTTTTGTTTTATTGACGAGCAGCCTTCCTGGAGCAAGCACTGAAGATTGCAGTCTTGTGTGTGTTACTTGGGAATACATCCCAAGATTTTCTTTTTCTTCTCCTTAGGCTTTAACAGAAGTAAAGACTGGAAATTATGCCAGTGCTGAAATATTAGCTGAAAAATGCAAGACTTGAGGGGAGATTTAAGTCTTGCAGAACGAACTTGCAATTTCTAATGTTGACTGGGTTGTTTCCTGCAGGGACTTACTAAAGAAACAGAAAAAACATACCCCTCTAGAAAATTAAAACCAGTTACTGTTTCTTGTTTCATTATTTGCATACCCTGTGATGATTAAAAAGTAGCGTCTTGCCTTGATTTTCCGTCTTTTGGAAAAAAAAGGTTTCACCAAAGAATTTTCCCAGACTTGTGGACTTCCTTAAAACATAATCTTTATTTGGCTTTGCTTTTTCCATGGACCTGGATAAAACAGAGACTACACTAAGAAGAGCCTGTTTATTTGGTACCTCAGAGACTTCTTTGACATGCGTGAAAATGACCTCTGTGCCAAGGATGCAGAAGCCTATGTGAAGATGAAATAAACAGAAAAAAAAGTAATCTGAGTGCTTTAGACCAGTGAGAAAGAATGATGTGCACAGGAACATTAGATATTTGATATATCAGCTTGTGCTCTGAACATTACCGAATAGGTGCAATGCAATTTATTTTCCTGTTATTTTTCCTTTATTTTTTGGTGAATCTGTCAGCTAGGAAAGACAGAATAAATCTGATATTAAATTTACAATGCGTGGAAAACACTCCCTTTCACACTTCATGGAAATATATATATCAAGGCTTTATTTTCTCTGTGTATGCAACTAATCCCACTGAATTCCAAGTACCCTATGTGAATAAAGATATATATATGCATATTTGCAAAATCCAGGCTTAAGGGCTTACTTTGTTCTATGGAACCTAGTATTTTCGTATGTGTCCTGTTTGTGTTGTTTCTTTTTGTTTAACAAATCATATTTTGTTATTTATATTCTGTGAGGGACTGTGTTTGCATTCCCCCACAGCAGATTTTATTGACTGTGGTGATTGTTTTAAGGAAAGTGTACATTCCCTTAGTTTTCTATGGAATATGGCTTAGCTGGAGCATCTGGTTTCAAGTGAAGTGTTTTCCTACCTACTTTTCCATTTGAGCTGACCAAGGTGTAATAAAGCTGGACTCAATCATACAATGGGTCAAAGCTTGAAGAGGACAAAAAGTTGTGACTTTTGACCGTGGAGTCCTTTGTTTAGGCCTTACTTAGCAAAATATATCTGAAAACCTTCGACCTGAGGTGAATCTAAAGCAGTTTTGAGTACAGGTTTGGGTGACTTTGATTAGATGTCTGTAACTGGCTCTAAGCCAGTGGATTCTGATCCCTGCTCAAAATAGAGGTGATTTATCCACATCTAGTTCAAACACGGTACTTCTGCATGCGCTGTGTTTTACTTGACAACAAAAACCCCATGGGAAAAAGTAAAAATAAACTTTAGTTTTACTTTTCTCAGGGTTTCTTGGCAGAGACCTCAGAAAGGAATTCTTTCTACAGAAATGTTCTCACCTGCCTCTCTGATTTACAGGGTAAATAGGAGCTCTGTGGAGAGTTCAAGATCTTAATGTTTGCTGATTGAGTGTTTCACTGGGATTGTGCTGGCATCCTTTTTAATATGACAAAGTTAGAACTCTATTCAATAGGAAAGTTTTACAGAACCAATCAGCAGTTAAACTAGTGGGATTCTGCTGAAATTTTTTTGCATTCAAATTTAGAAAAATGGTAGAAAAAACCCCACTCTAACTGTAAAAACAAAGACATGAAAGCAACTTACAGTAAGATTCACTTTCTGGATAAATCTTTCTAGGTTTTAATAATCATTAATCATCCTTTACAGTAAGAAAAAGTCAATTTTCTGATATAATCTGTGTAAGGGTATGCAGTTTCTTGGTTTTGAAACCTGAATGTTTCAGTTGAACACCTACAGAAACAGAGAATCACAGAATGCTGGTGTTGGAAAGGCCCTTTAAAGGTCATCCAGTCCAATCTCCTTGCTGTGGGTAGGAACACCTTTCACTTGATCAGGATGTTCAAGGTTGCTCCTTGTACACTTCCAGTGGTGGGACATCCACGACTTCTCTGAGCTAGAGGTTCCAGGGTCTCAACACCCTCCTAATAAAGAATTTCTTCCTTATATGGGATGCAAATCTACCTTCTTCTAGTTTAAAAGCATTACCCCTTGTCCTGTTATTACAGAGCCCCTCCATCTTTCTTGAAAGGCTGCAATAGTTGGTTTCTCTCTACCCATATCCAAAATTTACATGTGGTTTATAATTTTTCCTTCTGTGGGAGTAGCTGTTTTCCCTGATCCAGACTTTGCTGTGCTCCACAAACACCATCAAAGATTTGCATTACCCCCCACTAATTATCATCTCCATTGGATGCCAGCCTATGGACATAACATGAGACCACTTCCCGAGTTCTCAAATGGACCCTGGTATAGGATAATTTTAAATCCACATGTTATTTGTAGGAGTGGAGTTTCCTAAGGAGCTTTCTAGTGATTCCTTCTGGCCTTTGTTGGATAGAAAGACATTTGCAACAAATGAATTTTTACTCTTGGAAAACATTTTGCCATCTATTCTATCCTTGCATTGCACACCGCTCTGACTCTATAGGGAAGAGATCTTTCAGATGGTGGAAAAAATATTAATAAATGAATGATCTATAAATAAACAAATGGAGACTGACTAAAGAGGAGTGAGGTTGCTTAAATTAGTAGATCACCAGAGTAGCAGAATTGTTTCTGGGAATAACCCCCTATTACAAAACACTTAACTTTTCCCACATTTCAACTTCTGGGTACAATTGTCCTTTAACTCAAATTTTGGTCCAGAATACAGCGTGAACTCATGTGGCTCCATCTAAAGTGCTGTGGAATTCAATTGCTTCATTATTTTTTTCTTTTTGCAAATTGTTATTTCTTACCATGTGGGCACTATAGAATGCATTTCAAATTTATTTATTCAAACTGAAATAAAAAAGTGGAAAACTCCTCCCAGCAGAGACTAGCACTGGGGCTTCACAGAGAAGGTCTTGATCATGTTGAATTAATGTCTTGTGGATTTAAAAAAAAATTAATTCAGGTGGCTGACCTAGTATGTGTGTAATTCTGGCTGAAGTTAGTCACTTTGAAAGATTAGTGATTATACAGTCAAGCCTGCAGGTCTTAAGAAAAATTCTTGGCGTGAAATGCAGAAAAACAACTTTATAGATTACATGTCTCCCTTACACATACTGTACCACATAAGAAAAATCAATTCTGTACCTATTAATTTGGCCTTAGGTAGGCCTCAGTTTGGCAGCTTACCCCATCTAATTTGCCAGCTTTATAACATGCTTGGTTTAGTTATTTTCTCAGTGGTGAGGATGCCTATTTATCAGGAGGAATAGAAAAGTATTGGACTAGAGTAGACTTTCTATATCTGTTGCCTCTCGTAATCAATTATTAACAAGTTTGGGCTTATGGTCAGGGTACTGTTTCTCTGTTTTAGAAAAATGGTTCTAATTTACAGCTAAGATGTATTAGTGTTTATTTAGACCTTTTGCTGTTATGCTGATCTTGTCTGACAGTGTAAGTAACTTTTACTAGTATCTGCATTTGGTGTTCCCTTCCGTTTGGTACAGATAGTATTATATATTCTTCCAACCTCCTTTTTGTAGGGTGTATAAGTCAAACTGGTTTAGCTTCATCCATTTTAGGAATCCACACCTGTTTCAGTTTGTGTTTTCATGCATGACTGAGTCTGTATGACATTACAGAGGTGGTTTCATTGAAGTGTTTTATAATGAAATCTGTATTCCTGCTGAATAGGGAAAATAATTTTGTCTCCGTATATATCAGGACCACATTTTTCTTTTACAGTGACATCATAGGTGTGGTGCTTGCTCTTCCTGTTACTGATTGACTCATTGTTTTTTCTGCTCCTCATCAAACTAGTGAAGTCCCAGACTATGACAAAAGAATCTTGGAGATTTCTAGCTCCTTGATCTTATGCTTGGCACTGCTGAATGCTGACTGATTTCCAGAGCTCCATGCCTCAAGGTCATCTGGTTCTTCTCAATGTCCAGACAGAAAAAAACTGAGAAATTCCTTCCCCTGTGCCCTGTCCCTCAACCCCCAAAAAGTGCCATCTGCTTCAGGGGTGGTATGCAGTGGATCTGCCCTTACTGGCAGTGGCAGCTTTCAGCCACCTACAGAAATGTGTACATTGCACACTTGGTGCACAAGTCAGTCTGTAGGTAACCCACTCTATGATACTCTCTTCTCTTGATTCTTACTATGATTTTTAAGTCAGGGGCATGAGCAAAAATGTATACTTTCTTGAAGAACTTAAAGGAAACCTCCCCCTCAGACCAATTGTTCTGCTGTCAGCACATCCTTCTCTGTCATTACTTTGTTACCATCTTACAATTGTTGAATTCAATTCCCATTTTCTACATCATAGTATTTTCTCATATAACACTGTAGAAAAAACTTTAATGAAGTCCAGATATAGGAAAATTGGTTCATTTATCTTGTCTGAAAACCTATTATTCTGAAAAATTCAACTCTTGGTAAACCCATCTCACTTTATACCCAGAGTTTTCCTCTTTCTTCTGTGCCTTTAATGTCTGTGTTGACTTCAAAGTCTATTTTAAAACAGTGAATGAAGATCTGTAGTTCAATGGCCATTACTTATAAAAAATATTATTTCTCTTCTTATAGACAAAGTCTTCTGTCTGGTATTTGCCAAAAAGACAAATGTATGCCTTAGTATGCCTTGTTTGAATTAGATGGCAAATAGAACAAAATGGCAAATAACCACAGAATCTCAAAGCAGAATAATCCTGCCCCAATGCAGAAACCACGAATAGACAAGTGAATTCTGGTCTTAGGAGGGGACTTAGAGAGACTCACAACACTGAGTATTCCTATAATAATCCCTATGCAGACATATAGTTATTAAATTGAGGCCTAACAACTCTCTAATTCTGTGCAAATCTTATGTGATAAACAAAATAAAGAGTGAATAGGAAGACATTATTTGTGGAGCCTGGGGGATGACATCCTTCAGCAAACTTCCTATTGATATCAATGAAGTTGAGTGTGACACAGCTCAGGAAGCACTCATCAACCCTGAGGAGCTGTTATCTGTGTAGCCAGGAGATCTGTGTGTCCTCTTGTACGTTCCTTTAATATTTCCAACCCCTTGGAACCCATTAGTCTTTTTCAACCAAACTTGGAAAGGCATTAGTAATCAGAAAGCTTTTACAACTCCTAAAGTTTAAACAGATGGAGGGGAGAGAAATGTTAACTTTAAACGTAGAGAGAGGTCAGAGTATAAGCACTGGTAGCTTAGGCAAAGATGTCTTAAATCCCCCAGCACTGGGAAGAGTTTCCAGAGCACCTTGAATTTGGTCAAGGAGGAGCTAAAAAGTGAGCTCATGTATCATTATTCTAGTTTAAAACTGCTGACAGGGCCTGACTTTGGTTTTTAGCTTTGGGCATTTCCTGTCCTGTACAGATACCTCCTGTCAAGTGACCATGTTTGAGAAAGACCCTATTCAGAGTCATGGGATCACAGGTTTTTGTGTAGTAAGTGTCTCAAGTTTTTCTGACATGACTGAGAGCAACAGCTCTGATGGTAGCTGAGCTATGATTAAAAAAAAAAGATCCTTCTGTGGCTGTTGTATCTGTCTTTGACATGGTCCAGATAATTCAACTGGTTAATTTAATGCTGCTGTTTTTCCATGTGCAGCTATGTGCTAGAATGCTTGTCTTAGGGATAAAATAATGAATACCTTTGTCTTTATCAGCTGCTGGTTTTCCTCTGTGCCTGAGTGGTCATATTGACAACAGATTATAAGGTCAAATTTTCTGATTTTTACTGCTTCAGGATTAGAATATGCAAGACATTTAGAAAAAAGAAGTTTTTCTTTGTTGTAATCTAGAGAAAGGATTTTTCTTTTCTTATTCTTCCTAAAGATGAATAGATTATCCACCTCTGTTGTCTCTTTAAATTGCACTTATTATTGAGTATTGAATATCTTCTTTTCCTACTTAGTACATCATAGTCCATGTTATCAAACACTTGTCAGGAGTGTGGGTTGGTCAAATGGGCCAGCTATCAATAATCTACCTTCTCATTAATTGTTCTTCATTTGTGTTTTGCTTAATTTTTTCCTTTTTGTAGTCAAAACCTTTGTAATAACTGTGATTTGTGCCTGAGAGATCACTGCCATTACTTTTGAATGAGTAAGTCTGTAGAACTCTAGTTCTGATTAGAGAAAGCAAAGTAAAGGAGTGATTGGAGAATGGGTTTAGAGAAATGGCCTGAGGAAATGGGATTGAATTCATTAGTTTCAAGTTCAATACAGTAGTATTTGCTATTATAAATCTGGGGTAGTATAGTTAAGCAAGGGCTACACAAACAGGAAAAAAACATCAGCTCTTGCTGAAAAGCATCTAAGGATTGTTTTGTATGATGATTTGAATAGAAAGTTGCGATTGCCATGTTTTTTTAAAAAAAGATGTACTTTGATTTGTAAACTAGATTTTGCCTGCAAGATGTGTGAAGAAAGCTCTTGCTCTATTCCAAAATGGGTAGGATGCAGCTGGAGCACAGTGTCTGGCTTGGGACATTTCAACCAAACAAAGATCAAGGGGTTCAGAAAATATATACTATACTATAGGAACAAAAAACAAACAAACAAAAAAACCCCCAAACAACAACAACAACAACAAAAAAACAAAACAAAAAGACCCAAAAAACCCCACCCAAACAAACAAACCACCAAAAAAATCCCCCCAAAAAACAACAGAAAAAAAATGAATACTGAGCTTACTTAGCTTAAGGAAATGGAGACTGAGGGGAATTGGGATTACAGTTTCCAAGTGTTGACTACTGCAAAAGAAAAAGGAGTAACTTTTTCTTCAGGTCTCCTGTGAGACTGGTGATCTTCAAAGGTTTTAAAGCAGCAGCAAAAAGGTCCAGGGCAGATACTAGAAAAAACTTCTTGCAGAAGGGACAGTGGAATAGTAGGGGTAATTGGCTAGGGAGCTCTAGGCTAAAGTCTGGAGCAAGAAAAGCTCAGACAAATATGAGAAAGGAATAGCAGTGAGAGAGTCTTCGGGATGGAAGGGAAACCTGATTATCTCCCGAGGTCCCTTTTGGGACTGTTTTCTCAGTCATTGTGGTTCTCCTGTCTTATAAATCATGACTAGCTCTTAATATAGCCCTCTATTACTGTTCTGATGTTTCTATTGTTGGAGTTAAATGATCTTAAGAAGACAACTAGTTCAGTTAAATATGCCTCCAAGTCTAGCTTAAAAGTTGTTGGAGTTCACAGAAAGAGTATCATCTTGAAAAACATGATATGAGCTGGGTACAAAACACATTTTGATGTTGAAGCATGTAACAGTTGTGTGGCATCTTCTAGCTGATCTGCACATGACATACAGTGCTTGTGGTTTAGTTACAGACCAGGACATTGTTCTTGCCTATTTGATCATCTGAAGAAAGACCCAGAGAATACCATTCCTGGTTCCTCAGAGACTGCAAGCAGTATTTGAGGGGTCACAAAATTTTGATTGCTGATTGTTGTGTTAAACAAGAGAATTGACTGAAGAAACCTCTAATATTTGGCTGTTAGTGAGGGTTTTCTGACTAGCCCAATGTATAGTATCAGCAGTCAGGAAAAAAATTGTTCCTTCTCCAGACATGAGGATATTGCAAAACCCAGCATAATCTTGTTCTGGCCTTAACATACAAAGGAATTTTCTCTTTCTGTTCTATCTCAATTAGATATGCATTTAGAGAAACAGTGCTATATTAATCTTCTTAATTTTAAGTCATCAGGCATAATTGCTCATATAGCTGCTGTCTGATGAGGATGTGGCTACAAATAAACATTTATTAACAGAACTAATAAATGATGTAGAACAGCTACATGACTGTAGTACTCTTCCTACAAAGCAGCAATATCAGATTTTAATATCTTAAAAGGTTCTGCTCTTGCTGTGTTAGTGGCTGTAGATATTTTCTCCATGTGGTGAGAATTGCCATTGTCTTGTGTGCAAACAAAACTTTCTGGGGTTGAGTCAGCTCTAACTTACCCTGGCACAGATGAAACAGGCACAGGTCAAGAAGAAAATTGAAAGGGGATAGGCAAAACAATACTGCATGTTTCTGAATATAAGTAACTTTTCAGAACTCACATGCCATGTCACAGTGCAGTTTTTGGGAGCGAGAGTGCTAGTGAATGACTTGTTTATATGGGTTTTAGAGGAAAAACATTTGTTTACAGCAGCCTCACTATAAAATCTGGAGGAACCTTGGCTGTAGCAATCAGCCAAACCCAACAGTGGGTTGCCAGACCATGGTAGACCAATTTCACAAAGCTGGCTAGTAGAAGAATGATCCTTTCCATCTTTCTCTTTGCCATCTATCCACTAATACACATTATTTCTCTTCTAGCCCCATAAATTTCTTTTTCATTCCTGAGTGATTTCTGTACGAAGGGCGCTTGCAGGCACTGCCAGCACTCTTGGGAATTATTTGCTTCCTCTTCTGCTCTCTTCTTTACATCTCATGACAGATTCATTCAGCGAATCCTTTGACCCCCTTCACCTTCATCTATAGTGACATATCTACCAAGACTTTCTAAACCTCTTTCTTCCACGGTAAAGAAGACCACAACCCTTCTCTACTGGAGTCAGCAATTTTATCTTCATAGGGCTGAAACAGTCTTCACATGGAGCAGGCTCATCTGGAGGAACATGCTGGGAAGTAACCAATGCCATCATGTGGAACTCCAGTGGCTCTGGGGCTAGGGGAGAAAGGTCCAACATTGCACTTATAATACACTGCCTCATAGTAGGTTTGGCAAGGACTTGGCTGGGTTTAGGTGGGGACACTGTCTCTTTTCCCTGTCTCCATGGGCTGGAAAGGTGTCAAACACACTGCTGGTAAGCTGCGTTACGTCCAAGCTGGAAGAGCTTGCAAGGTCCTAAAACCTGTATGCTAGTGGGAAAGGATTGGTGATGTTCTGAGCTGGGGTTTAGGATAGCAGGGAGAAGCAGAGTGGAGATTTAGGGTTCAGCAAGAGTGGCTTCTAGATGAAAGTGTATGAAACTAATGGCTAACTTAAGAGCAAAACCAAAGTCTCAAGTTAAAGGCTCTAAAGAGAAATTCAAGCAAGTTGGAAGGGTGGTTTTAATAGTACTTACAGCTTTACCGAACCTGTTAATTTTAGTACGAAGTAGCCGAAATGCTTTAAAACCATATGTTTGTGGTTAGAGAGAGAGTTCTTAGGCTAAAGGGAGGGATGAGTTTGTGCATTTTACGAGGTTTTAGTAAGATGGAAAGTAAATTTGGAGCCTTAGCAAACCTTAAGGGGTCACAGGATAGGTGGCTCCTCTTCAGAACAGGCACATAAATGTTTTGAGATGTGATGCAAAGAGAAACCTAAAGCTAACTTAGCTGACTTAGACTTATGAAGGTAGGGCTGGGAGATGCAGAGAAGACAAATGTGTCTGGCAAATATGTGTGAAGGGTACTTATTTGTCTATGTAGTGGGTGGGTTGATTGTTATTGCAGCACTGTTTCAGAGGAAAAAACTGCATTGGTCTCACGTTATTCTTTTGAAATCTGCTACTGACCCCTTGCTCTTCACTCTGACCTTCTTGCTTCTGGGAATCACTGAATGACCTTCTCCCCACAGCGGGCATGTGCTCCAAGACCACAAGGCTCCTCGTGACACAGCAGTGCTCTGCTTGTCCTCCCATGTGTTTAGTTCTGCCACAGTCCAAAAAAAGAAATAAACACCCATCTTAGCTCTCCCAAAGAGGCAGCCTCCATTTTCTGCATTTCCTCACCCTCCAAGCATCCTTTGCCAGTCATGCCTTCAAAGAGGAACAAATCTGTCAGTCTGCAGCTCTTCCATTACCTTGCATGCATAATAATGACAAGGGTCATCAGTGAGAGGCTGACTGGTGCTTGGAACAAATCTGTACCATGGCGGTCCAGGTTGCATCACTGATTTGTGTGCTGCAATTTGCTTCTGCCTGCCTACTCTGCTACATTTATTCTGTGTTTTGGTTCTCTTTTTACAAACCTAGCCTCCTTAGTCTAGGAAATAACACTCTTATCCAGTGGTTGGAGATGCATTTTCCTGCTAATTTTATTCTTCAGTGGGGTGCACAGCTGTCATTTTTGTGCAATAATGCTTCTGTAGAAGCATTGGTTAAAAAGAGAGGAAAATTTGCTATCAATCACATGGAAGGTGGACTGGGATTGTTTATTTAAAATCTGCTGCTGGGATCCTTGGATATCTGTCTGTTCTTATTCTCTGACACACTCATGAAGAGGCTGGAAATCCTTTTTTCCTAGTAGGAATGGAACTGTCAGTATGTAAGGAACCATGAGTTATTTTCCAGTGTCACAGTGGGATGAGCTGAGTCATAAATGTTCTTGAAAATCTCATCCTGTTCAAAGAATGCATTGCAAAATGTGGCTAACAAGTGTAATGGCATTTCCCATGGGATGGACCTCTCGTGGATGAAGATTCATTTAAGCTGTGTTATGTTCCTATTACCTAGCAAACCCATGTTTTTTTATGCAATGCTACGCATGTTTCTTCTCATAATCCTAATTCTATAGGAAAAGTTTCCTTGGAAATGTTCTCATGCAAGCACTTGGACAGAGAAAGAAGAACTTGGCTCTGTGACTGGGCAGCCTACTCTGACTTGCTTCCTTGACAAATTTGCACTTGATTCATATTCCCAAGCCTTCCATCATCATCAACCCTCGATCCTCTGTCTCTGCAGGGAGAGGCAGGCTCTGCATTCAGTGATTATTTTGAAGATGAATGTGTTGGGTAGTTTTGATTACTAATTTGCTATTTTAAGTCCGCATTGTGCTTTGATGGCTCTTATGGGATTTTTCTCTTGCAGTAAGGGATGAAGATCTAAGGGGTGTCTATTTGGTTTTTCTCATCCCATAACAATACAAAAATGTCATCTTGGACTAAGTAGATACACATGTCACCAGCCACATGGCAGTGTACTAAATAAAAACAGTACCCTTCATACAAATACTTGAATATTTAAGTGGACTTAAGGGGAGAGAAACAATAAATGAAATACTTTTGGAATATGAAACTGGTCTGCTATTGCTTCATATTCAGTTTAAAAGCAAAAACATCTTAAAATGTCTCCTCTTCATTTTTAATGCTTATTTTTAAGCTCAGCACAATTAAGAGATTCCCATTTTCAGGCTGGTGTATAAGTAACAGGTTTATAGCAAAATAAAATATTTAAACCAAATATTTTTCTGATTAATTTTTTTGTTAGATGTCTTAATCTAAATACAGTATCTCACTCTTAAATTTTGAATTAAATGAATATAAGCCTTTCCTCTTCCTGCTGTAAAGTATTATTGGTTTCTACTTGCCTGTGCTCTCATCTAGACCAATTAGCTTCCAGAGAAGGAAACTATTCATTGTTCTGTGTTTAAGGTACTATCATGCTATTAAACTCAGTACATTTTATCTTACTGTTAAACTCAATACATTTTAGCTTGTTTCTTATTAAAATGATCTGTATTAAAAGTGGTGATTTGTTCTAACACTGCGTATTCACATGGAAAACAGTTTAAAGTAAGGTCCTATCGCTCACAAGTTGGAAAGTACTGTATATGCAATACTTGTTCATTAAAAAACATGTCTAGTGTAAAAGCTGAGTCTGTGGTTTGCCTTAATAGGATCGAGATAATTTGAAATCTTGAAGTTATACATGAACTTGCATGTTTGGTGTGCTTGGTGTGCCAAGGACACCATTTGGAGACATATGTTAGCTGTAAGGGTGTCAGTATCCAGTATCCCCCAAATGGGGGTCTGGTGCTGCACTTGCCTAATGGTTGAGGTCCATCTTACAACTCTGAGTAGCCTAGTTGCAGCTAGCACACTACTTAGGTTGTCAATGCTAGCAGGATGACTCTCTGATGGCCCCAATCCTTTCGACACTTCTGCGTGAGTTCATTTTGGGATTATTGATGAGTTTACAATGAAGTGCATATGTAAGAGCTGGCAGGATTTTGTGTTCCTCATTTGTTGCTACTAGGAGAGATTTCTTAATACACCTATTGTATTTTAATTTAAGAATATTTTGTGTCAGTAATCAGGACATGTTTACTACAGACAGTGAACATTTTCTGGGACTAGGATAGTACATGTTAGCAGAGAACAATATGCCTACAAGAGCTGCTACCATTTCTTTTGCTGTAACCAGAACGTATTCTAAGAACTCTCATTGTACTGAGGTTTCAAGTCAAGATGGTGAACCAGGATGAACATAAGAGGCAGAGCAACTGCAAATCCCATGGTCTGTATTTACTATCCACTTACTGTAATGTGAATCATTCCTGAAAACAGCCCTTGGACCATCTCAGTGTGGTTTCAGTAGCTTTAGTGTGTTTTTTACCTAATACTTGCTACCTTCTAACTCAAGTACAGAAATATCCTGATATATTTTAGAGTCTGACAAATTTAAATTTAGAGGCATTCATACTTTGGTCTCTTTAGAAGGAGTGGGAGAGTCTAAGCCGTTGTTTCTGTGTGTCACTTTTTATTTTGACAGATGTATCTACATGCTATTTCCCCAAATCTTGACCTTGCAAAGCCATCACCTCTACCAAGTGAAGGCCTGTACCTTTACATGACACCCACTGTGGAAACATTGAGAAAACCATGGCTGAGAAATCTCTTGAATTCATGTTTTGTTTTAAAAGCAGCCCTTTGACTTTTACAGAGGGCAATGCTGGGAAGAATTCTCCCCTATTGTGTTTCTTCTGTAGTCGCTGCAACAAAGTCTAAGTAATTCAGCTTCTTGTCCTGGGTTGTGTCCTGCACTGCTAGAATGAGTGGCAATGACACGAGGATTGTGGTACGAGATTAAACAGGGTGTGTGATGAGCATCATGATTTGTAAGAAAAACAAATCCAAAACCAAACCCCACAACAGGGTGGGTTTAGGCAGAGGCTGCTGATGTGTTGTGTTAGGAGATCAGCATAGCAGTCCTATTGGGGCTTTTTCGGGTCTGAAAAGGCATTGATTGTGTGGGCTTTTCCTCTTTATTTCTGATTCCTTTAAATTATTTTTTTTTCCTGTGTGGTCCTGTACAGATCTCACCATCAAGTCCTGAAGCTCATTCTCTGGTGATGAACCTTTCTAGAGAAGCCAGTGTCTGACATGGTTTGGTTCCTATTGTCACCTGATTTGCACCCTTGGAGCAATGGGAGGGATGGGAACAGCCTGTGCTGGCTGCCTGAGAATCTTACAGTTATTTCCAAGGTTACCAAGTATGTATAGAAACACTTTTGATAAAAGATAATCTTGTGATTTTGTCATCTAGAATGTCTTTAAAAACAGCGCAGCTTAATTTCATTACTGATGTTTGTTCTGGGTATGTTGTTTATTGCAGTGGCAACTCATGCTGCTGCACTGCTAAATTCTGGCAAAAAAGTAAGAATTCTTTCCAGCAGG